>NC_090750.1:23553162-23565662 GCF_036898095.1 Palaemon carinicauda
GAACCCTCGTCCAGGATATCTGTATGCCAGTGACCATACCACTCCGCCACGAAGAAAGATAAAAGTCAATGACAATTCTTCTATACATATATACTCGTCAAATTCAGGTTTTCTGTAATTAGAATTGAAATCAACCCATCTTCACCATCGTATCTAAATGGTAGGTTTGGGACTTGGCATTCGATTAATGATAAATTTTTTGCACATTTAAATGTGTTTCTTTCATATTTCAAATAAGCCATATATATTAATACATTAAAGTCTGGATTCTCTTAACGACCTCGGGATCAGAGCCGAAGGTGGAACAGCTCAAAGACTATGATATCGGACCAGCGGGGATTTGAACCCTCGTCCAGGATATCTGTATGCCAGTGACCATACCACTCCGCCACGAAGAAAGATAAAAGTCAATGACAATTCTTCTATACATATACCTGTCAAATTCAGGTTTTCTGTACTTAGAATTGAAATCAACCCATCTCCACCATCGTAGCTAATTGGTAGGTTTAGGACTAGGCATTCGATTAATGATATATTAATTGCACATTTAAATGTTTCTTTCATATTTCAAATAACCATATATATTAATACATTAAAGTCTGGATTCTCCTAACGACCTCGGGATCAGAGCCCAAGGCGGAACCGCCAAAAGACTATGATATCGGACCAGCGGGGATTTGAACCCGCGTCCAGGATATCTGTATGCCAGTGACCATACCACTCCGCCACGAAGAAAGATAAAAGTCAATGACAATTCTTCTATACATATACCTGTTAAATTCAGGTTTTCTGTACTTAGAAATGAAATCAACCCATCTTCACCATCGTAGCTAATTGGTAGGTTTGGGACTTGGCATTCGATTAATGATAAATTTTTTGCACATTTAAACGTGTTTCTTTCATATTTCAAATAAGCCATATATATTAATACATTAAAGTCTGGATTCTCTTAACGACCTCGGGATCAGAGCCCAAGGCGGAACCGCCCAAAGACTATGATATCGGACCAGCGGGGATTTGAACCCTCGTCCAGGATATCTGTATGCCAGTGACCATACCACTCCGCCACGAAGAAAGATAAAAGTCAATGACAATTCTTCTATACATATATACTCGTCAAATTCAGGTTTTCTGTAATTAGAATTGAAATCAACCCATCTTCACCATCGTAGCTAATTGGTAGGTTTGGGACTTGACATTCGATTAATGATAAATTTTTTGCACATTCAAACGTGTTTCTTTCATATTTCAACTAAGCCATATATATTAATACATTAAAGTCTGGATTCTCTTAACGACCTCGGGATCAGAGCCCAAGGCGGAACCGCCCGAAGACTATGAAATCGGACCAGCGGGGATTTTAACCCTCGTCCAGGATATCTGTATGCCAGTGACCATACCACTCCGCCACGAAGAAAGATAAAAGTCAATGACAATTCTTCTATACATATACCTGTAAAATTCAGGTTTTCTGTACTTTGAATTGAAATCAACCCATCTTCACCATCGTAGCTAATTGGTAGGTTTGGGACTTGGCATTCGATTAATGATAAATTTTTTGCACATTTAAACGTGTTTCTTTCATATTTCAAATAAGCCATATATATTAATACAGTAAAGTCTGGATTCTCTTAACGACCTCGGGATCAGAGCCGAAGGCGGAACCGCCCAAAGACTATGATATCAGACCAGCGGGGATTTGAACCTCGTCCAGGATATCTTTATGCCAGTGACCATACCACTCCACCACGAAGAAAGATAAAAGTCAATGACAATTCTTCTATACATATACATGTCAAATTCAGGTTTTCTGTACTTAGAATTGAAATCAACCCATCTTCACCATCGTAGCTAATTGGTAGGTTTGGGACTTGGCATTCGATTAATGATGAATTTTTTGCACATTTAAACATGTTTCTTTCATATTTCAAATAAGCCATATATATTAATACATTAAAGTCTGGATTCTCTTAATGACCTCGGGATCAGAGCCGAAGGCGGAACCGCCCAAAGACTATGATATCGGACCAGCGGGGATTTGAACCCTCGTCCAGGATATCTGTATGCCAGTGACCATACCACTCCGCCATGAAGAAAGATAAAATTCAATGACAATTCTTCTATACATATACCTGTCAAATTCAGGTTTTTTGTATTTAGAATTGAAATCAACCAATCTTCACCATCGTAGCTAAATGGTAGGTTTGGGACTTGGCATTCGATTAATGATAAATTTTTTGCACATTTAAATGTGTTTCTTTCATATTTCAAATAAGCCATATATATTAATACATTAAAGTCTGGATTCTCTTAACGACCTCGGGATCAGAGCCGAAGGCGGAACAGCTCAAAGACTATGATATCGGACCAGCGGGGATTTGAACCCTCGTCCAGGATATCTGTATGCCAGTGACCATACCACTCCGCCACGAAGAAAGATAAAAGTCAATGACAATTTTTCTATACATATACCTGTCAAATTCAGGTTTTCTGTACTTAGAATTGAAATCAACCCATCTTCACCATCGTAGCTAATTAGTAGGTTTGGGACTTGGCATTCGATTAATGATAAATTAATTGCACATTTAAATGTGTTTCTTTCATATTTCAAGTAAGCCATATATATTAATACATTAAAGTCTGGATCCTCTTAACGACCTCGGGATCAGAGCCCAAGGCGGAACCGCCCAAAGACTATGATAGTCTTTGGGCGGTTCCGCCTTGGGCTCTGATCCCGAGGTCGTTAAGAGAATCCAGATTATAATGTATTAATATATATGGCTTATTTGAAATATGAAAGAAACACGTTTAAATTTGCAAAAAATTTATCATTAATCGAATGCCAAGTCCCAAACCTACCACTTAGCTACGATGGTAAAGATGGGTTGATTTCAATTCTAAGTACAGAAAACCTGAATTTGACAGGTATATGTATAGAAGAATTGTCATTGACTTTTATCTTTCTTCGTGGCGGAGTGGTATGGTCACTGGCATTCAGATATCCAGGACGAGGGTTCAAATCCCCGCTGATCCGATATCATAGTCTTTGGGCGGTTCCGCCTTCGGCTTTGATCCCGAGGTCCTTAAGAGAATCCAGACTTTAAAGTATTAATATATATAGCTTATTTGAAATATGAAAGAAACACATTTAAATGTGCAATTAATTTATCATTAATTGAATGCCAAGTCCCAAACCTACCAATTAGCTATGATGGTGAAGATGGGTTGATTTCAATTCTAAGTACAAAAAACCTGAATTTGACATGTATATGTATAGAAGAATTGTCATTGACTTTTATCTTTCTTCGTGGCGGAGTGTTATGGTCAATGGCATACAGATATCCTGGACGAGGGTTCAAATCCCCGCTGGTCCGATATCATAGTCGTTTGGCGGTTCCGCCTTGGGCTCTGATCCTGAGGTCGTTAAGAGAATCCAGACTTTAATGTATTAATATATATGGCTTATTTGAAATATGAAAGAAACACGTTTAAATGTGCAAAAAATTTATCATTAATCGAATGCCAAGTCCCAAACCTACCAATTAGCTACGATGGTGAAGCTGGGTTGATTTCAATTCTAAGTACAGAAAACCTGAATTTGACAGGTATATGTATAGAAGAATTGTCATTGAGTTTTATCTTTCTTCGTGGCGGAGTGGTATGGTCACTGGCATACAGATATCCTGGACTAGGGTTCAAATCCCCGCTGGTCAGATATCATAGTCTCTGGGCGGTTCCGCCTTGGGCTCTGATCCCGAGGTCGTTAAGAGAATCCAGACTTTAATATATTAATATATATGGCTTATTTGAAATATGAAAGAAACACGTTTAAATGTGCAAAAAAAAATATCATTAATCGAATGCCAAGTCCCAAACCTACCAATTAGCTACGATGGTGAAGATGGGTTGATTTCAATTCTAAGTACAGAAAACCTCAATTTTACAGGTATATGTATAGAAGAATTGTCATTGACTTTTATCTTTCTTCGTGGCGGAGTGTTATGGTCAATGGCATACAGATATCCTGGACGAGGGTTCAAATCCACGCTGGTCGGATATCATAGTCGTTTGGCGGTTCCGCCTTGGGCTCTGATCCTGAGGTCGTTAAGAGAATCCAGACTTTAATGTATTAATATATATGGCTTATTTGAAATATGAAAGAAACACGTTTAAATGTGCAAAAAATATATCATTAATCGAATGCCAAGCCCCAAACATACCAATTGGCTACGTTGCTGAAGATGGGTTGATTTCAATTCTAAGTACAGAAAACCTGAATTTGACAGGTTTATGTATAGAAGAATTGTCATTGACTTTTATCTTTCTTCGTGGCGGAGTGGTATGGTCACTGGTATACAGATATCCTGGACGAGGGTTCAAATCCCCGCTGGTCTGATATCATAGTCTTTGGGCGGTTCCGCCTTGGGCTCTGATCCCGAGGCCGTTAAGAGAATCCAGTCTTTAATGTATTATATATATGTCTTATTTGAAATATATATATATATATATATATATATATATATATATATATATATATATATATATATATATATATATATATGTATATATATATATATATATATATATATATATATATATATATATATATATATATATATATATATATAAATATATATTTATAAATATAAATATAAGTATAAATATATATATATATATATATATATATATATATATATATATATATATATATATATATATATATATATATATATATATATATATATATATATATTTATAAATATAAATATAAATATATATATATGTATATATATATATATATATATATATATATATATATATATATATATATATATATATATATATATTTATAAATATAAATATAAATATAAATATATATATATATATATATATATATATATAGATATATATATATATATATATATATATATATATATATATATATATATATATATATATATATATATATATATATATATATATATATATATATATATAGATATATATATATATATATATATATATATATATATATATATATATATATATATATATATATATATATCTATATATATATATATATATATATATATATATATATATATATATATATATATATATATATATATATATATATATCTATATATATATATATATATATATATATATATATATATATATATATATATATATATAATTACATGTTAAAAACCATGACCTAAATGATCAATGTAGAAATTAGGAGCGAGTGTGAGAATGCCAATTCAGTCTTAAGCAGGATGTATCTTTTTTGCTTGCATGCGTACTTCTATAACTATGTTACTTGATGTAATGAAAACGTCTTCTTGTCTCTCTACTATAGTGCCATATTTAAAATCTATACTTTTAGTTTTAGAGCTCTTCCCACACGAGAAAAATGTCTGAGCGAACAATATCACTCTTAACAATAAAAACTTCATCTTGAAAACCTGTAATGAGAAAAATACATGTAATTACTCCTGTATTAAGAAGAAAAAAAATGTTAACATAAATTTCATTGATAAAAAAAAAATTCCTTCACTTCCTACTTTCTTATTTTAATTTCTTATGTGAGCCAATGGTACAATTCTCTCATCAGTGGGTTGTGACACGTTTTGAACTCTACATCTATTGGCCGTTAATGTTTCCAAAATGCTAAATGGGCCTTCAAACTTAGGTGTTAGTTTATAATTGAGTCCTTTACGTACATTTATCTGTATGTAGAGTATACATTATCACCCACGGTATATGTTTTAGTTGGCTTCGATATTTTATCATGATTCCTTTTCATTATGATTTGTGATTCTTCTAAGGTACCACTACCTGGTCATTAGTCACGGGTGGTGTATTGCGGGTTTTCCTTATCACGGATCTACACAGAATATTGTCCTTTATTATATAATTCTGCTGTGTATACTTTATATATTCCCTTTCCTTACGATTTCCTTCCAAAGAATTTATAATTTTTTCTAATTTCTGATATTTTCTTTGCTCAGTCTGTAATAATTCAGCGCTCCAGCCCAGATCATCTTGTTCAGATACAGTTTTAACAATAGGCATGGATGTTGATATATCTATTAATTCAGGTAATGGCTCCGTACAAGATGACATGGGGTTGCTTGATAATGCATCAGCAATGATATTTGCTTTCCCTGGTAAATACCAATTCTCGCGCCAAAATCTTGGATGATCAAATGCCACCGAGTTCGTTTGTGCCTGTGACTAGAGCCTTCAAAGAAGTCGGTTAGGGGTTTATGATCAGTGAGAACCTTGACAGGATAACCATATATTATGAACTTAAAATGCACTAGTGAATTAACAATAGCAAGTCCTTCCTTGTCTATTACTGCACACTTACTTTCAGAAGTTCTCAGTTTTCGAGAATAAAAAGCTATCGGGAAAAATTGTTTTTCATATTGCTGAAGCAATACCCCTCCTACTCCTAAGTCTGAGGCATCTGTTGCAATGAAGAAGTCTGGAAATTTTAAGATAAGAGAACTACACAGTTCATCTTTTAAGGTATTAAATGCCTGTTGATGCTGCTTCGTAAGATTATTGAATAATTGCGTATAAAACACCTGTAATATCCACGAACCCCAGAAATTGCTGTATTCCCTTGACATTAGTAGGTATCGGAAAGTTACGGATAGCTGACTCCGTATCGTGGACTACTTTAAGACCTTGGCTAGACACCATAAAACCCAAATAGACCAATTCTGTTTTGAAAAATTCACACTTACTAATCTTTACCCTTAAGTTATGTTGTCTTAGTCTCTGTAGCACTAGTTCTAGTTTACTTAGATGTTCTTCTAAGGTATTGGAAAAGATTACAAGGCCGTCCATATAGGCATGCAATATATCCTCTAGCAGGTCTCCAAACACTAACACTATGTTAATCATTCTTGTAAATGTTATGGGAGCACAACGTAAACCAAAGGGCATACGTAAAAATTCATAATGTCCCCTGACTGTGCTGAAGGCTGATATGTATTGGAAAAGATTGGAAAAGATTACAAGGCCGTCCATATAGGCATGCAATATATCCCCTAGTAGGTCTCCAAACACTAACACTATGTTAATCATTCTTGTAAATGTTATGGGAGCACAACGTAAACCAAAGGGCATACGTAAAAATTCATAATGTCCCCTGGCTGTGCTGAAGGCTGTGTATGGGATACTATTTTCTTCTAATGATGTCTGGTGAAAGCTTTTAAGTAAGTCCAAATTGGTAAAATATTTATTCTGACCTAACAAAAGATAAAATATCGTCAGTACATGGCACTGGGAATCGATCAGGGATCGTCTCCTCGTTTAGGCGACTGAAGTCTACGCAGATACGCCATGTTCGATATTTTTTCGGTACAACTCTTAATGGAAAATTATAAGGGCTGTTCGATTTCCTAATGACTCCTTCTTCTAGCATTTTACCTACTTCATCATTATCATTCTGGAATTTCATAGGGAGCGTGTATGAGGGTACATAGATAATTTTCTGCTTGTCCTTTAACCTTATTTGATGCTCGATCACATCTGTATTTCCTAAGGATCCATCCATAGTGGAAAAAACATCATGATATTCAGTTAAAAGTCCAAATATTTTCTGCTGAATTTCTTCGTCTTGAATGTCTTTATTGATTTTATTTTTAATAGATTGCAAAAGGGATTCATCCGCAACTGATTGAGCGTGATTGATTTCAGCGACAGTAAGAATACGATGTTCATAAACTTCTACATCCAAGATATGTTGATTTTTGTGAATTACTAAAGTGGTATTTAAATGATTACAGACTTTAATACTACATTGTTGATGTGAGCCTACCGTATAAATAGCTTGTGTGACGGACAATCCGTTAATTTTCAGTGTCAGAAAGGATTAATATTTCAGATCCCAGTAACGTTTTCTTTATTTGCACCATTAAATTCGAAGGTATGTTCGGCTCGATAGGTTGCGTGCAAGATGATATTACGGGGTGAACGAGAATTCTGTTGGGTCGTGTATAATATTTCTTTATTAGTGAGACATGTTATTGGTTCTTCAACGTACGTCACTGTTTTATTTGTCGTCTCCTTTTTATCCAAAACTGATTTTAAGGTATTAGAAGACTTATAGAATTTTCCTTTGAAATACACGCCGTGCTTGGTAGGGGCTAAGATAATGTTTTGATTACCCATAGACGGGTATCCTATAATTACAGCTGGATACATATCAATGTTTTGTACAACAACAAAGGTATCAGCAAACGTGCGCTTACCGACCTTGTACTGAACATGAGTTATGCCTATTACATTTAATTCATTATTTCCTATACCCGAGAGCCTTACTCCGGACTTCTCTTTAGGGAAGTTCGAAAACAACAAATGATGTGTCCTCAAATCCATGATATTACGTGGACTACCAGAGTCAAAAAATAATGTAAAGGATCGGTATTCTAAATTTACAGCATATAATGTTGGTCGTAACTCCTTTTGACTTATTATTGTGGGAATTTGTTGCAAATCTACGGGAGCATGCACTAATTTATTTGATTCGGTCGTGTGTTTCCTAGGAAAATCTATTGCCTCACAATGATCTGATGAAACATTAAATGTATTATATAACACTACTGATGTTGATTTAAATGACCCAACATCACTCTCTTCCCCACTGGAGTTAATTATGTGTTATTTGCTTTGCTCTGCACGTTCTAAAAATTAGTCTGACCTTGCGAGTTCTGGATAGACGGACCAGGATCAGAGTTATTTGAAGAACTGTTTGTTTGTTTTTATTCTGAACCACATTGACGTTTGGCTGTTTCTTCTTAATGAACTGAGGATTTTTATTTTTATTTCCATATGGAATTGACTGTGGATTTGACTGTGTATTTCTAGGATTCTGTTGTGTCTTACGCGAGTAGTACTGACTATATGAATGAGTTGAACTATTATGTAATGAACAGAATCTCGTTCTGCAGTCTGCAATCAAGTGACTTTGACGTTTGCAATTATAACACGTTATTCCTGCGACTTGACTATTATTAAATACGTTTACTTGTTGTGGCTTTGTTTCCTTTTTTGCAAAAACCTGTGTAAACAAGGGATCAAGATCAGTACACTTAGACATGTGTTTCTTTATCTGTTTATATACGTCCAATTCTGTACTTGCTGGCGTTAACTTTTTATCAAAACACCGCACTAGAGCTTTAGGCAACATAAGTGTCATGCAAGTTAAATATATTAATCGTAAGAAATCTTTCACGGAGATGTTATCTCTAGTAACCTAAGTGTAATTACCTAAAATATCTTGATACTCGTTTAGCCTATCGGCAATGAAAGCTGTTCTCTCTATAACATTAAGCCGAGTCATAGTGGCTTGATTAAGTGTATTTCTTAATGTTAAAACTACATCCAAGGCTTCCTCACCGCCATAGTCCGCACGTAGCCTAACTTTGAAATCGTCCCATGTAACTGCCTCTTGAAACGAAACTCCCCTCAAATACGCACTCGCATCTCCTTTAGAAAAGTCTATAAAACTTTTAGCTTCTTGTAATTGTACACATGGGTCTATAATTTGTTTAGCATTTACATGGGCGTCGACGGAAGAAATCCACGACTCAACATTCTGAGGTAAGAAGCCATTGACTCAACCTTGAAAAGGAAGGATAGCCGATCATGCATTAACTAACGTAACAATGGGAGCCGGGATGGGGTTACTCGGGCTGGGGGTGGGGTTACTTGGACTTACAGGAGGTGTCATGTTGACTTTAACTTGTTTTTTATCTCTTTGATTCCTTGCAATCCTATCAAAATCTCTATATGAATACAGACGTCCACTGCGTAAACGCAATAACACTATTCAATAAAGATTATAACATAATCCCCCAATACAATGATACTAATATATAGATATTTCCCGAGAACTTCTGAAAGAAAACGGAATTAGCACAGAGAGAAAAAAAATTCTAGCCAACGATTCAAAGTTGAATACAGTTTCCTTTAATGAAGGAAAAAATTAAGATTACCAAACAACTCACCCCAGCAATAATGGACGATTGACTCGTGATAACTATGCTTCACTGTCTAAAACTGAAATGAATAAAGAAATGTACTTAGCTTGGGTTTACATGGGTGAAGGGTGATGTCGTAATTTCCTCTCTCTCTCACTGTTTTGCGAGAGTTTATCTGTTTGGATGAATGTTTTCAGTCCGATTTCCCGTTGTATTGTTGAACGTAGTGTTTCCTGGACATGATTCTTGAATGTTTAATAAACGTTGAATGTCAGTCCTTCGTTTTCTCAAGATGTTGATTGAAGATCTAGTTCCTCAGTTTGTATAACATTTATTTGTTGGTATTCAATGTGCTAATTTCTTCGGTGGACGTAGATACTTCGTCAAAATTGTAGATTCATTACTCTTGATACTAAAGGTGATTTAGGTTGAACGCTGCCACCAATTGTTAGTGTGGTACTGTTATAAACACACATTAGTTTTCCAATTAAATGTCTCTTCAATGTGTTATAATATTTAGAACGATACAGATACTACCTTTATCTGTATCGTTCTAATTATGGTGTGTGTGCTGGTGAAGTGGGCATATAGTGAGTAGAAACAAATGTATATTTAAGATTTATTAATCATGATTTCTTTACAGAGGACGATAATATTTTAGGTGTAGTATACGGGATATTCAAGATTAAAGGGTGAGGGTGATCACTGGTACTTGCTAATGGTTGAGTAATTAGGTGATCTAAGGTTTTGAGGTGTCAGGTACTTTAAGGTTTATAATAAGCTAAGAAAAGAGATAGGCACTAATCCAGTTATTCTGTATTTTCAGGATGATAATTACGCTTCATCGATTTTGTGTGGTTGTTTGCGCAGGGAAGTCTTGTGGTGGTCTTCTCTACGTCGTTCAGTGTGTGTGTATGTATTGGTCACTATGGTGATAAGTGTGATATAACTCTGAAATAGACAGTGGTTTTTTAGATAAACATTTATTGATAGTGAGTGAAGCGTATCCCTGAAAATGAACAGTGTATTGAGTGTGGAAAAGGTTATTGCCTTTGGACTACATATACAGAATCTGGTTGTTTGTGCAATGACTCGTTTTTAAGTTTATTAACGGTGTGAGTGATGAGAAATTCTTATGGTGGGTATCTATTTATCGAATGGTGATGTTGAGAGTTTCTGGTTTTGGAAAGTTTTCCTATGATTAGTATTAAGTTTAAGAGGTTGTTAGTATTTGTTATATATTGCAATCCTTGTGAGCTGCAAACCTTGGTACTTGCTACCCTCTTTCCTTTTGTTTATCATGTTTTTGCAGTTTGTTTAATAATTATATTTGAGTGTTAGTTTAATATTTCAATATGTGATAACCTGTATTTTATAATCTAAATCACATTATAAAAAAAGAAAAAATTATTTTTGGGATCTTTTTTTTTTTTTTGTTGGGTGAGGAGGTGTAACATAGTTGTTATATATTTCTAAATTATTTAAGTTTTTTATGTATAAGGTTAAATATAGACGTATTGTTTTCTTTCTTTAATAGTTTGTTTTTTCACTGGTGGTTATGTTAGTGTTTATAATTGACTAACGGCTGTTTTATATTTTCAAGTGGTGTTGGTTACGTGGCTGCACTCCTGCGTGAACGGAGGTATGAAGGGACTTGTTGGAGGAGAGTTCCTCAGTGTGTTTTTGAGCCTCCAACCTTGAAGGGCACGACAATTGCTGTTGGAACTATATTTATTCCCAGCCATTGCAGAGTTACATTGTGAAGCTGTTCATTTTGTTTTTTTTTTTTTTGGATTTCCTCTCTCTGCAACAAGGACTTTTTATTCTACATATTGTGTACTGCCCTTGGTTCAGTAAATGCCAAGGGGACCTCTCTGTCCCAAGGTAAAAATTTTGATTCTTATTTTTGTGTGGCGGGCCCACGTCCTGTAATCCTGGGCGGTCTTCATTATTGGACCATTAAAAAAGACTTTCAACACCATTGTCTTGTATCCTTGATTCCTGCCACCTGGAATAAGCCTCCAGCCGGGGAGTTTATTGTCCTCTTTGAAGAGACCCCTAGAAGTGTTTGAGGAATTCGTTAGGGATATTAAGTTTGTATTTGTTAGGATGTTCTTACTTTTCTTTGGCCTTCTCCTTTCTGGACCCTTTCTCCATTTAGTATGCAGGCATTGATGACCTTTCTTTGATTGCGTAATTGTTTTCTTTTGCAGGGAGTTTAAGAGTGAGTGTGTATCAATTGTTATTGTATTATTGCGGTTCAGGTGTTATTTCTGTCTAAATATTTTGTATTAAAATTAAGGAGATTTTTGTGGTATTTTCATTGTCCCCTTGAGTTGACTTTGCACTTGTATTGATGTTTGTATACTATTCCACCTTTAGTGGACTTAGTATAGTATAATGGCGAATACAATTTGATAAAAGTGTAGTGTGCTGTGTGGTAGTCAAAGCCAGCCATCGCAATATATATATATATATATATATATATATATATATATA
>NC_090750.1:23570662-23590662 GCF_036898095.1 Palaemon carinicauda
GGCATCCCTTACCTCCTTTTTATTGTATGGAAAAGGGGGATCGTAGCGAATGATATGCCTGAAGGTAGTTTATAGCAAAGGTTTGAAGATGAGTTTGTAAATAGAGGGGAAGATATTAGTATGTACGAAAGATGTTAGGGGAGTGCAGGTTTCCCTTCGGTTTTCTTTCTTATTTTTCCACGCTCATTCCCCTCCATTTAAATTTGTTGAGAGCCTCATTTTAGGTTCCCTTTTCTTCTTTATTCTCCCATTCAAGTATCAAAATGGTTCTTAAGGATTCGCTTTCAAAGTCAATATCACTTAATATTCCCCTTTTCACTCGTCGCGTTATTCCCTTGTTCTTATTTTTACTAATTTCTGACGTCTATAATTCCCCTTTCTCTTTTGATCGTTCATTGTACCATCTATTTTTACTTGAATTATTTGCACGCGTTTTCACTTATTATAACCTCCAATGAGGTTATGTTTTAGAGTCGGTTTATTTATTTATTTATTTACTTATTTGTCTGTGTGACTGTGGACATGATTACGTTCAAACTACTAAACGGATTAAATTTTGGAGATGATCCGGATCCGGTTCCGGATTCTAGATCCGGATTTGCATTTCTCACAATTTTAAAGATTACGTCAAAACAAAAAGACTGATTTTGACAAAATTCCTGCCATGGACAACTCAATCAACTTTTGGAAATGATCCAGTACCGGATCCGGATTCTAAATTCGGATTTTCATACTTCATACTTTTAAAGACTACGTGAAAACAAATTGACACGTTAGATTTTCAGCAAATTTTAACAATGGATAGATAATATGAATCGGAAGAAACCAAGAAATTATGGAAGTGATACGGATCAGCGTTGCACTTTTCCCCATCTACTATACAGTCAGCATATGAAAAGTTGGTGGCGATGTCCGTAGACTTTTATTTAATTGCTAGCAATATTCTTCGGGGAATGTCTGTAATCTCTAATTACGCTTGTTCGTTTTTCGTTAATATTATTTCATTACTATGCAACTTTCTTTCGGTTCATCTTATTCCGAATTACCCTTTTATGAAAGCAAGCTTTTTCCCGTAACGAATATCAGAGCATTTAGTGACTCTAATTTCTCTTCTTGCGTTCTTCTTACTTTTAAAGCTTGTTTGACACCCCAAGTCAAATGAAACTCTTTTGATTTTTCATTCCTCTGGACGATGAGAGAGAAAGCGGAGGGAGAGCTCAGGCTTTGTAGGGATTTGGGTCGGTTAAACCAATATTTGGAATTTAGATATGAGGTTGTTATTTGGATAAACAGATGGCTTGATATAAAGGATTAAATGACAATTCCAGGCGATAGACCATACCCCAATTTTCTCATCCAACTGATGACTGTTATGGGTCGTTTTACTTTATATTGTGGAAGATGAGACAACGCTGCTTAGAATGAAAATACACTTACTAGATTATATTCCTTTTCCATGGACAGGTGATTTAGTGTTAAATGTATTCACCAAGACCATCCCTAAATGTATTCACCAAGAACATCCAATAAAGAGGAAGGAATGACTATTCTTTATTAAGATCTGGAGATATCTTCAAAAAAAACATAGGACTCAACTTACAGCACTAGGTAAATGTGGAGTTGGCACAGGACATGTCAGAGGATACATGCTATTAGATTTTGATGAAAGAAACCATCTTAAAATCACCTTTTAAAAAAAGAAAAAAAACAAGAAAAAAAAACATGGAGAAACCCAAATGGAGAAACTAAAAGCGAGATAAATTTTATTCTCAGTAAAAACGTTAGTATATTTAAAGATGTAACAACGTTAGATAAATCAAGGCTAAGGGACCATAAAATGGTGAGAAGTAAAATTTGTCTACAGCTAAGGATAAAAAGTGAAAATTTAATATTAAGAAAAAAAAAAAACACTCCGGCAATAAAAGAAATATCTGCTGAGTTTAGCAATACAAAATAGGTACACCCAGCTACTTGGTGAAATGAAAGCAAGTAAAGAAGAAATGAACAGTACTTTACCAAATCGGGATTGGAATCAGAGAAAGAGATGTTTGTCAAAGATCAAGGAAAACTATAAAAAAGGCCAAAAAACCTGAAAAAGAAGAATTGGATATGAAGATAAAATCCAATTAAAAACCCAAGACATTCGTAAACACAATCAGACAACAATTGAGGAAACTCTAAAGAAACGGAGAAACATTAAATTGACGGAAATAACACTTGAAACAGGAAACCAAAAAAAAAAAAAAAATTACTTAAGAATATGAAAATAGAATTATTATCAACAGACATGGAGGGATAGAAATTGCAGAGTATTTCTATACGATGCTACACAAGAGTGATGTAAGAAACAACATTACCAATAGAAAAAAAATTAAACACATGAGCCTGTATGAAAACTAGTACCAGGAAAAAAACAGTAACAGGCATGGAAAGAGGCAAAGCAGCAAAAAGGATGACCTAACAATTCATTTAATAATAGATGGAAGAGATTTAATAACACTAATACTCGCTGAACTTTACACAAAATGTTTGCAAGAGCTTGGAAACACTATATCATTTACAAAAAAAAAAAAAAAAAACAGACACAAAACCTGAGAAATTACCATTCAATAAGTTTACTCTCCATAATATGTAAACTACTTACAAAGATCATTTTATGCCGAATATCAACACAGCTAGATTTTAAACAACCAGAAGAGCAGGTAAGATTTAGGAGTGCATATCCATGTAAATAACCAGCTAATCGGAGAGTTAACCGAATAAGGCATATCAATAAGTCTGGTATTTATAGACTATGAGAAAGCTCTTAATTCTGTCAAAGCCTCGGCAGTAATGAAAGCCATTCAATGACAAGGAACAGATGAATCCTATGTTAGAACGCGTGAAGATGTCTACAGTAGTAGGTTGGCCAGAAAACCAGAAAACCATTGAGATACTACTGCTATTATTATTATTATTATTAATATTATTATTATTATTATTATTATTATTATTATTATTATTATTACTTGCTAAGCTACATCCCTAGTTGGAAAAGCAGGATGCTATAAGCCCAGGGGCCCCAACAGAAAAAAAAGCCCAATAAAGAAAGGAAACGGGGAAAGTAAAATATTTTCAAAACAGTGACATTAAAATGAATATTTTCTATATAAACTATAAAAACTTCAACATAACAAGAGGAAGATAAATCAGATAAAATAATGTGCTCAATTTTACCCTCAAGAAAGAAAACTCTACCCCAAGACAGTGGAAGACCATAATACAGAGGTTATGGCACTACCCAACACTAGAGAACAATGGTTTGATTTTGGAGTGTCCTTCTCCTAGAAGAGCTGCTTACCAAAGCTAGAGTCTCTTCTACCTTTACCAAGCGGAAAGTAGCCTCTGAACAATTTCATTGCAGTAGTTAACCCCTTGGGTGAAGAAAAATTGCTAGAGAGTTATTGGGTCCTTTGCCTGGCCAGACAGTTCGACATTGGATCCCTCTCTCTCGTTGGGACTCATTTTTACTTTGCGTACATATACACCGAATTGTCTATCATATTCTCTCCACATTCTCCCGTACCCTCATACACCTGACAACACTGATATTACCAAACAATTCTTCTTCTCTCAAGGGGTTAACTACTGCAAGGTAATTCACTAGTGAGTGGTTATTTTCTTCTTCGTAAGGGCAGAGAAGACTATTTGGCTATGGTAAGCAGCTCTTTTAGGACACTCCATAATCAAACCCTTGTTCTTTAGTCTTAGGTAGTGCCATAGCCTCAATTACATATGTCTTGTGGTAGAGTTCTCTTGCTTTCGCGTACACTCATCCACATTATTCCATCTTATTTCTCTTTCTCTTCCATTTTTGCAGTTTTTTATAGTTTTTATATGAAGGATCTATTTCAATGTTCTTACTGTTCTTAATACATGTTATTTTAATTGTTGATTTTTTGTCTTGCAGTTTATTTCTTCCCTTATTTCATTTCCTTACTGGGCTATTTTTCCTTGTTATAGCCCTATCGTTATAGCATCCTGCTTTTCCATCTAGATTGTAGCTTAGCAAGTAATAATAATAGTAATAATAATAATAAAAATAATAATAATAATAATAATAATAATAATAATAATAATAATAATAATAATAATAATACAAATAAAGATATCAATAACAATAATAATAATAATAATAATAATAATAATAATAATAATAATAATAATACTAAAACTAGATAAAGATAGTGAGAAAATTATTCAGAGCGCGCCTAAAAGTTTTTGATAGTTTTGATTGGGAAAATGTAGGAATAAAATTTATACGGGAATATCTGAACGACTTAAGATTTGAAGATGACATAGGTTTTTTTTTGTGAATCAAGGGTCGAATTATTAAAAAATTATGAAAGATATGAATAGAGAAAGCAGAAATGTAGGACTGAAAATGAATTTGAGTAAAAGAGACAATATGTTTAAATGAAAATGCAGATACAGCAAATAAAGGTTAAGGGATACTTCTATGGTAAAATGACTATTAATCCTTTGGTGCTTATGTATTTAGAAAAGTCGGGGTGAGGTACAGCGCAAAGCCAAAAAATTACTTTCACAAATATTTTTTTTTTCAAATAGCTATGTACTAACTATTACATTTGAAGAATCCTGAAAATAGTTATTAAAAAAAATTGTGCTGAACAGGAAATTTTTTAGATAAATCATAAATATTTTTTTCCAGAATTTCATGAAAAATATAAAAATTAAATTTGAGGATTTTTTTTTCTAATACGAACATTGTGTTGAATTGTAGATCTTTCACGTGGATGTAACTTCTTTCAAATAAATGTATAAGGAAGTGAGGTGTAAATTAATAAAAACATGAGTTTTTTTTTTTTCTGAGTAACACTTTCAGATTTCCCGACCTACATACGTTGACGTTTTTCCTTATTACGACGTAACAAAAAAGATAAGGAAAATCTACAGTCGGAATTGTAAAGCTCATGATATTTCCAATAAAATTAATAAATAAGAAATATATGAATTTTGAAAAAAAAAATATAGAGCAATTTTCTGTTACTAAACGGAATAAGTTTTGCGATTTTGTTGTACGTGTTTTTAAGATAAAAGTTTATGTATAAAAGTGTTAATACTTTCATATTGTTTTATATGACAAATAAGTACAAAGAATGGGATTTCCATTCATGCAAGAGACATGTTTATTGCAGTTATTTACATATGCACAAACCCGCCTCGAAAAATAAGATAAGTTTAGGAAAGAGAGCTTTTGGTAAATAAAATTACATTAAGAAAACTGATATTATCACTTTTTTCTAAACGGAAAAATATTTAATGAAATGGTCCTACCAGGATTAACTTATGCGTCAGAAATTTGGAGAATTAAAATATAAGCTACATACAATTCAAATATTTATGGGAAGATTAATGGTAAAACAACGCCAAGAGAAAGAAAAAAAACAACATGAATGCGAGTGCAAATTATGAGAAAAAGAAATGGACATGGGCAGGACATCTAAAGTGAACGATAGATAATAGATGGACAAGAGGAATAACAGAATGGGTCTCTAGAGACTGCAAACTAAGGAGTGGAAAGAAGAGAAGACGATGGATTATCTAGCTAAAAAAATTTTGGGACATACTGTATACTGGCATAGATAGACCACAAGAGGCTTTTCAAAGAACAAATCTGATGTCCTTGTTATCCAGTGGATTAGCTACGGCTGATGATGATGATGATGATCATGATCATGATGATGATATGCATATATATATATATATATATATATATATATATATATATATATATATATATATATATATATATATATATATATATATATATATATATCATACAATGATGATTCTCGGGTCTGTGCACCAAAAAATATATTATACTATGGCTCGTGACTGGGAACCAAACATATAATATAATATATACTATAACTAGTAAGTTAATCAACCTCTCAAATTCCAAACTCACTTGTTTGCTTTTACATTAAAACTGTCACACTTTAAAATATTATTACACAAAACCTGAAACAGTTAAACAACTCCCAGACAGAAATATATAAAACACTGAATATCCAAAGGTCTCTAAAATACACTCAAAATAAAACTGGATAATTATTCTAACGGTTATTCAAATAGCTCTAACTTCGGTTCATAACAGGATGCGAGCGGATTCTATTCTAAACAATGGTGATTGGAATAATACACTCTTTACCTTAATAAATATATTTTTTGGGCTCAAGCCATGTCGTCATGATGGATGTTCCTTAAAGTAGCTTCCTAAGGGATATATGTACTACAGTGATATTCCCAGAGAATTTTACCTTTAGGTATCCAGAATTCTAACTCCTTGAGCAAATATCCTTAAAATTTCTCCAAAGGATATCGCATAATATCAGCGGACGCATTCTTGCCACGCCTCCATAGCAATCTGCACCCCAAACAGCATTTTGGCTTCGAGGAGGATGTGGCAAAAGGGAGACGTCCAAAGACTCTCCCCGCTCTCGTAATACTATTGGGAATGCAACAGCGCCATTCCCACGACGGAGGACATTCCCTTTTTTGTAGTGATCTCGCTCAGTGATATTTCCTGGTGATCTAACTTTTCGAGCGTTTTACAGGATTATTATTATGCTTTCTCCATCTTCTTCCGCCTCTGGAAAGTTGAGTATCGGGTCTTCACAATGAGTATATCTTAGCTCCTGTTTCACAATGAAATTAGAGTATTTTATTGCGTTTAAGAGCTAGGCCAGTAAATGGAGGCGCCATGGCGCCATCATTCGTTAGGCATTTGTTACTTAGATAGCAGAACAACTTCCAGTTTTTCATAGCTTTATTTATTTATTTTAATTATTTTGCTATTTAGGCAATTATTCTTGTAAAGTTTCGATAATGTGCATAATTTTTGTTTACCACTTTTCTCTGTCGATAGTATAGTTAGAGTTTCGGTGATTTAGGTAACCGAGATCTCGTATAGCCTAGGTAACCTTACCTAGACGTTTTACTATACGTTCAGACTTTCCCCGGTTACCCTCGTGTATTGTTTTCATTCAGTGGAGACTGATACCTCCTAGAATGTTATGAAACATTAGACGTCTCTTTGGAGACTTAAGGGTCATCTCTTTCCCTCTGAGTGTAGCATCAGGCTACAACCCTAATAGCCGTGCCTTGAATTTCATTCAGATATGGCTAACTTAGGGTTTGTCCTGACTCTTCCTTTAAACGTTGGTTGTGGTATACCATCAGGTTTTGGGATTTAGTCAGAATGTCAGAGTATTTAGTCTTATGTCGGCGACCTTCCGGCAGGGCGAATGGGTTGTACAATACCATCATTCCCCTGCCGGCCAGGTGGCCGGCAATGGAGGTTAGCCCTCATTAGCCGCACTTGAATTTATGGTGGGACACCATCTTCTCCTTGCGACTAAAAGACTAGTCCTATGCCACAGTTCTCTGGGCTGAAGAGTAATATTCTTTAGCCTAGGATATGTGGCACTGGAACTCTGTTTCTTCTTTGTTGAGAGGAGGCAGCAGTGCCGCCATTCCCTTAACTGTGTCGGCAATCTCTGGGATGGAGAACTGAGTCTCTCCTGTTCCCTGGGATTCTGCCAATACCAGAACAGAGTTTCTTTTACAAGTGGTAGGACTGACAATTTTTTCCAGTTCCTTTCACACTCGTTATAGGACCCTGTTCCCTACCCCTCTGTCCACTTTTGATGGCTGAACCATTGTCTTTCTTTAGGCCGGCATCTTACAACCTTACCTTTGCTGGTAGGTTGCCGAAGCCAGCCAGACTCCCTCTCTAGTCATGTCTTTGGCTGACAGCAGAGCATACTGCCGCCAACCACATTATCTTCCGGCAACTGCCGGCCCAGCCGGCAACTGCCGGCCTAGCCGGCAACTGCCAACCCAGCCGACAGCCAATATGGCTGCCGGCGACCATGATGGCCGTGAGAGGGAAGTCCCTTCTGTTCCCAAGGTTCTCCAGTCCTCCCTTGGACTGCTGCTACAGGTCCCGTTGCCGGGGTACTGTCGGCCAGGCCGGTACAGATAGTGCTGACTCAGTTGGCAGCACGCCGACTGTACTGGTACTGCTGGTACCTTGTCGGCAATAGTACGGTAGCTGCATGGAAGCCTGAATGGTACATTCTCTCCATCTATTAGAACCTTCTTTCTGGAAAAAGGCAGTCAAATTAGACTTTTACATCCTTAATTACTGTATACATTCACAGTAAGGATTAGCCTTTTTTCCATGCTATCTCTCTCTCTCTCTCTAGCTAGCATGCCGGTATGCCGGCAAGACCTAGCTATGCCGGCTACATGCCGGCTGAACTACTCTATATATTATACAGGTAGCCAGTATATCTGCAGTATAGAATATACTGCAGATAGAAAACTACTATATAGTTTATACTAGTAGTTATTTCCAATATATTTTGGATATCCAACACAGGCATTTGCTGAGCCCAATCCTATATTGAATGAATATGATTTCTTCAATATCCTGATTAGAAATCGGTATTAGGATTACCCTACAATATTAAACACTTCAAGGCAGGAGTAATACACTCCTAACCCTTAAAGGGTGGAGCCTTTTTCCTTGAGTCTCCCTGATCAGGAAACTCTATATTTTAATATAGTAGGAAGACTACAGCAAATAGGCTGAGTGGGATATACAAATATATGTCTTTATTTCCCTAGTCCAGCTGGCTTCATGCTAGATGGACCATACTGTCATATGCTACTATGAAGGCAGCATAATGACTAGACTACAATACATGATGTACAGTAGCCAGAAAATTGTAATATAGACTTACTGCAATTAGAAAACTACAGTACCATGATACAGTAGTATTTCTGACATACCTTGGGTACCCTTGTACGAGCGTTCTGCTGGTACCGTTCATATATTGAATGAATAGTTTTCTTCAATATTCTGATCGAGAATCAATCATCCTGACCCCACAGTATTAACATTATTTTGGGACAGTGATTTGATACTTCTATACCCCTACGGGTAAGAGTCCTTCTATTTGGAGTTACTCTATAGAGAAATCTCCATGTAGTTAATACTGAGGGGAGGCAACAGCATTTGCTCACAGGGGTACACAAGTATGTATCTCCTACTATCCCTTTATAGCTTACTATCCTAAGCTACTCTATTGTAAAGGACATTTGTATGTTGATTGTCAAGGAGATAATCTATTGTATACTCATTTGGTTTTCCTCTCTTTACAGGAGGAACACCAGATACCTTGTGCTGCAGTCCTCTGCAAGGCCAGGAGTAAGTATTTTTACGGTCATAATACTTGCAGGTTTCATGGCCCCTGCAATATTATTTCCGGATCCCTACATTATATGTCGGACATTAATGTCCGAAGGTTTTGAAAATCCCAAGTCTACAGAGACTAGGGATACAGCTCAATATAAATTACGCAACTGGGTGAGAGGCTTTCAAAAGAGCTCTCCGTGACCTTTCCTACCTAATGATGGGATGCGTAAGCTACTATTTCCGGAAGCAAGTGAGGATACAGTAGTGCCTCAGGAGCTAACTACATCCCCTGACGGCCAGAAAACCTTTGGGATTAAGGGCAAGAAATGCCCCAAGGTAGAAGAGGAAAATGTTGCGTCGGAATTTCCCCCGCCTGTGCCGGCTTTAGAGCCATCGATGTCGACATCTTCGTCTTCTACCCCAAATTTGGATAATGTGGTACAATTATGTATCCAACTGAAGAATCAAATAGAGATCTTTCGTAGACAAAACGGAAAGCAGGAAGTAAAACGCAAGATAGATCCTCGTAAAGTTTCTCTTGTCGCTTCCCAGGGGTCAGTCAAACGACCCATGAATCAAGACCTTCCAACATGCTCCATAACCAATCCCTGAAGGTTCGCGGAGCAGATGCCGATTTCAAATGGCAATCTTTGCATCTCAGAGAAAATAGGTGCTGTTCCTTTGGGCAAAATTCAATTTTGGCAAAGCTTTGATGCTTTCCCTAATTGTTGGGTTCGACTGAAGTACGAACCAAAGTCAAGAAAAGGAACGGAACCAAAGGAGGTCTTGATTCTCGACCATGATAAGGCACAGACTATCCTTTCAGGTAGTCTAAGAAAGGCGGGTTATTCAGAGTCGAAGGTATTCTCTCTGAATAACGGACACCCTTCCTTTCTTGCTCCTACTTCACTCTCATTCCCCTTTATGGGGAAGGCATTTACTTCTGTTGCCAAAGCAGAAGAGGTGGGTAAGCCATGTCCCACACTCGATGAGTGCAAGCCTTTGTCACCAGCTTTTCCCGGACAGGGAAAGGATTGGAAGGAAGTCCATTTGACATTTTCAGTAGGAAAATCAGACAAGGACGTCGCAAGTCGACAATTCAAGGTATGTCTCCCTAAATTGTCTGAGTTGCTCTTGCGTAATGAACAGGAGTCAAAGGAGAGACTTGCGACATCCCTTTCTCTACAAAACTACATAGAGTTGTGTTCAACCTACGAAAGTACCCAAGACATGCTCATGGTCATAGCCAAATTGCATATGGCTATCTTGGTGAAGGACCTTTACGCCTTTATGAAGGCTAGGAGAGCATGTAAAGAGTTTGTGTTCGCTGATGCAACAGTAAAACATGAAAAAAGGAAGCTAATATCTTCCAACATCTGGGGTAAAGACCTCTTCCCACACGAGGTCATTGAAGAAGTAATTAAGAACGCCACCATGGAAAACATAGGTATTCTCCACAAATGGGGCATTCCTTCAAAGAGAAAATCTTCTGTGGTTGTGGGTCCCCAACCTAAAAAGAGGAAATGCTGGAAATATCCGGGCTGCTCAACAACATCCCACTATTCCAGTAACTACGATGCTAATGGCAGATGGTCAAAAGTCTAAGCCTACTGACTACTCAAAGCATAAAGACGCTTCAGCTAGGAGGAACTTTCCCTCAGGATCGCAGGACCTTCGATCCTTTGGTCCAAAGCCTATTCAAGATGAGCCATTGATGGGAAACAGAAATGTCCCTACCATCATTTCCTCACCTTCTACAGTTCAAAACCCTCCTGGAGGAGTATACCTGAGGGCTATAGAGCATACAGGTAGTAAGAAAACTTTAGCTCATTGAGTTCCAGGGGAGGCTGCTTCGTGTTCACGAGAAGGACTCAAGATATCAATGAGCCATTCTGAACTTGTCGCCACTCAACAAGTTCATAAAAAACAGCAAGTTCTGAATGTTAATCCTTCTGAACATATGGACCTTGTTCCAATTAAGAGTGTTCGTAGTCTTGTCAGACATGAAAGGTGTCCTTCGGAACCTTCCAGTCAACCACCCCCCTTCCTCCTATCTAGAATTCATGTTACAGAGAGTAACATTCATCCTAAGGAAGATACGTGTCGGACTCACAGTTCTAAGTATCTTCAAAGGATTGACGAACTTAGTCACGTCAAACTCAAGCCTAAAAATAGTTCAGATATTAATATACCTGATTAAGAGGCTGGAGTGGGCAGCACCCGAAGTGTCCGGCCAATTTGCATTCAAAGAGATGACCCGGTTCCTGGGACATCACAGATGCAAGATAGGCTTCTAGAAGTCTCGACTTACTCCAGCTGAGGGGGTTCGATGTTTAAAAAACCATCGAAGCCCTCAGTCACATCAACTCTTCTCTCCTTTGGAAATATAAAAGGAGCTCGTGAGGTCTGTCAAGAGACTCAGGTACTCAGTCAGAATACCAAAACGCCAACAGGAAAAAGCGCTAAACTTTACCCAGTTCGCTATTGTGACAGACCTGGTGCTAAGGGCACACCGGAAAGATGCGTTAAGAGCTTGGAGAAAACACACATCAAACGCTGGAAGAGATAAAAAAAGACCGAGATTAGTCCCTCTTTCATCGCTTCTCTAACAGATATTAGACCACGAAAGTCCCAAGACTCTGCTGGTCCTTTCATGGGTGGGGAAGCCCCCTCGACACAGATCAGGCTCCCTGCGACTGATCTGGGACACCGAAGCGATAATAAGACATCACATTCGAACGTCTCATTCAGTCTTGGTGAAGTTACCAATCCCTCTAATAAAGGGACGGCACCTAACAGCAGTTCATTTACAACTGATCATCATGTGACGGTGGATACTCTATTTCGATACAAACCGATAGAGTTGGAATGGTCCATGGGCGCAGATATATTCCCTCCCAGATGGGAACAAGTCCCGGAACTGCAATGCGACCTCTTCATCACGAGCGTCTTCAAGAAACTACCTTGCTATATATCCCCATACGAGGATCCTCTTGTGGGGCAGATAGACTCGATGAGGCTGGTCCTAGCTCTGACCCTAGGTATATTTCTGAAGATTCAGAAATTATCTGGCTTCGTTTTATCACAGAGAACCCAAACCCTTAATTTCATGATTTTCTCGCTCTAGTGGTTAGAAAAAGGTTTGGGATCTCAAAAGGCAATATAGAATTCTTCAAAGAATACAAGGCCAAGTCAACTAGAAGACAATATGAGTCTTCCTGGAAAAAGTGGGTTGCATTTGTCAAAGCAAAAGGACCAAAAGAAATTTCTATGAACTTCTGTCTGTCCTTCTTTGTCCACCTTCATAGCCAAGATCTGGCGGCCAATACGATAAATACATGCAAGTCAACCTTGACTAGGCCTCTCCTATATGCCTTTCAAGTGGATCTGGCGAATGAAATCTTTAATAAGATTCCAAAGGCATGTGCTAGGCTTAAGCCGACCGGTACCACCAAAGCCCATCTCTCGGTCTTTGGACAAGGTCTTACATTATGCGTCATCTGTGAACAATGAAGATTGTTCTCTTAAGGATCTAACCCAAAAGGTTATTTTTCTTTTCGCTATTGCCTCCGGGGCTAGAGTTAATGAAATAGTGGCCCTATCCAGAGATGAGGGTCACATTCAGTTCACGGAAGTGGGAGAACTGAATCTATTTCCTGATCCATCCTTTCTCGCTAAAAACGAGCTACCCACTAAGAGGTTGGGTCCCTGGAGAATCTGCCCTCTTGAGGAAGATGTCTCTCTATGTCCTGTAGAGTGTCTAAAGGTCTATCTTCGTAGAGCTTCAGACTTCAGGGGAGGACAGCTCTTTGAAAGAGAAACTTCTGGATCAAATTTATCCCTAAAACAAGCTCACCTACTTTATTCGTAGAGCGGATCCGGACAGTACTCCTGCAGGTCATGATCCGAGAAAGATTGCTTCATCACTGAACTTCTTTCAGTATATGGACTTTGAGCGCCTTCGTTCATACACTGGATGGAAATCATCCAGAGTGTTTTACAAACACTATGTAAAACAAGTGCATGAACTGAAACACTTCGTAGTGGCAGCAGGTAGTATATTAAAACCTGGCCCCTAATTACTGTGGTAAACAGTTTTTGGTTTGGGACCTCACATGTCCTTGCACATGTAACGGATGAGAATCATCCAGAGTGTTCTACATACACTATGCTAGACAAATCCATGATCTGAAGCAATATGTGGTGACGCCAGGTAGAATATTTAACCTGCCGTCTAATTCTACGATGAACAGCTAATTGACTGGGACTATCAATTAAAGGGAGAAGAGGTCACTCTTCTTAGGTGTGACTTCTTTTAATTAAGTGTTACCATGATAACACTAGCTCTGTTCAAAATCCCAGGTGTGGAATTATACAGATAGCACTAGTGCCGGTGTACGAAGTACACAGTGCAGATAGAAGTAACCAGTACAGGAATTATGAAGAGAAATTGTTTTGTAATTTTCTTCAGTCTGAGAGTGGCACTCATCATTTCTCCCTTCAAGAAGGAAATATAGTCTCTGTACTTGTTACAGGTATAATCCCATTGTCATACTATGTATACATGCCAGAGTTCTTCAACTTACCAAAGTAAGTATCCCTCATATATTTGTATGCATCAAATAATAGACATAAGAGACACTGATGTTATTCTAGCAAATATACAACTATGAGACTATTTGTATATTCAGTGTGTACTTATGTTTGGTCATACTATGTATATTAACCTCAATATCCCTTTTCTACTGTCTAGAATGACTCTTCCCTGTAGGAGGCAGGAAGCACTAACATTGGTGATGATTAGTGATGGTGACGAATATCGGTAACGTCCCTTGTCTTATGTGGTCCCCATGACCATAGAAAAGGTTGCTTTAAGGTTAAGGCACTGATTAAAAATCCACAGATACACTGATGCTCTGGTATGCTTCCATCACGACGACATGGCTTGAGCCCAAAAAACGGATTTTGAGCGAAGCGAAAAATCTATTTTGGGTGAGATGGCCATGTCGTCCTGATGGGCCCACCCATCTCTTCTAAAAGAAAAGATCTTCACAGTATCCCTCCCGTGGTACTGTATCGGTAACACCACGCTCAATGCTACAAAGAATGTCCGCTGTCGTGGGAATGGCGCTGTTGTATTCCCAATAGTATTACGAGAGTGGGGAGAGCCTTTGGACGGCTTCCTTTTGCCACATCCTCCTCGAAGCCAAAAAAGCTGTTTGGGGTGCAGATTGCTATGGAGGCGTGTCAAGAATGCGTCCACTGATATTATGCAATATCCTTTGGAGAAATTTTAAGGATATTTGCGCCAGGAGTTACAATTCTGGATACCTAAAGGTAAAATTCTCTGGGAATAGCACTGTAGTTCATATATCCCTTAGAAAGCTACTTCAAGGAACTTCCATAAGGACAACATGGCCATCTCACCCAAAAATAGATTTTTCGTTTCGCTCAAAATCCGTTATATATAAATTCCAACCCTTTGGAAAGAATTTACATAATAAAGAATAAATGACTTAAAATATTAAAGTCTAAACAAAACTTACATTAAGACAAAAAAGTTACGATCTGAAAATTATATAATAACTTTACTTTAAATGTTAACTCTGGATAATTCTTACTATAAGAAAAAAGAAATATCACTGACAAAAATTATACAATCACCTGTTTCACTTGAAATTATATCTGAGTACAATATTACAAATATTACAAATACCTAAACTTCCTACAAAGCCACTTACAAAAACTTTACACAATGCCAACACTCACCCTAGTACAATGAATTCAAATTCAATGTTTCGTCTTACATATCTTTTAAACAAATGATTTGCTTTGGGGCAGAGACTCACTTAGAAGAGGACACACTAAAGGTACTCAGCGGGAAAGGGAGTTTTTGGCTTTTTCACAAGAGGGCTGCTTCTCTACTACTACTATGCAGCCCTGAGGCAGGGGCATATATAAGACTTAGATACTTCCTGACACTTCCAGGACTGAGGTCTGGAAGCATGGGGGCCGGGCAAGGCGTAAAGAGTTACCACATATTGCTCTCTCGACCGTGTATTCACACAACGCCAGACGGCTCTCTCAGTCAACTAACTCCGCCCACCCTTTGTCCCCGAAATGAATAAAAGATAACATCCAATAACATAGGTTTTTCGCGAAATTTCCTAAGCACATGATGCTGCATATTCTCTCTCGAACAGGATGTAATAGCTCATAGAAATATAAAAAAAAACATTACATAAGCCCTTGTTCTTATCGTGTATGATCACATAACACTCTCAACCAGTTACGTAAGACTTCGTAACAAAAATACGTGAAATTAAAAGTTAATTCTTAAAAATAATGTAAACATACATATAATAACTTGAATGAAAAACACAATGAAATTAACGACGAAGGTCTTACGTAATTTACATGATAGACTTGAATATACACGAGGAGAACTCATCTTAGGGCTGGCTAACCTCTCTTCAATGCACAAAAAAAAAATATAAATAAAATCATTAATAAACTATTGTATTTACTCTACATTAGACCAGCTTTGTAAGAATATATATATATATATATATATATATATATATATATATATATATATATATATATATATATATATATATGTCAGCAAGTACAATGTAAACATTTAGTTCAATTATTGTTACATTACTAGCATTTTATTATATAACAATTGTTTGTTTATTTTTAACGACTAATTATTACTTACACACGTTGATGATTCTTTGCTTATTTGTGGGTTTCATTTCATTTCTGTTAGGTTTCTTTTTTGTATAATTTAATTTTCTAATTCACTTTGTACCCTGAGGTGTACGTAATACACGAAAGCGCTTGGTACCTGTTTCCTGTGGATTTTACACAATATATAGTATTAATGTATTAACACATAAATGGAATTCATCCAAGGGATTTTAAAAGAGACCTTTTCATACAAGTTCAAATATTATGGGAAACACTCATATTCACAATGACCTAAAAAAACTCTAGATTATTTCTAAATTATTATATTCCTTCAGATCATATATTTTACCCACATCATTAAGGTCGCGTTGAAGAAACAGACGGGGCGTAATTAATCCAATTTAGGATAAAAATCTTCAAAGCCCCACCTTTTAGGTGTACGCCAGACAGAAGTGGTTTCGTTTGAACCCGACGGTGGTTGTTAATGAACCATTCTGGTTTCTTGGTTTTTTTTTACAGAATTTAATCACTAAAGCTACGAATTTCAATAGCATATGCACAAAAATATTTTCTTAATATTCACCAGTATACTCATTTTATAATATTCCTTGTAGAGAAAAACCACGTGTAAATTTTCTATTTCCGAGAGAGAGAGAGAGAGAGAGAGAGAGAGAGAGAGAGAGAGAGAGAGAGAGAGAGAGAGAGAGAGAGGGGTGGAAATCAGAATAAGAATTTCTTCAGTAAAAAGAGATTAGTGACAATTTGCTTTCGAAGTTCTGTTCGAACGTTCTTATTTAACATTACCGAAATTCATTGTTGGATTTTTCAATGAGTATAGATTTTATTTCAATTAAAATGGGGTTGGTGTTTACTGACGTTATTTCATAAAATGTATTAGATTCTAAGTAGAGTTACAATGTTCGTGTTATCAATAAGCATATAGAGTTCCAGTTTCATAACGAAAGCAAAGATTTTGGGATTTTGCATGCTCTTTTGGGCTTGAATTAGTCACAATTGTATTATAGTGTTGATCATGGTGTCCCTTTGAATAAGAATCTAGTTAACATAATTGATACGCGTATCCCTTCTCGTATGTTAAGGTACCGAGTGAAGGACAAACCATGATTCAATGATGAGTGTAGACGTGCATATTTGGAGAAGCAGGAGGCCTATCATCTTGGGAAGGGTAACAGATCTGATTTGACCTGGAATAACTATACTCTTAGAGCTTTCTCTCAGAGAGTTTATGCTTCAACTGAAAAAGAATACAATTTAACCATAAAAGATACCCTTTCTGGTACAACATAGGAGCATAAGTGGTGGACTACCACTTTGGTGTAGATGCAACAGTTCCTCCTTTACTTAAACCAGCTGGCTCTGTCACTAACTGTCCAAAGGAAAAGGCAACGTTTTTGGCTAATATGTTTGACCGAGAAACTCGAACTTCCTCATTTCTGTTTTCCTGAGGCTAAACCAATTAGTTTAGCTTTTCTATCTCGTGAAATTAAAGCTCTCTTGATGGATGTTGATGCTTATGGAGGTGTAGACCCAAATTGTATTTTTACTTTGTTTATTATAAAGACTGTAGATTTCCTACCACCAAAGTTATAGGCTATTTTGTGCAAGTTAGCAAGAAGAGCTTTTAGCACTCGTTGGAGAATTGGTAATGTTACACCACAATTTAAATGTGCTTGTGTTAGCTCAAGTCCAACTGATTACAGCCCAATTTCCATAACCCCCATATTATCTAAAGTTTCTAAAAGTCTTTTGGCAAAACCTCTTAATATGTTTGCTAAAAGTAATTATCTGTTCCCTAGTTTGCAGTTTGGTTTTCGTAAAGGCCTTGGAGCATGTGATGCCTTCTTACAATCTCCAATGCTGTATAGAAATCCCTTGATTGTGGTCAAGAAGTTCATATGATTGGCCTTGATTATAGTGCTGCCTTTAACTGTGTTAATCATGAGGCCTTTGTTTTCAAACTCAAACAGTTGGGAGTGGTTGGGTCGTTTCTTAGCATTATTATTGAATTTTTAAGTAATAGATCGCAAAGATTTGATGTTGATGGGCACCATAGTAAATAAAGCAATGTGATATCCGTTATTCCTCAGGGTAGTATTCTTGAACCATTACTTTTCATACTATATGCACATGACATGTGCTTGGGCATAGAAAACAGGCTTGTTGCATATGCAGAAGATACTACTCTCTTTGCATCAATTCCATCTCTTACATGTAGATATGGGGTTGCTGAATCCCTTAATAGAGGTATAGCTAAAGTTAGTGCATGGTGCAAATTATGGGGTATGAAGCTGAATCCTAACAAAACTCAAAGTATGACTGTAAGTAGGTCAAGAACAGTGGCTCTTCAACATCCAGATCTCAGCATCGATAATATTTCTTTAACTTTATATGACTCTTTTAAAATTCTAGGTGTGATTCTCGACGGTAAATTTACTTTTGAGAAACAAATGAGGTCTGTGTCTTCTTTGATTGCACAAAAAATGGGCCTATTGAGACTGTCTTTTAAGATTTTCGGTGATCAATCTATTTTGATGAAGTGTTCTAATTCTTTCATTCAATCTTGTTTCGAGTATTGTTTTCCTGTCTGGTCGTCAGCTACTGAATTTCTTCTTAATCTATTATTATCATTATTATTATTACTTGTTAAGTTACAACTCTAGGTGGAAAAGCAGGATACTATAAGCCAAGGGGCTCCAACAGGGAAAATAGCCCAATGAGGGAAGGAAACAAGGAAAAATAAAATACTTTAAAAAGAGTAAAAACATTAAAATTAATATCTCCTATAGGAAATATAAAATCTTTTACAAAACAAGAGAAAGAAAAATGAGATAGAATAGTGTTGGACAGGAACTTAGGGCCTACTAAATTTCTTATACATGATCTAAATATTAATCTCTGGCACCGTCGTTCAATTACTTCATTATGCATGTTGCATAAGATTTTTCATAATGCTGACCCTCCCTTGCATTCAGATCTTCCCAGACAGCTGCATCCTATTCGTAATACCAGGCATGCAGTTAATTCTAATAGTTAAGCCTTCTCCATCATGAGGCTTAATACTACACAGTACTGTAGAAGTTCTATTCTAGCTGTGACCAAGTTGTGGAATGATCTTCCTAAACGGGTAGTTGAATCAGTAGAATTTCAAAAGTTCAAAATTGCAGCAAATGTTTTTATGTAGAACAGGCTGATATGCGTCTTTTTATACTTTATATATGAAATATCTGTTTTAATGTTGTTGATGTTTTTAAAATATTTAATCCTAATTGTTCATTACTTCTTATATAATTTATTCATTATTTCCTTTCCTCACTGCGCTATTTTTCCTTGTTGGAGCCCCTGGGCTTTATAGCATCTTGCTTTTCCAACTAGGGTTGTAGCTTAGCTAGTAATGATAATAATAATAATAATAATAATAATAATAATAATAAAGCTTTGCCATTATAAACCTTATTATAGAGAGAGAGAGAGAGAGAGAGAGAGAGAGAGAGAGAGAGAGAGAGAGAGAGAGAGAGAGAGAGAGAGAGAGAGTTGTCCGCTAAGTAAAATTTAGGCAAATCTTGAATATTTTACCTCATAAGCTATTAATTTCACAAGGAACTCTGTATCTAAATAAAAATATGTCAACTAATAAAAGCCAGGAAAAGATGAGCTGATAAAATACTTGGCTGCTGAACCACCAGGTCACCTGAAACCCAAGGTGAAATGCAGATATCTTAAGCCGTTAAGTAGCACTGGTTTGTTAATAATCTCCGGCCTCTGACAAAATGCAGTTTCTAACTGTGTAGAATATACAGTATATATCGCCTTAAGCCATTACCTACACATGCAAAGACAGTTTATCGTATATCACATTCACAAGTAGGTTATCAGTGTACTGTATTTCAGATAATATTATATGTAATTATGACTTTTATGAAGCTTTATGAAATGAAGCTTTATGAAATGAAGCTCTGGTAAACTGAATAAAATATTCACCCATTTCCCTTCATACTTTCACTACTGAGATTATACA
>NC_090750.1:23595662-23608162 GCF_036898095.1 Palaemon carinicauda
GTAGGTTTTGCTTTACATTTTTTATATATAACCTAAATCTTTACATCTCGGTCTACACTTACCTTTACTATATCTGGAGAAATTTCAATAGTATTGTATTCATCTAAAGAAATACAAAGGACACTTAGGCGCTGCTGTCAGAAAAGATCACTGATCCATGTTATACAATTGGTTTCGATCAACAGATTAATGCAGCTAAAAGCAGGTTGCAAAAAAGTTTATGCTTGTAATAGACCGAGTGCCAAAACATCGATTATAGATACAATTTAACACTTGGAAACGAATTGCCAAAATAACTGGCATTATTAATCACTTAGGTTAATTATTTGGATCAGTGACATACGAGAAGAGAAGTATAAAACTTTCAGGAACCGGAGCTCAGCTTATCTTTCAGTTGACGTTGGCTGACCGAGAGAAATGTGTGTTCCTTGGAGGTTTAACGATTGCTTGATTGGTTTGAGGTTTCTGGCATCCTGATATCTTAGGTCATTGACGCCGATATCGTTTGTTGTGAAAAAAAAAAAAATTAAATAAAACCATGAAAGCAAAGATGTCATTTTAATAGTTAAAAATTTATCTTAAGACTTGCTTCTGAAATGAGGCTTAAAAATACCACTAGCATGGTAGGACACATAATGTCCAAGAATCTTGGCAATGATGAACCTACCATCTTCACCTCCAGCCTCAAACAGATATCTATTTCTCTCACTACTAAAGGTGAGACATTGGGTTAACAAATGCCTCGCTGTCAATGATACCAAACAGTCGTTACAATATGGTTGATGTTGGCCAACCAACAAAAACTCATGTGTCATCTTTGTGTGACCAATGCGGAGACGAAAAAGAGTAGTCTCCAACTTTCGGGGCATCCCATTATCCCTCCACGGGGATATAACATTACTAATATCTCTCATTATATTTTCAAGTAAACTATCCCAATGCTGTTGCCAATTATTAAAAATAAAATTCTTAATTGTAGGTGAAAAATCATTACTGGGAATGGGATACCTTCTTGTTAGCAACTAATCTGCAGAACTGTTTGCCAGCGAACCCGCCTTATCATTTCAAAGCATCCCTACGTGTGGCAGAATCCAGAGAAATCGAACTAGTATACCATTCATGAAAATAATTAAAAACCACTCTAAAATCTTTAAAACTAAAGGATTATTGGAATTAAAAACTTGTAAAGCTTGTAAAACACTTCTTGCAACGCCAAAAATCTTAAAATTGCCCTTGTCTTTTAACGCTATTTCCTTAATATTGGTTAATATGCCATATAGTTCGGCAGTAAATATAAAAGCTGCTAGAGGAAGTGAACCTTTAAAATCAAAATCACTAATATATACTCCAAATCTGACGCCAGTATCAGATTTGGAGCCATCAGTATATATGAAAGTCGATCCCCTGTGTTCTTCAAATTGTTCCATAAAGAGCAACCTGGCTTCGTAGTCAGTCATATTCTTTTTTATGCCAATAAAATATTCACCAAAAGATATATCCTGTAATTTCCATGGAGGAGTTGATGATATCCAACATGGGAGCACTTTACTTCTACCTATATCTGGAAGGTCTACTAATGTTTTTACCCGGAAACCAGAAGGTTGAAGAGATTTTGGGTGTAACTCAAAATATCTATAATACCTTAAAAGGTTTACAGTCTGACAAGCTGAAGATTCGGGGAGTCTTTACAACCTAAACCAATACCGAACAATAGAAGACATCCGGTAAAAGTCTAAAGGTAACTCTCCAGCGTCAACAAGGATACTTTGTATAGGTGAAGTTCTAAATGCTACTGTGAACAATCTGATACCAGCATGGTGTATAGAATATAAAACTTTTAATCTGCTTGGGGTGGCTGAAGAGTATACTTTACATCCTTAACGAGTTTTTGAAAAAATCAAGGCCTTGTATAAGTTTAAGAGTTTTGCAGTCTGCCCCCGATGATGTATGGGACAAAACTTTTAAAAGATTCAGAGCCTCAAGACATTTTACTTTTAAGGCTTTCAAATGAGGAGCCCACGTAAGCCTACGATCAAAAATCAATCATAGGAATCTAGCTTCACTTAGGCCTACACGAGATCCATTGACCTATGATGTACATATCAGGGTCTGGGTGTACTTCCCGAATATGATGGAAATGGACAATAACAGTCTTACTTGTCGAAAATTAAACCTATTCATATCAGCCAACTGGATAATTTTGTCAATAGAGAGTTGTAGTCCTCTCTCAACCATTGCCATTCTAGCTCAAGCAAATGATATGGAGAGATCATCCACAAATTGTGTTGAGAGAACATCCTGGGGAATGACTGAGGATATCCCATTAATTGATCGTGCAAATAGGGTTACACTCAGCACTTTACCCAGAGGAACTCCCTCTTCCAGACAATTCCTCTCTGATAGAGTTTCCCATACTCTCACTTGAAAATCTCTATGTGAAAGAAATGATTGGATAAACAGTGATAGCTCTCCTCTTCATCCCAATTCATGAATGGTTTTAAGTGTACCATATCTCCATGTAGTATCATATGCCTTTTCAAGATGAAAAAAAAGACTGTTACATGGTGCTGTTTGCAAGCAAAGGATTCGCAAATAGAGGACGCAAGTCGTATCAACACATCAGTTGTTGAGTATATTTAACTAAATCCACACTGAATAGGAGATAAAATACCCTTATTTTCAAGGTACCATACCAGTCTTCCATTGACCAACTTCTCTATGACTACATAAGCAAGATGTCAATGAAATTGGTCGATAGTTTGCAACTAAAAACTTGTCCTTACCGGAGTTTAAAAAGGCTAAAATAATGGCTAGTTCCCGAACACCTAGATAACTATGATCATGCCATATTCTCTTAGTAATGCTCAAAATTAATAACTTTGTATTAAAATTTACGTTTAATCATTGCATATGGAATTCCATCGGGTCCAGGTCCTGTGTCATTACAAGTAACAAGAGCAGAATCAAATTATCTTTCAGTGAAATGAGAATCATAGGACTCTTCCCTACCTGTTGCAAAAATTTAAACGTTCTTTTTTTCAATGGTCCTATACCGGTGACCAGAAGCTGCTTCATACTTGCATGATACATTTGTGAAATGATTAGCCAGGGCAATGCTAACATCATTTGCTCCAGTCACATACTGACCGTTCACCTTCAACACTGGTGATGGGTTTAGGGTAAATCTGCCTGCAATCTTTTTTATTTTCCTCCATACAGAAGATGGTGGTGTTCTACTGTTGATTGAGGAAACAAAAGATGCCCAAGATTGGCGCTTAGCTCCTTTCATAGCACAACGGAACTGTGCTCTATACTTTTTGTATGTTATTAAATTTTCCTCAGTACGGCATCTACGTGATCTAGTTATAGATTTTGTGGTGGCTCTGTGCAACAGTTACTTCTGAAGACCTCCACGGGACTGGTCGTTTTTGTTAATAATCCTGTGGTTTTGGGAATCGAATTGATTCCAGCTGTATGGAGAAATTTAACCCAGTCCACCTTGTCTAGATTCCATCGTGGCGATCTTTTTAAAGGTGGACCATTGTTGGTGTTTATAATAATTGGTGCATGATCACTAGTATGTCAATCATTTAATGTTCTCAAATCGAAATCAAGAAGGCAGTCAGAAGTTGTAATTGAAAGGACAATGCATGACAAGGTACCTGTCCGAACATGGAAGTATGTAGGCTCTCCTGTATTAAGAAGTCCAACATCCTTGTTTCCCACAATTAATAATATAATATTGCCCCTTGGTTTTGCTAAAACATCACCCCACAAAGGATGTCTATCATACAAATCTCCAACAAAAAGAAAGGGATGAGGGAGTTATTGAATCACCTCTACTAAATTATCATACGATATGTTATCATTTGGAGGCAAGTACAGAAAGCAAAATGTATATTTTCTACATATATCAATCTCTACAGCCACTGCCTGCAGAGGTGTAGAGATAGACAAAGATATTTGGGGAACATCTCAATGAACATATATGAGACTTCCACCATGGCTCCCTACTCAGTAATCATATAGTGTACTATAGCTAATATATCCGCGAGGACAAGGGGTATTAGCATCAAGCTTGCTCTCCTGTAGACATACAATTATGGGGGAATGCTGGTGAATTAAGAGCTCAAGTTCTTCATATTTGGCCCTTAAACCCTGACAATTACATTGCAAATTGAAGGAAAAATACAATGGTTTAATTTTTGGAAGAACTTTAGGATGAAGTCTTCCCATTAATAATTTTTGATCTTACAATATTTCCCGGTGGTTTTATTACAGGGTCTTGAAAAATAGAGTTTTGTGTTTTTTTTTTTTTTTTGTTCTAATTGTTGAGGGGGATTCTGGACCTCAACATGAATTTCTGATTTATTTAACTCGTCTTCTGGTTAATCAGAAACATCAACAGACAAAACATCCTATTTATTTGGTATCTTAACTTTAATATTTATTATGGAAGGGTTAGATAGAGATGGAGGTCTCTATCTTTTCCGATTAATAGGTGGTGGGCTACCATCCTTTTGTACCTTCCCCACTACAGGTGCACCTGGTAACTTGGCTTCAAGTGGAATCTCCATTCATTAAGGAAACATGGCCTGGGAGAGGTTAGTACAATCCTTTGTAATGGTGGATAATGGTTGGATAGTGGTGGGCATTGTCTTTTTGTTGATACACTATGGTAAATCTTTAGGAGATATTCTTGCCCGATTATCAGCACTTTATCAGTAGATGGTGAATTTCTTTTTCGAGAACTACCTACAGTAGTAAGTGGGTTAGATGACTCTAGAAACTATTTCTCCTGTTTTTAATGTCTTTCCATAGGTAGTTGATTTATATAATAATCTCTTAGCATGCCCTATGCTTACGTATTCAATAATTGATTTATTGAGGGCAGCTTCTTTTAACTCATATAACTGGCAACTCCTATCATTAGATTTATGATATAAGTTGCAGTTCAAGCACCTTGCTGTAAGTGTGCATTCTCCATGGTAAAGATTGGAGCAAGTATTACAAATTTTATCATTCTTGCAAACTTTGAAAGGATGCCCAAATTTAAAGCAGTTACAACATTGCAGTAGCTCCTGCTTAAAAGGTCGAACTTTAATTTTTTCATTTTCTATGTCAATGTTGAAAGGTACATCAGATTCCTGGAAAGTAAGGGTAATCATTAATGTTCCAGGTGCTTTATATATGTTCCATTCTGATAATGGACACAGCCAATAAATCCTTTTCCATAAACTCATATCGACCTCTATTGAAAACTACTCCCCTTCCATAGCTGAAGTTTAAATGGGGTTCGATGCCCAATTTTATATAATCATTGTCTGTCTTTAAACTGAACAATATAACAGACTGTGTGCATGACTTGGTATTTATCAAGTAATTTTTCTTACCAAATTGAGGTATATATCCAGGTACAATCGTTCCTACCTTCCTCTGAAGAAATTTGCAGACCTTAAAATAATTGTCTGTACCTCCTGTAGATTGAGCAACAAGCCATATTGGTGGGTTTGGCTTTCTTTGGGATGGCATAACTATTTCTGCGTCTTTATCAATCCAGTCTGCTGGTCTGTAGATATTCAGATCTTTAGGTACCGCATCACACAGAGCACCCTTAATATTCATATTACCTACTTTTAATATTGATAATGTTACGGTTTGTATTGAATGCATCCTCGTGACAGTTAAATGATAACCAAAAATCCTATTTATCATCTTGAAGTTTCATTCTAATTTCTTTTATTAAACCGTAGCATTCAAATATTTTATGTAGCACGTCATAATTGGTTTCTAATGGAATTTGGGTAACATGCAGGATTTTTAATTTTCTCGTGTTGCCCAAATTACCCTTTTTCCTTATATTCAAAGAATGGTATTTTTTAGTTCCTAAGTCGTTAACAAAATTTTTATCAAATGAATAGCCAGAGGTCGTCAACAGTGCCAGGGGCAAGTCAGCAAAACCAGGGGAGGGAGGGGGGTCATTGTCGACAGAATCCATAGGAAAAAATAAAAGGGTAAATTTTGATTTGAAATTGTTTGATTGACCTGCTCTAGAATATTAAGACATCATATGATGGAAAGGAAATTTTCATTCTCCACTATCGGCACAATACGAGTATAATTCCCATATGGTACACTCTATACCCTATCCGAAGGTTAGCCCCCCAAAAATGTATAGAGGTACAGGTGTAAGCTGAACCCGCCTGTTAGGACCGAGGCCAAGAAACTATGGAATCATCCTCTCCATATCTATAATGATGGGCTTTTGACCAGAAGTCGAGAGTCCTACCCCAAGCATTGGATCCCCCTGGATTCCGGAGACCCAACACTTGAAAAAGAGTTCCGCCAAAAAGGTCCAAACCATTTTCGGAATGGCTGAGATCATCCAATACTCTCATATATTATTTTGAACACAAATACCTCCCAACCGTGGTACCTCCTCCCATTCATCGAAGTAGTCAGCAATAATGTACGGCTATAATGGATGCAGACACATCCACGCCCCCCCCCCAAAAAAAAAATATATATATAGATAAATGTATATATATATATATATATATATATATATATATATAGATAGATAGATATAGATATATATATATATATATATATATATATATATATATATATATATATATATATATATATATATATATATATGTGTGTGTGTGTGTGTGCGTGTGTGTGTGTGTGTATAGATAGATAGATGTAGATATATATATATATATATATATATATATATATATATATATATATATATATATATATATATATATATATATATATACGTGTGTGTGTATGTGTGCACAACATATAGACATATATAATAAAGGAAATTTTTATCGTAGAGTTGGGAGAGCAACACGAAAGAATGTTCATAAAATTAGGAGAAGGTCGAAGTAACATTAAGAGGAAGAAAAAATAATGAGAGAGAGAAATTTAGATTCGAACTGGGGGAGATATTTCCCTAAGTTCGAGAGCCCTTTTGCCAACCACCAAGTTTCAGCACGGAAATTATATGCCGTGCTGAACCTCAATTACTTCATCAAGGCATTCTCTCATTAAGAGGGTGGAGGTTTAACGAATTGGGCGACTTTTTTTTCCCAGCTCTAGCATATCAATACATACGCTTTTGGTTTGAATTGTATAACTGTCACATGACATTCATAAAACCTGGTCCCAAATTGTCTCTAGTTTAATATCTTTGTAAGAGAATTTTTACGTTTTCAAAATATTATAGGAGATACCTAAAAATATTCTTATTCACTTGATGATAACATTTCATCAAAGGAACCCCTATTTACTAAGATAAAAGATAATTTCGGAATTGAGGCTCATTTCAAATGACGTCACTTCCTCTTTTAACTCCAGCAATCCTTTCAGAATATTCCAAACTCTACATAAGCATGATTTTTCGCTGTCATCATAAAAACACATCGCATTAGCTTTGCAAGCATACAGTTGATTAATACGAATTCACAATGAATTCACGTTACTGGCATTCATGTGACTGAGCAATTACATAACAAGAACTTAATAATAACAATTTATATGAATACCATTATTACTCTTATCATCGAGAGATTACTCCTAACAATCTATAGGAGTCTTATGGAACAAAATAGGAGTCTTAACAATAAAACATTGAACAGGATCAAAAAGGATCCAATGAATCATGTAATGATTAAAATTTATCCAATTTCCTGTCACTTATATTAATGCAATAATCTAGGGAAAGGTCATGAATATATTTCAAGAGTTATTTGTTTATGAGAGAGAGAGAGAGAGAGAGAGAGAGAGAGAGAGAGAGAGAGAGAGAGAGAGAGAGAGAGAGAGAGAGAGAGAGAGTTCAGATTAATAAGTAATGAAAAATTTAAGCAAAAATTTTGTCTTTTTAGAATATACTATTCTATGGCGGGTTAAAATCACGTAAAAAGGCTGACGAATCTCAAAAGATTCCAATACAATTATGCTTTATGTATTTCTGAGCCATTGGAGAGAGTATTTAGGAAATGCACTGAATAAGGGAAATAGGAGAAAGGCTAACTCAAACAATGAATGAATGAAATTCAGTGGGGAATGTGTTACTGCGGATTTTAAGATGAATATGGAATTGACTGTTAACTTGAAATAGCAATAAACATGGAAGAACTATTCACAGCCGCAGGTTATTTAAGTTAAAGCAATTAATATAAATATTTTTTTATGTTTAAAACCTTTATTTTGTAAGTTTTATGAACTTAATATGGTCATCAGGGAGTAAGGCTACTAACCAGATATGTAATAATTATGCAGCTAACTAAAATAATATAAAGGTTGGGGTCATATAAAATCGGTAATATAAATGAAAATATTTGAGTTGATTCATTTTACAAACATTTACAGGACTTTGAAACTGAATAGCATCTCTAGAGAATAATCAGACATTCAGGGAAGACAAAAAGGAACCAGTATCTCTGAGTTAACAGTTTCAGAGGAAGTCGAATCTTACCTGTTTGATGGTGTTATTGAACAAACTCTTCTTTACGGAACTTGTGCGGATGTTGAAAGTGGATTAAGATAAGATAATATTTACTACGATAATATGTGTATATCCAGTAACAACTTTGAAAAGCGAGAGAGACCTCTAATACCTACAGTATTTGTTGTTAAATGGTTATAATTGGTTATAAAATAGCTTTTAAGGTAGTTTGAATCGCATACAGAGAATGGAAAAATGGTGGGATCCCGAAAGGGCATATCATCCCACAGGACGGTTTTACTTAGTGTTACGTTATCTAACCAAGGTATGCTTAAGGCTTTATAGCATCGGCATCCATTGTAAAAAAAAAAAAAATCCTCCGTGGTCCTATTCTTGGCGCTAATTACGTGTGTATATCATTCCACAGTATTAACAGAAAGTTGTGAAGGAAGATTAATAGTTGAACAGTAGGTGTAGGATTATTTTATTAGTGGAAAGACATGGAAATGCATGTATTTCTAGATTAGGTTCGAGGTAGAGGCTTTTACACAATATTCAATAATTCCAGTTAGTAAATGGACCACCTCGATGGGTATAATGCAGTATTTGTAGGTTGCTAATTACGATTATCAATGCAAACGTACAACACATAATGTTGGAATAAATATGTGGAAAGGCAAATTTTACATCTTTATAATATATTATGAAGCAGATTTCTTTTTCTTGAGATTAATGATGATTTTACATACAGTAGTTATAGATTCGTCATTAAAATCTCATTATTCCCGTAACATTTTAAAGATAATTATCACTTTTCAATATCCTTCTTTTGTAACCATTATGAAATGCAAGTTAGTTTTCATATTCAATTAATCTATAAAAGAAAATTAAAATAATTTGTCAATCAATCGTCTTCCCTTTTTTTGCCTACTTCCTTTGTAATCTCTGGGGACCCATTCGGATAGTCTTCATGTCCATCTTTTATCTCTCAATCTCATTGTATGCCCTGCCCATTTCTTTTTCTTACTTGCTGCTAGGATATTTATGTTACTCTTTTTATAACTCTCGGTGTCATACCCTTCATTTTTCTTTCCATAGCCCTTTGAATTATAAATAGCTTATGTTCTAGGGCTTTAGTAAGGAACCAAGTTTCTGATGAATAGTTTAATACTAATAGGACTACCTGATCAAATACTTTTCGTTTTAGAAAAAGTGATATTTTATATTTCAATATTATTTGGTTTCTGAAAGGCTCTTCATCCCAGCTTATCATTTCAATTTTGTTCCTGTGTCCCGGGAAATCCCTTACTGTCAGTCCTAAGTACATATATTTATTCATAATCTCTAGAGGTTCATTGAAAACTCTTATTTGGTATATCTCTGCATTTCCATTGAGCCTTATCTTAGTTGTATTCATAATAATTTTCAGTCCCATATTTCTACTTTCTCTATTCAAATCTACAATTTTTTTGTAATTCTTCCCCTGCTTCCTAAAATAAAAATATGTCATCTGTAAATCTGAAGTTGTTTAAGGTATTCCCCATTAATTCTAAATCCAACATTTTGCAATCTAAGTTTACAAAAACTTCTAGGCATGCTGTGAATAATTTTTCACTGTCTTTATGTAGTTTTAGGGTTGATGTTCTCCTTGTATAGATATCTTCAAATGTTCTAACATGCGATTCATCTTCACCTCTTCTGTGAAGGTCTTTCCTTGCTGATGATGTTTAGACAGATTCAAAACCTTTCTCATAGTCTATAAATGCCATGCATAGTGGTTTGTCATACTCAGTTGATGTTTCCATATGGCCAGTTGTTGATTATCCACTTCTAAAGCATGCCTGCTCTCATGGTATTAAATTCTACCTATCTCTCTATTCAGACTAATATTATCTTTATAAATATTATATATTACTTATTGGGTGATAGTTTTCCCAAACTGTGGGTATAGAGCATTCTCGTAGACATTTTGTGTAAAGTTCATCTTGATTTACTACTATGAAATATCAATTGTTGAACCATCTTCTCCTGCTGTTTTGCCTCATTTTATGACTTTTAATGCATTCTTTACTTCTCCTATGTTGTTATAGTTATTTCTTATATCACTCTGGTATAGCATTGTATAGAAATCCTCTGAAAGTTTTATCACTCCATTTTTGCAATTGATATTGATATTTTCATCTCTTAAAGCAAATATCTATTGATGCCTAGATCCAAGTCTTGTTTTCATCAATTTGAAGCTTCTTCCTTTCTTTACTGTTTCCTTCATTTTGGTCTCATTGTGGTTAAAAATTTCTTTGGTTTTTAGATAGCTCTGCTAATTCTATTTCATCTATCACGGTTTTTACCCTCATTTCCAATATTTTCCTTATTAGGTTTTTGGTCTTTTCTGATAGTTTTTCTTGATCTTATTTAAAAAATTTACAACCTATCTCTTGTGCTGATTCCAATACAAATTTTCTTAAATTACTGTTCATTTATTTACTTGCTTGCATTACGTTATGTAGTTGGGAGTACCTATTTTGTATTGGTAAAGTAAACTCATCAGATTTTTCTCTTATTAAAAGAATATTTACTTTCTTATCAAAATTAGTTTTTCTCTTTCTTTCCTTAGATCTCAAAAAATTTTGCTTCAGACCCTCTATGGTCGCTGGTTTAACACTGCTACATCGTTTAAAAAAATTAACTTTTTCACTGAGACGAAAATCTATTGCTTTATTCGTTTTTCCATTTGAGATTCTCCATGTACATTTTCTATGTTCCATTTTCTAGAGAAAAAAATTTCATGATTTTAGGATCGTTTCTTTCGGCAAATTCTACAAGCATATATCCTCCGTAATTCCTTGTATCTATTCCAAATTTACCTACTGCTTATTCTCTCGTCTTCTTTTGACATTATTATTAATCATTATTAATTATTATCATTAATCATTATTAATTATTATCATTAATCATTATTAATTATTATCATTAATCATTATTAATTATTATCATTAATCATTATTAATTATTATCATTAATCATTAGTTATTATTAATTATTAATCATTACTGTTATTTACTAATTATCATTATTATCAATTATCAATTATTACTATTAATTATTAATCATCGTCATTATTATTATTATTATTATTATTATTATTATTATTATTATTATTATTATTATTATTATTATTATTATATTAAAGGGACGAGATTAACCATCCCAATGAGTCAAACTAAATTTTTGCAGAGCTGGCCCGATTAACATCGGGAAGAAAAAAATATTATTCATATGTAAAATATATGAATAAAATAAAATATATATTAAATAAAGTGGTCAAAACTTTTAACAAATTGAAATTAAATCTTATCTAGAAAATCTATGTTTCTTAACAAAAATTAAACTCCTAAAAACTGATAAATTCTCTCTCTGATAAAAGGTTAATAAAAATGTTCTCACCAAAACTTTAATATCTCTCTCTCTCTCTCTCTCTCTCTCTCTCTCTCTCTCTCTCTCTCTCTCTCTCTCTCTCTCTCTCTCTCTCTCTCTCTCTCTCTCTCTCATAAAACTGTACAGTCGTTTCATGAGGTGAGCTCATCAAATACCCATGTAAGTTTTGTGTGACCTATGAGCAATCTGTGACTAAAATTATTCCAGTCTTCCTTTCTCCTTACTATGAAAATTCCCATAAAGAAATCCCTGACATTCGTTCTTTTAACTTATCACTATCAGATTCTTTATTCCACTGACCTTGCCATTTTGTAACTATGAAGTGCTTTAAGTGGGATATATATCCTAATCTTTCAAGGGTAGTGTAAAAGATTGCTTTGGTATAATGATTGAAGATTTAGCTGCAGCATCCGCTTTTTTTTTTCTTTTTGTTACCAATAATTCCAACATGGGCAGGAATCCAACAAATTTCTATAATTATCCCACGTCAGTAAAACCTGTCAAGGAGCTCTTTAATTTTCAATACCAATTGATCTTTTATAAGTGTAACCCTTTAGGGCTTCTATGGCACTACTTCAATCAGTGTAAATCACAAACTTATGAT
>NC_090750.1:23613162-23615662 GCF_036898095.1 Palaemon carinicauda
GCCATTCATGGGTGATATTTACATATATATATATATATATATATATATATATATATATATATATATATATATATATATATATATATATATATATATATATATATTCATATACATATATATATATATATATATATATATATATATATATATAAATAAGTATATATATATATATATATATATATATATATATATATATATATATCTATATATATATATATATATATATATATATGTATATAAATATATATATATATATATATATATATATATATATATATATATATATATATATATATATATATATAAATATATGTGTGTGTGTGTATATATATATATATATATATATATATATATATATATATATATATATATATATATATATATATATATACACATACATACATATATATATATATATATATATATATATATATATATATATATATATATATATATATCACTAGCACACGTGATTTCAATCAATTTAAATATCACCCACGAATGGCACTTATTACCGAATTCTATCTTGGGAATATATATCCACTTGGAATTCTTTTTTATGATAACAGCTTCTGTCCAGAGATGGCTCAGTCGGTAGAGTCTCCGTAGGCATGGTTTTTGGCCGAACAGGTGTTGGTTCGAATCTCTACCCGGCCAGAAGCTGTTACCATAAAAATGAATTCCAAGTGGATATATATTCCTAAGATAGATTTCGGTATTAAATGCTATTCGTGGGTGAGTTATATATATATATATATATATATATATATATATATATATATATATATATATATATATATATATATATATATATATATATATAAATCATAATGTATATATGATAAACACAAACACACACATATATATTTATTTACTTATATTCAAATTAAAATGTATATATGATATGATATGATATATGTATATATATATATATATATATATATATATATATATATATATATATATATATATATATATATGTGTGTGTGTGTGTGTGTGTGTGTGTGTGTGTGTGTGTGTGTGTGTTACAGTCAACCTGCGTAATCAGTAATTACGCGTAATGACTAAAACTTTTAGTCATTCCACGTAATGGCTGTCACCGTTAGTCGTCATGCGTAATGGCTAAAATTTTTAGTCTTTTCACGTAATGTCTGAAATTAAGGGCTTTATATTACACTAGTTTCCTGGCAAGGTTTCAGTCAACAGGCGTATTGCCTCAAATTATGTTTAAATTCTCGAATCGCTAGTTTTACACCACATTAGGCCGGAACTGAACAATCAAAGTACTTCTTATCCGTTAACTATCTTCAATACTCCCTCCAATGCTTCGTCTCAATCTTCAGACACTTAAGGCTTCACTCCAGACTTTTCTTCTTTTCTACCTTACCTCCCTCCTCAGTCCGCCTCCACCTGATTTCTCCAACACAGTGGTAATAACCCTTTCCCTTTTAATCTGTTTTTACCATATTATTGTAATGTTTTAAAATTGCTATAATTCTTTTCATACTTAGATTAACGTAGTCTATAATAACTTATATTTATCGTATACTGTCTGTTGTTTTACTGTTAAGTAAATGGAAACATTCTATAAATAATCTAATGCTAATCATAACATGTTACGTCTCTATCATAATTAACCATATTGAAAATAATTACCACAACTCCGTTTATGAAAGGCCTTTCCCTTTACCATAAAAGAAGTTTATATCTCCCCTGCATTACTGGGACCATCACTACCTTTACCCTGCTCCTCAGCACAATATTTTAACCTCCTCCTCTTCCACTTCCTCTTTCATTCATTAGTCCCTTTTCCATCCCCGCCTCATTATTAATGAATTAGATGCAGTAAGCGAAAACGGCGTTATTGCCTTTGGCTCTTCATCCCTCGTAACATTATGAAGCGAATTTCTTTGATGTCCACCTTGCATTTGATCTTTGATATGTTGGCATGGAATAATGATTTTGCAGAGGGAATGGTAAAAGCGGCATTCGGCTAATGTATATCGATTTTTTTTCTGTACATTGTTGTTTCGAATTGGTCGGTCTAGTTCTGGTCTAGTAATGCTTTATCAATATTGACATAGATTTCGATTTTGCTCTCAGTTTTAAAGGCTTATGCAAAGATCATGGTATTAAAACCTTCCCCCTCTCTCTAGATACCTACACATCGAAAAAAGGTACTTTATTTACTTGACCTTTTCTAAGGTGAACTTTAGGAAGGAAGAAATCTACATGTTTTAGATGTGTTGGTATCTAGAGAGAGAGAACAGGTTTTAATAAAAGGGTTTTTAGAAAAGAGACTTTTACTGGATTAGGTTCGAATCTTTAAAGTTCTTGTTTTCATGATTATAAATTAAACTACTGTATATTTTTACCCTTCTCCATGGAGCATTCCTTCTTACTTCCACCTGGGAATATTTTCATAAAGAAATAGTTTGCTTGTGATTATTTTAAGATCAACTGATTTCCCACTAGATTATTTTTTAAGCATCTTAACAAA
>NC_090750.1:23618162-23640662 GCF_036898095.1 Palaemon carinicauda
CATTCACTCTCTGACGTACATCTGCTTCCACTTCACCATTTGCTGCAACAACAGACCCCAAGTACTTAAACTGATCCACCTCCTCAAGTAACTCTCCATTCAACATGACATTCAACCTTGCACCACCTTCCCTTCTCGTATATCTCATAACCTTACTCTTACCCACATTAACTCTCAACTTCCTTCTCTCACACACTCTTCTAAATTCTGTCACTAATCGGCCAAGCTTCTCTTATTTGTCTGCAACCAGTACAGTATCATCCGCAAACAACAACTGATTTACCTCCCATTCAGGGTCATTCTCGTCTACCAGTTTTAATCCTCGTCCAAGCACTCGAGCATTCACCTCTCTCACCACTCCATCAACATACAAGTTAAATAACCACGGTGACATCACACATCCCTGTCTCAGCCCCACTCTCACCGGAAACCAATCGCTCACTTCATTTCCTATCCTAACACATGCTTTACTACCTTTGTAGAAACTTTTCACTGCTTGCAACAACCTTCCACCAACTCCATATAACCTCATCATATTCCACATTGCTTCCCTATCAACTCTATCATACACTTTCTCCAGATCCATAAACGCAACATACACCTCCTTACCTTTTGCTAAATATTTCTTGCATATCTGCCTTACTATAAAAATCTAATTCATACAACCCCTACCTCTTTTAAAACCACCCTGTATTTCTAAGATTGCATTCTCTGTTTTATCCTTGATCCTATTAATCATTACTCTACCTTACACTTTTCCAACTACGCTTAACAAACTAATACCTCTTGAATTACAACACTCATGCACATCTCCCTTACCCTTATATAGTGGTAAATACATGCACAAACCCAATCTACTGGTACCATTGACAACACAAAACACATATTAAACAATCTGACCAACCATTCAAGTACAGTCACACCCCCTTCCTTCAACATCTCAGCTCTAATACCATCCATACCAGACGCTTTTCCTACTCTCGTTTCATCTAGTGCTCTCCTCACTTCATCTATTGTAATCTCTCTCTCATTCTCATCTCCCATCACTGGCACCTCAACACCTGCAACACCAATTATATCTGCCTCCCTATTATCCTCAACATTCAGTAAACTTTCAAAATATTCCGCCCATCTTTTCCTTGCCTCCTCTCCTTTTAACAACCTTCCCTTTCCATCTTTCACTTTCTCTTCAATTCTTTAGCCAGCGTTCCTTACTCTCTTCACTTCTTTCCAAAACCTCTTCTTACTCTCTTCATATGAATGACCCAATCCCTTACCCCATTTCAGGTCAGCTACCCCCTTTGCCTCACGTACCTTGCGCTTTACTTCCACATTTTTCTCTATTTTTCATACTTCCCTACACTATTACTCTATATATATATATATATATATATATATATATATATATATATATATATATATATATATATATATATATATATATATATATATATATATATATATATATATATATCTGTGTGTGTGTTCTACGAACTATATATTCATAATATTATATATATATATATATATATATATATATATATATATATATATATATATATATATATATATATATATATATATATATATATATATATATATATATATATATATATATATATATATATATATATATATATATATATATATATATATATATATATATATATATATATATCTGTGTGTGTGTTTTACAAACTATATATTCATAATATTATATATATATATATATATATATATATATATATATATATATATATATATATATATATATATACATATACATACACAGAAATGAAAATTGGCAGGACTTGTAATTGGAAAGACATGAAATATGGAATAAACGAATAACAGAATGTGTCCCTAAAGATCGCAAAATAACCAGGGGAAAGAAGAGAATACAGTGGATTCACGAGCTCTGAAAAATTTGTTAATAGACAGCCTAGAGTTTGGTCTCTAGGTGGGACCCTTTGACAATATGCCACGCTCCCACGGGTTTTCAGGCTGCTCTGCCCTAGAGCTTGTCCTGAGAGGGAGGTCCTGCAGGCTGAGACCTAGTCAATCTTTCTTATATAATTCAACCCGTATGTGCTGTCGGGAGGCAGGCTGTCAGGGTGCCATCATTTGTAGCATCTTGTATTGGCAGAAAGTAAGGGGCTTGCTGTTAAGGCCACATCTCTCTCACCAACTAGGGTCCAGGCCCCTTGGAACCACGAGCGGAAGTACTTGACAGAGGTTCTGTCAGTAGTAGGGAAAGTGTTATAGTAGTAAGTCCCATGGGAGTCGGAGGTCATGGAAAGGAGGTGACAGATGGTTGGGTAGTAGGCAGACTATGGAGGGGCATAAACTATCCCTGGAAAAAGTATCAGTAGGAGAGAAAGTGGCATAGTAGAGAGTCCCATGTGAGTAGGAGGTCATGGGGAGGAAATCTATAGTTGCTTGAGTGGGAGTTTTGAGGGGAGGGCATAAAATGTCCCTGGAGTTTTGGTAGATGGGAGAGATAGGAGTATAGCAGAAAGTCCTGTGGGAGTGGGAGGTCACAGGAAGGATTGTAAGGTTGGTTTTAGTTAGAGGTAAGAAATTGAAGCCAAAATTTTTTTTTTCTTTTTTAGGGGGGATATAAGGTGAGGAATGCTCTGAGGATTGGTATGTTATCTAGAATATGTCTCGTTACCCTCTCTGAAGTAAGGGGTGGGGGGGAAGGTAGAGATTGCCAAAGAATTGCGGTGTCTGGACAGGAAAGAAGGCAGTGGTCCCGTGGGTTGTCCCCTGACAGGTCGTTACAGAACTGGCAGGGCCTGTTTTCTTCATCAATCACCCTCCAGCAGCAACTATAGCCAAGCTGGAGTCTATGTATAATGACTGCCAGACCCCTGCTGGTATCCTTGGTAATGTTATGGGGATTCATCTCTGTCACTTCTTCATACCATCTCGCTGTCATGGACCCTTCTATGGCAGCCTGCCGGATGCCGGACCTGACCTGGGAAAAACAGAGGTTTGTCATTAGCCTCTTTAATTGCATAACTGACTCACCTAGATTGATACCTATTGTTGTGCACCGCAGTGCGTTATTTACCAATCTGTCTACAGCTTCGTTACCCTGGATGCCCACATGACTGGGGATCCAGTTTAGGGTGATCTTACGGTTTCTCTGGACATGGAGCTGGGCAGCTGCTTTTATGGGGGTGAGCAGGAGGACATTTTCTGGTATACTGCTCTTTGTTAAGGCCTAAATTTCACCTCTGGAATCAGTATGGATTGTAGTGTCTCCTGCTCTAATCAGGGAGTCAGTTAGTGCCTTGCTTATGGCTACTAGTTCGGTCTGCAGTGTCAAAGCATGGTCTGAAATCCTCCAACTGTCGGTGTAGTTGACAGAGTATACTGCTGCGGCTGTTGCAGGAATGCTCCCATCCACAGACCCATCTGTAAAATAGATATTATTAGCACGTGTTTGATTTATAGAATTTTTGGCAGCATGGTACATTTGTTGGGGGAGCATAGGGCTTTGGCTGTGGGGAGGACTGTAAAGTTTGTACTGATTGGTTCATGGAGCCATGGAGCGGGGGGTGGGGGGCGGTGTACAGCACATGGACTATGTCCATTTTTATAGCCATGGCTTCCCGTTGCATTCCCATACTCCTTTTTGCATTCAGGAGGCCTCCTGTTTATGTGTTTGGTGGCTCCAGTTCTTCATGAAGGGATAGGATGGCCTGAATTTTGCTTTTTAGGGAAGAGTCCCTTCCGGTTTTTAATGTTTTGACAATTATAGAACACAGGCGTATATCTATTTTATTGGTTAACGGTAGCAGGTTTGTGTCAGCTCGCAGCACCTGTAGTCTGGTCCACATAGGTGCACCTGCAATGAGCCTCATACTATTGTTCTGGATGACTTCCAGGGAAGCCAGCTGTCCGGGAGAGAGACCCATTAATACAGGGGCAGCGTACTCAACCTGTGAGGCTACAGCTTGAACATGAAACTTCCTGAGCAAAAGGTGGGAAGCTCCCTTTCCCAGCATTGTTATGTATTTCATGGCTGCGAACCTTGACATGACTTTGTGCCATAGCTTTTTAACCTGGATGATCAGGGACAGGTTAAAGTTTGTATTAACCCTTATGTAGGTGAAGTCTTTCACCCATTCTATGGGGGGGTATTTTCCAGGATTAGATTTGGAGGGGGGGTCAATGATGTGTTTAATTGCCATGGCCTTTGTCTTCTGAGTGTTAATTTTAAGTCCTAGCTCTCTGCACCCTCGGCTAATTGTATCCAGTGTTTTTTGCATGGCAAGTGGCCTGCGCCGTACAAAGTGAGGGCATATGACACAAGTGTCGTCTGCATAGATGAATATCTCAATGCCTCTAGGTAGCTCCAATGCTAGTAGGTTCTCAACCAGGATATTAAATAAGAAGGGACTTAGGATTCCTCCTTGGGGTGTCCCGTTCTGTAGTGGAAAGAAGGGGGAGGTGGCCCCTTGGAAGGTTACTCTTGCCACTCTGTTTTGAGTGTATTGACTGATCCAAGACAGGAGGTTTCCCCTGACCCTCTTTTCTACGAGGGAGAACAGGATGGCTGGGGCACTAGCTAACTCATAGGCTTTTTTCAAGTCCAGGAACACTACCAGGGCTTTGTTATTGTTGATAACAGACATAAATTCAGCTATGCATTCATGGGTACCTATGCCCTCTGTGAAACCATACAGTCTGGGGTGCAGGGGGCCTACCCTCCATTTTAGTCGGCTAAGAACCATCCTCTCTGCAACCTTTTCTGTACAGCTAATGCAGGCTATAGGCCTGCAGGAGCCCTCCTCCTTAGGCTTTGGGATAGGATGGATGTTTTGTTGGTTCCAGTTTCGTGGTCTCCTCCTGTCCACGTATGTTTTGTTTGTAAGGAGGAGGTATACTTCTTTGCCTGGGGTACTGATGTTTTTAAACATGCTGTATGTTATATGATCCGTCCCTGGAGCCGTGTCTTTAGTTTTTGCTAACGCCTTTTCCAACTCTTCTCTGGAGAATGGGGTGTCCGTGGCATCAGGTATGTTACAGGCTACATTAATCATTGTGCTCCTGATGGGGAGTAGGGCCTCCTGCCTTCATCTGTTGGCAACCAATAGATTGTCTGACTTTGCCCTGTCTGCAAACCCATGGGCTATCCTGAGTGCCTCCGCAGGAGGATCCGGGTGAGCCACTCTGTTGTTACGTGTTTTCCCAGCGACCTTGTTAAAGAAGCTCCAGATCCTCCTGAGGGAGGTGAAGTTATTTACCTCTGCACACCAGTCTAGCCACTTCTGCTGCTTAACTTCATCAGCCACAGTCCCCACATAGTACGATAGAGTTTGTCGGTCCTGTGGCGCCTGAAAAGTTTGCGGACTCTATTTACCCTTTTGTTCATTTCCTTGATGCATGAATTGTAGTACCACGCATCTTTGTGATTGACTTTAGGGGCTTTTTTCTTTGGCATGGAGCTACTAGCTGCCTTGTTTAGTTCATTTGTGAATTTTTCCTTTATCAAGTCAGGGTCCTCATGGGGGTTTGGAATGTAGTCATTGGCCCAGTTTGTCATATGCCTCTCAACTTGGTAAGATCTGGGTTCCATCTGCGTGGCGGTGGAGGAGGTTCCGGGAGTTTTTCTACCATGATGGAGAATTCTAAGCCATAGTTGTCGCTAGTGAGGAGAGGATGAAGGTTCCAAACTGGGCTCTGGAGTAAGTTTTTAGAACAGGAGGTGAGATCAAGCCGATCTCCGGCCTTGTGAGTAGCAATATTTGTTTTATTAAGTAATTTCACATCAGTGAAATCCTCTAGGATTGCAGGTATGTGATTTCCTGTGGGGTTGGCTGCGGCCGATGATTTTAGCATTGGGTGGTGTGCATTAAAGTCACCGGAGATAATAGTGTTTTCGGTTTCTGCTGTTACAAAAAGGAGGGTGGCGTTAATCTCTTTGGATGGAGCTTTGTATATGTTGTGTATGGTGAGGGTAGTGTCTACCAGTGTTATCTGTGTGCTGAGTGTTTCTGCTTCATGACAGTCTATGTTATTTATGCCCTTGGATGGTATCTTGTTTTTTACTAGTGTTAGAAGACCCTGTGTTGTACCTGTGTGGTGTGCCCGGTATATTTTGTAGTAGGCAAAAGAGAATGTGTGTTGTTCTGCTAGTAGCGTTTCCTGTAATAGTATGATGTCTGGTTTTTGTCTGATAACTTGTGACTGTAAGAATGCATATTTAGTCCTCACTCCTAAAATGTTCCATGACACAAATGTTAGTGTGCCCTGGGGGGTTGGATCTCTAATTGTATTGTTTATGCTAGCGAAAAGTAACTGTTGATGACTGGTTTTATAAAGGTATGGACTGCCTGGATGGTTGTTTTAGCTTGGTCTGCGTCAAAACTGAGGTTCAATGCCTTGATAATGTCGAGGATAGCCTATATAATATTGTCTAAGGCCTGTGTGGGAACTGTTTTCTTTGCTGTCACTCCTAAGGGATTTACACTGGTTTTTGGTTCTGGAGTTTTGTTTTTACTAATCGCTCCCCTGTCTGTTTGATTAGCAGTGGGGAGGAGGTTATTTTCCTCTGGTTTGTATGTAGGTACGGTAGGTATAGGTGCAGGAAGAGGTTCAGGATCAGGATTTACAGCTGAAGGGTTGAAGGGGGGGGGGTGCTGGGTGCAGAAAGAGGAACAGGATTTGTAACTGAAGAGTTGGGGGTGGTATTGCTTTGGGGCTGAGCTGTGTTAAAAAGTTGTTGATTCTGTGAATGGTTTCTATTTGGTTTGGGTGGTCTATGAGATCTTGATTGAGGGGGTTTGTTGTTATTATTATGGTAAATTGTTTGATTCCTTGTTGTGGAGGGTTTATTTCCTGTGACTGCTACAGCTGCGTAGGAAGTCTGAGGGACTTCTTCTGCTTGATTGTGGGTCTCCTGAGGGGTGGGGGTGGAGTTGGCGAGTGTCCAAGGGAGCCTGTGCTCCTTGTACTTGTCACTAATTCTATACACCCTACCAAGCCTGGTTTTACATCTACCATTCCAGGCATGATGGTTTTTGTCACAGGCAAGGCATTTAGGTTGCACTTCCTGATTATTCTGCAGTTTTACAATACATTCCCTGGTTGGATGCCTTAAGGAGCATACTCCACAGAGGAAGAAGGTAGATCTGAAGTTATCCTGATGGTGCCCATACCTTTGGCACTTGTAGCACCGAAGAGGCTCTGGGAAGTATCGTGTTAGGTTAAAAGTGCCACAGATTCCTAAGTCTAATTTGTCAGAGTGGTTTGGCTTAAACCAGCACTTAACTTTGTAGGAGTCAGTCTTTCTCCTAGTGGTAAACCTTTTAGCCTGGATGACACTAGGATGATTTTCTATGCTTTCTATTCCGAGCTGTGGCCGATAATCACATAGCACTTTAATCACTGTTTTCTCGCCTGTTTCTGTCACTGTAAAGCCCGGAAGTTCACTGATGATCTTTTCTGCCTCTTTATCCTGGGGGGCTACAACCATGTCACCATTTTTCAGAGCCCTAACGGTAATATTGATAGCGGGGTGGTCTTTCTCTACACTTGCTACGACACTGTATGCACTGGTTTCACTGGTATGGGTCACTTTGAACACTAAGTAACTATTAACATTAGAAGTAGGGTTAATTCTCTTACCATTCTTTCTGCTTTGTACTGTTTGGAATCCTTGATTTTCGTTTTCCTGATGTCCCTGGCTGGCAAAGAGGTCGTCATCTGAGGTATATCCATGGATTTTCACTGATCCACTGATTTTAGCACTGTTGTGGCGGTTGGGGGGATCATTATTGAGAGCAGATGTGGATGGCTGGCAATTTTCATTATTGTTTTCATTTGAAAAAAGGGTTCTCTTGTGTGTTTGTAACTGTTCTGCAGGGGAATTAGCGGGACTCTTCTTGCTATTATCATCCTGCAGGGTGTAGATGCATTAGGTATGTTCATATTATCAGGGGGATTTGATTATTTGAATTATTTGTGAGAATCTTGACCGAAGCCTGGCGTGCAACACCAGTAGAGTTTATGCGGCGAGAGTCAGGGTGGGGGTGGCCGATCGGGTGCGTGGGGTGGAAGGTTGGTGGGGGGAATCGGTACTGTCATCGGAGGGTGAGGGGTCGGTAGAGGATGCGGGGGGAGGGGGGAGGGGGAACCTCACTCACCGTCTGTCATGGCAGACAACAACAGGTGCACTCTGAGTGCTCTGTGTTTATGCTTAGGTGACATGCAAGCGGGAGACTCCAGAGAGTCTCTACCTTATAACCTCTCACTAGCGCAGCTGAGAGGAGAGTGGTGGTCTATCTGTTAGTGTTATTCCAATCATTATTCTATCCATAGCTCTTTGTGTTGTAACTAGTTTATGTTTTGAGGCTTTAGTAAGACCCCAAGTTTCTGACACATTAGCTAATACTGGTAGGACCATTTGATTAAATACTTTTCATCTTAGAGAAAGTAGCACTTTAAATTTCATAATCTCATTTTGTTTACCAACAGCGCTTCATTCCATGCTTACCTGCATTTTACTTTCTGTCTTATGTAATGTGAAAACACTTACTGTCTGTCCTAAGTACGTAAGGTTCGTCTTTAACACTTATTTGTTGTCTCTAGTTTCATTGAATATTGTCTTAGTTTTGCTCATATTCCTTTTCAGTCTTACATTTCTGCTTTTTTCTACTCAAATCTTTTATCATGTTTTGCAATTTCTTCTATGACTCACTAATTAGAACTAAGTCATCTGCAAATCTTGAGTTGTTAAGGCATTTCCCATTAATGTTAATTCCTACATTTTCCCAATCTAAATTCTTAAAACTTCTCATAAACACCTTGGGAATAATTTAGAAGAGGAAGGGTCTTCTTGTCTTACGCTTTTTCTCAATCAGAATTTTCTCACTAAATCTATGTAGTTTTATGATGGCTGTACTACTTGTATAGATATTTTTAAGTGCTCTAACATAAATATCATCTTTGAAGGGTATTCATTACTGTTAAGCGTTTGACAGAATCAAAAGCTTTCGCATAGTCTTTTTATGTCATTCATAGAGGTTTGTCATACTCTGTTAACTTTCCCATTAGCTGGTTAATTGCATCGATATGGTCAAGTGTTGAATATCCACTTCTATAACCTGCCTGCTCTCTTGGTTGATTAAAGTCTAGCTTTCTTTCCATTTGCCTAATGTGATCTTTGTAAATATTTCATATAATACAGAAAGTAAACTTATTGGGTGGTAGTTTTTCATGTCTTTTTTTGTTTCTTCTCTTTTATGAAATAATATAATGATATTTTTTTCCAAGCTGAAGGTATAGAGCAATCTTGAAAACTATTTGTGTAAAGTTCAGCGAGATTTACTACTGTGAAATCTCCTCCATCTATTATCAAATCAATTGTTAGGTCATCTGCTTTGCCTCTTTAAATGCTTCTTAATGCCTTTTCACCTCATTAGTTGTTGAATATTTCCAATTTCAACCTTTAAAGCAAATATCTGTTGGCACCCTGTTCCAAATTTTCTTTTGATTAATTTTTATGTTTCTTCCTTTCTTCCGTTTGTGATCTTATTGTGATTACGAATGTCTTGTGTTTTTAGTTTGTTTTTATTGGTTTGGATAATAGTATGCTAATTCTATTTTATCTTAGATTTACTATCATTTCAGATAATTTCTTTATAAAGTTTGTTTTTTCTGAGTTTTCTTTGATGTTATTTAGAAACCTTTCCACCTATATTTTGTGCTGATTAAAATAAAAAAATTGTTAAATTGCTATTCATTAGGCCTTTATTTGCTTCCATTTCATCATGTAGTTAGGAGTGCCAATTTTGTATTGCTAAATAAGCTAATCATATTTACTCCTATTACAGCAGAGTCTATTTTCTTTCTTAAAACTAGTTTTTTCTCTTTCCTTAGATCTACACAAATTTTACCTAGCACAATGCTGTCACTTAACTTTAACTTGTTTAACACTTACATCTTTAACTAAATTAACTTTTTCACCGTGAATAAAATCTATTTATTTTATTCGTTTCTTCATTTTTTATGTTCATTCTTATAAAAAAAAAAAAAATGTTCATGATTTTAGTTACATTTTCTTGGTTCCTTTCATATTTTCTGAAGCATAATATATGGCCCTCTTTTTATTGTATATAAGTTTCCCCAGTTCTAATTTCCCGCAATCCTTTTATATCCAAATTTATTTCTTTCAATTCTTCTAGTAATATAGTAGCATCTTCCCTCGATAGGTTCCTGACTTTGTATGTTGCAAAGTTCAGTTTCAAAAGGTGGCCTGTCCTACTTGATATATATATATATATATATATATATATATATATATATATATATATATATATATATATATATATATATATATATATATGTGTGTGTATATATATATATATATATATATATATATATATATATATATATATATATATATATATATATATATATATATATATATATATATATATATATATATATATACATATATATATATATATATATATATATATATATGTGTGTGTGTGTGTGTATGAGGGTGAGTGTTTTCATCTTCATATCTTGGCACCATAGTTTAATATCAAAGACAAATAATATAATCATTAATTATAACATTAGGTAATAGTCTTCTGTAAACGAGAAATCATACGAAATGATAAATAAAATAAAAACTGTTCAAATTTCAAAGATATACTTGGTACTAAAAAAACAATAATAGATATATTAAATCGTAAGTATAACATAGTGGTCTTCGAAAAATTATATCCCTAACTTGAACGATATTGGGAATGTGTTTGTAGCAAAGAATCAATATAGTTTGTATGATTTTGGTAAAAACATCAAGTAGGCCTACCGGTATTTAATGGTAGTCACTGTGTTAAATTATTAAATTGGTCACATAAAAAGTACTCCAATAAATATGATTTTTCTGTTGCTATAATCTACTGTCAGATACCAGGAAATCGCATCTAAAGCCCCTATTACACGTATCCGGTTTCCTATGTGCAACCTGGCCTACGGCGGCGTAGGAAAATTCTGGCTTACAGCTAGAGCTATTACACGTATTTTAACGGCCGGAGGCAAGTGGGTCAGTGTGGCACTGTTTGAGGTGGAGGAGTGACATGTCTTATCTCGACGACATTCTCGTTCCTATTGCTCTAGCGTGCTACTTAAAGGTGAAAACAAGGAAAAGGAAGATTTGGTTCAAACAATGGCTGCATAAACGACAAAAATACTCTCATGCTAACATAATGAAGGCACTTCCACTAGAAAAAGATGACTAGTTTAACTACATGCGAAAGGATCAAGACACATATTTGGAACTCTTAAGTCAGGTATCACCTTAAATAGAAAAAAAGGACACTTCCATGCGAGAAGCAAATAGTCAACATGAGCGTCCTTCAGCCCAGATTATCAGAAATTTCGGCATATCTTCTGAAATATGCAACTATTGTCAGAATCTAAGAAATCAAGGCAGAATCTTTTGAAATTTGTAATGATTTGTCAGTTATTTCCCAAAATTTTATAAATATATACAGAAATCTGGGAAAAAATATAAATTATAAGCTTCTAAACATTTCTACGGAAATGGAATGAAGAGAGAGAGAGAGAGAGAGAGAGAGAGAGAGAGAGAGAGAGAGAGAGAGAGAGAGAGAGAGAGAGAGAGAGAGAGAGAGAGAAATTGCCTGTTCCAAATCCCAACACGTTTTAAACGTCACATGGTCATGGGACATAGAGAAAGATTATGTTCTAAACTGTTTCAAGCATGTAGGCAACACGTATGTTTTCCATATAGATTTCAGTGGCACAATATCGATCCGACTGTTCGAAAGGTACCCATATTGACAGTCACTTTCACCATGTTCACTCTGATTCATAGACTCCTTTAAGGAAGGACTGGAACGTCCCCTGCTCGGGGTTTTTAACTTGAGTCTGAAACATTAACTTGAGTCTGGACTAAAATGACTTCTACAAGGGCTAGAAACACGTTCTCTAGATCAAAATAGGGGTTTTTGAGGATGGTGAGTTCAATAGTAACATTTTCAACACCACCTGGGGTCATCTTCAAGGTCTAAAGGTCATTTATCAAGGTAAAATTTGTGAATTTTGGTCATTTTTGCTCGTTTTTTGTGTGTAACTCATGAATGGTGAGAGATAGCTGATTATAATATGAGGCAAGTCTGCAGAGCTGTCCGAATTTAATATATATTGTCCTATATCGTCCTTCAAGAAAGGACTGGAACGTCCCCTGATCGGGGTTTTTAACTTGAGTCTGAAGGATTAACTTGAGTCCTGGACTAAAATGACTTCTAAGAAGGGCTAGAAACACGTTCTCTGAGTCAAAATGGGGGTTTTTGAGGACGGTGAGTTCAATAGTGACATTTTCAACACCACCTGGGGTCATCTTCATCATCTTCAAGTTCAAAAGGTCATATTTCAAGGTCAAAATAGTGAATTTTGGTCATTTTTACTCGTTTTTGTGTGTAACTCATAGATGGTGAGGGATGGCTGATTATAATAAGAGGCAAGTCTGTAGTTCTGTCCAAATTTAATATATATTGTCAAATATTGTATTACTCAAACATTCCAAAACAAGCCCTAAAACAATGAAACACTAAAATAAGAAATAAAGAACGGTATTTCTCATCACAAGAAAACTCAAAGACATTAACATTTGATTAGATGAACATCGCTAGATGGAGAGCTTTTCTTGCCTCCTGAGGCATCTCACAGCCTTTTCTTTGTCACTTACATTGAGAACCTGAGCTTTCAATAGAATGTTGGCTAAAGTCGTACATGCTGCATTATTAGTAGCTAAAGGTGCATCTACAAAAGATAACAATTCAGCAAAATGAAAGCGGCAATGCATTTTAGTCATGGCATGCAAATTATAGGCATTATGTACAAAAAAGACAGTTGAAATAGTTGGCACACTCAGTCCACCTCTATTCAAATTATCTAAGAACTCAGATGACACCTCGTTACCATCTTCATCATCCCTGATATCCTCCATACTAGTGCTATTACAGTATTTATGAACAAGGTATCCCGCCAAATATACAACTTTATGCTTAAGGTTATCAGCAGACCTCAAGAGTCCCGAGTGTCTTGAGGAGTGATCTCGTCAATGAGTTCACTTCGCTCATCTTGTGTACTTATAGGTGTTTATCTGTTCAGTTATGGATCTAATCTGGGACCATTTTGAGAGCAAGCTGTTCTTTTGCAAAGGAAAAAGTCGTTTAGGCACCTCAATGCCATCTTTCTCAACTCTAATCAAGAATAGGAATCCAAAAGGTGAGTTGACTTGTTGTATATGAAAGAACTGCTTGACAGTTTGTCCAGTAGCGTCAGTTCTTGATAGGTAGAGATCTTTCTGGTCTTTCATGACGTTAAAACCAGGAAAATAGGAGCTAATTTTGGCACAAAATTAGTCGAAATCTCGGATTTTGTCTGCAGCCTCAGCAGCTGCATGCACCTTTTTAGCTCTTGATTGTGATGTAGAAGATGATGTTGGGCGTGGGGCTGAGGTAACCTGCTTCAAAGCTGATTTTGGTATTCCAGGAAATATTGATGGAGGTTGTTTGGGTCGCTTGCCACCCTTAACTGACACCCATTCACAATTGAAATGTGTCTCACAAATATATATCTCCTTCAAGCATCTCAAGCTTTCTTTCTCATTCGGCATTGCCAATATCCATCTCTCCCTCTCCTCAGGATCTTTTGGGAAGGATATGACTTTTACATAAGGTGTCCCATCATTAGTTCCCTTTACAACCAAAGCAGCTACAGTGACGTGGTATATTGTGAGATCACCAGCTGGACCGTTTCGATAACAAAAACAGAAACAAAACACATTAGTCAGTGAGATTTGAACAGAAAATGGGATTTGCATAGAAAACGAGATAAAAACAGGAAAAGTTGTGGGAGCAAAATGATCTTAAAATTTGAAAATACATAACATATGTCAATTTTAAAAAAAATCAGGCATGAAGTCTCTCAGACTCAAGTTAAAAACCCCGAGGTCCTGACGTTCCAGTCCTTCCTTAAAGAAGTCTATGCTCTGATTTGAACTTCAGTGTTCTAAGTTTGTTGTCTTGTCGCCTGATTAACTATCTTACGGTAAGATTCGGTCATTCTGCTATGATTTCATACATAACTACACTTGATTAAATCTGTTATTCACCATTTAGAAGAAATATTGAATTATTTGTTGAAATCAGTCCAAAGAAACAACTGTGTGTGTAGGCCTAGGCATAGCCCATTTTTTTAGTGAACACCACGGTTTCATGAGATATATATATATATATATATATATATATATATATATATATATATATATATATATATATATATGTATATATATATATGTATATATATATATATATATATATATATATATATATATATATATATATATATATATATATATATATATATAATATATATATATATATATATATATATATATATATATATATATATATATATATATATATATATATATATATATTATTAAGCCAATATTATTGAAGTTACGTTTATTTTTTTGTATTCAGTCAAATAAATTACAATTCATTTAATATGTCAAAGTAAATTGCCAATAATTTACATATTTTAGTTTGTAGTATGTTATTAATATCATAGTTTTTCCTATTTTCATGAAAATTCTAATTTGATGCATAGGCCTAAGTATTATTGAATTTTCCTTTAAATTCATATTAGAAAAGAAATAAATAGTTAATCACTCCTAATGTACAATTGATTTTTTTTTCTTATTTCCTTTGGTATAATCAATTCATGATAAATAGAATTGTCAGAAATTTTTGATAATATCCAGAAAGTTTATTGCAAATTCCTCAGAAATTATTCAGTGACCATCTGGCAACACTTAAGTTCAGCCACTCAGACTGATGTCATACCATATGGTGAGCAATTACACGCTACGTCATCAGTCCTGACGTACTAAGACCCAAGGTCTATAGATTAACTATCTATAGACCTTGCTAAAACCGTACGGCCAACTTTAGTACTGGCGAAAGTTCATCCGGCCGGCCGTGGATGAGCTTTCATACGTCCGATTTGCTACCACACACTCCGGTTTGAACATATGCTAGCGTCGCGACCGACGGCGCCGTAGGAAACCGGATAAGTGTAATAGGGGCTTGAGGGTGTTTCCTTGTCAAAAAATTTCTGGAGGGGCCCCCTATACCCCATGCCGTCAGTTCCTTTAAAAACTTTACCCCCCTCAACCCCCCTCCCCCTAGAAAACAACACTCCTATGCCTCTGCCTAGAGATTGTTAATGAATATACGTTCTTAAGATATGCAATGTAACCCCAGGACATGAGACCAAAATTAAAAGAATGATAACAATAGGATGGAGAGCTTTTGGTAAACAAAATGAGAATATGGAAAGTAAAATGCCCACTTTCTTTAAAAAGAAATGTATTCAATCAGATAGCATTACCATTATTAAGAAAGGCATCCAAAACTTGGAGCCTTACTAAAGCCTTAGAACATATGTTAATTGTAACTCGAAGAGTTTTGAGAAAATAATGATAGGAAGAACACTAAAAGACAAAAAGTAGAAAAATGAATAAAAGAGCAAACTAATGTAGAGGGTATTCTAACATGTAAGAAAAGTAAATGGACGTGAGCAGGACATAAAATGAGAACGAAATCTATTATATGGACAAAAGGAATAACAGAACGACTCCCAGAGATTGCAAACAATGCAAGGAAAGGAATGGAAGATGATGTATTTACGTGTTAAGGAATATTAGAAAGTCTAGATCAGCCTTGTTTTTCTAGGTTTAATTACTAGTTTTTAAGAATCCTTTTGTGGCAGAATAGCCTTTGTTTTGTATGAGAATTTGTTTATGTTATCTTTGAAATTTAAGTGTTTAAGTGTAAAGTGCTTAATTTAACAATTCTGTGTGGTTAGGCGCCTCCTCCCCGGTTGTTTATATTATCGAACTATCGTTTTAACGATTTTTTTTTTTTTTACATACGAGTGTTTATGAACGCGACTTGATGTCTGGACGTTGGTGCTCGGACAGAATTCAGTTCGGGCTTGAGCACTCCCCTGATAATATACCTCGAGCAGCATAGTGATTTGGACTCTGGATGACGATTGTTTGGCAACTTATTTGGACGATTCTTTGGATTACGCTTTTGATCCTTACATTGATCTGTTGTCTGCAGGTGCTCTTGTCACCTGCGACTCGAGCCAGTTCTGCCTTTCCCTGACGAGGAGGACTTCCCAGGGAATTAGTGCACTAACGTCTCCAATCAGCTGCTGTGGTTTTGGGAGCTTGCAAGCTCGTGAGGTGGCCAGTAGGGAGGCTGACGCCAGGTAAGACATAGAGTGTCTGATTTTCGTTTGGGATTGCTTGCCCTTTATGGTTATGCCCTGGCGTTCAGGACCTGCCCTGATAGCTGTTAGGACCAGTGAATGACGGCCCTAGTGTTGTGTCTCCTCTGATTCATCCACTGAAGTGAGGTGAACTATCTACATCCGTTTGCATCATTTGATCTTCTATATATTGTCATATTTAAGACGTGACCACATAATATCTTCCAGTATGTCTATTATAGACAAGGTTTTGTGTTCATTAGTTTTGTGTTGATAGGTAGGATTTATGATGGTTTTTCTTGTTTTATTTACTCCGTCTTCCTTCTTTCTTGTAATTAGTATTAGGGTTATTTTTTGTTCTGGCCAGCCAAATTGTTGGATCCAAGTTTATAATTGATATTTCTCTTGTCTTTGTTAGGACTTAGCTTCTTAGTTTTAGGGAATCCAGTGTGATTTAAAGGACCGTTATTTGTCCTTCCTTGTTATTAAATAATGTTATTTGTGGTTTTAACAAGGTTGATCTAAATTTTGTTATTGTTAAGTATTAAATATTGTTAAGTTTTCTTGAGTGTTTGTTTCCGCTGACCTTTAGCACTGAGTTACATTTATTACTGACAACAATTATAATAAGAACTCTTATAATAACCCTAAGGGTTATAACAATTGGCGACCGTGACAGGATTGTTCTCAGGTGTACTCAGTGTTTTGGTCTGTGGAACAGCACTTTGTTAATTTGACAATATTTTCTTTAGTTGTAAAGTATTACCTTTCTCCCCTGCTAATTTTGGTGCAATGGAGGGTTTTGTGTTTGACCCCGCAGAGTTTTTAGGGTCAGGTGATTGTATAAAGCATCTGCCAGTACTAAATAAGACTTGTTTAATAAGTTGTGCCCGGTGGTTGGGTATTCCGTTGAGGGCAGCGGATACGAAAAATCAATTGTTGGTAGCTGTTAAAAGCAAAGTTGCTCAAGGTCTGGCTGAGGCTGAACATTTGGTTAGGGAGTATGAAGTTTCAGGTAGTAGTGACTCTGAGCGTGAGGGTAGTATGATTAATGATGATGACAGAATAAGTGTTAATGGAGGTCTAACTCTGTTTGAGGATCATCCCCGGACAGGAACTATTTATGAAGGTCAGGCTAACTTGCCTCTGAAACTAAATGTTTCCACTAATCCATTCAATTCTGTAGTAAACCCTGCGCCAAAAGATCCTCAGGTTCCTGTTTGTCCTTTGGTGGAGTCCAAGGAGAACAGTGAATTTGATTTAATATGTAAACGGATAGAATTGATGAAACTGGAATTTGAAGAGAATGAGAGGGCGAGGCGGCATGAATTGGAGATGGCCAATATCAATTTAGAAATTGCTAGGCTGCAGGGCACCTCTAATCATTTTAGTACACCTCGGGGCAACTCACAGGATAAGTTTAATGTAGGTGCGGCCTTGAAATTGGTGCCAGTATTTGAAGAGTTGAATGTTCCAGAATTTTTCAAGGCTTTTGAACGTGTTGCCACTCGGTTGTCTTGGCCCCCAGAAATGTGGACTGTACTAATTCAATGTAGGTTGGTGGACAAGGCAATTAGAGTGTATAATGCCTTGGAAGAAGGTATTGCCCGTGATTACCATAAGGTTAAGGCTCTAGTCCTCAAGGCATATGATTTGGTTCCTGAGGCCTACCGCCTTAAATTCAGAAATTTTACGAAGCAGGCCTCCCTTACTTATGTGGAATTTGCTAGGCTTAAGGAGGAACAATTTGATCATTGGTTAAAAAGCCGCCAGGTGGTCTCTTTCTCCGCTTTGAGAGAACTCATGCTTCTAGAAAAATTCAAGAGGTCATGTAGTAAGGAATTGAAAATTTATCTAGAAGAGGTAAAAGCTTTTAATTTAAGCAATGCCGCCCAAATTGCTGACGAGTTTGTATTGACCCATCGAACTGGGTCTGGTAGTTTTGGGAATAAAGATGTGAATTTTCAATCTGCTAGGCCAGTTAATTTTCAGAGGTCGGGCTCTTTTGTGAATAATCGTGGGCAGGGTAACCCACCAGATAAAAATCATAAGCCCGATAGTAACCAGGGAAAAGACTTGAGTGGACAAGACACTCGTGTCTTTTCTGAAGATAATAGGTTTGGTTCTGGCCCAGGTAATATGAATAATAGAGGTAGGGGGACTTGTTTTTGGTGTAATAAGCAGGGACATTATCAGGCACAGTGTTATGCCAGAAGAAGGTACCTCCAAAGGAATAATAATAATCCTGTGTCACTAATATCTACTAGTAAACCTGTTATCAGCGATCCCGTAGTTGAAAACCGTCCAGTAGCTAACACTAGTAATGATGTTAGTAGCAGTAGTCAGTCTTCCAGCAGAAAGGAGGCATGACTACTTTATGATAAATATATTTGGCCTGGTAAATTAATATCTACTTCTAAAACTGTTGGTGTGAAATTTTTGAGGGACACAGGGTCAGCTCGGTCTCTGGTTTTGAAAGACTCTTTGAAAAATTTAGCTGAGTTTACAGGAAATTTTGTTGTTCTGGGAGGGTTCCCGAACACCGTTGTTTCGGCTCCGTTAGTGGAGGTCAGATTGTCTTTCCTTGGTTATGATAAAGTGACAGAATTAGCAGTTGTTGAGTGTCTCCCTATTCCTGGAATTAACGGCATTTTGGGTAACGATATGTTAAATACAAAAGGACAAGAGTTGTTCCCCATATTGTCGGTGCATGCCTGTCCTGTTGCAGTAACAACCCGGGCAGCAGTAAAGGCTGCAAATTTAATTGCTAATGATGAAGATTTAATCTTAAGTAGTTTAGAAGTAGACGTAGAGAGGCCCGGGTCTGTAGATAGTAGTGGTAATAGTGTGTTTAGCAATGTTTTGAGACCTGATTGGGACAGGTCTTCATTTATTGAAGCTCAGAAAAAGGAATTTAATTTTGATTTGGGTGACACTGCAGATTTGACTAAACCCAGGTTTTGTGTGATCAATGGTTTACTATACCGGATTAGTCGTCCTTTAACTGATAATCTGAGCAAGACGTCTCGTATTGAACAAATTGTTGTCCCCTCTCAATTCCGTAGGTCTGTCTTGAGTCTTGCACATGATGATTCTTTTTCTGGCCACTTTGGTGTATGTAAAACTTTTCGAAAGTTGGCAGAATGTTTTTGGTGGCCAGGATTAAAATCATCTGTGAAACAATTTATTAATGAATGTGAGGTTTGTCAAGTGATGGGGAAACCCAACCAAATTATTCCTAAAGCTCCCTTAAATCCAATTCCTGCAATAGGTGAGCCTTTTGTGGAATTAGTTATTGATGTGGTTGGGCCTTTGCCTAAAACTAAGTCTGGGTTTACCCATCTCTTGACAATTATGGATAGAGCATCTCGATTCCCTGAGGCCTTCCCAATGAGAAGGATAACCTCTAAGGTTGTATTTGACAAACTAATGGAATTCTTTTCCAGGTATGGTCTCCCTCGTACTATTCAAACTGACTGCGGTACAAATTTTACTAGCAGGGTATTTAAAGGTAAATGTGCAGAACTGGCCATTCGGCACAAGACCAGTGTACCATATCATCCAGAGAGTCAGGGCCTGGTGGAAAGGTTCCATCAGACCCTTAAATCTATTTTGAAAAAATATTGTTATGAACAAGGGGAGGAATGGGATAAAGGGCTTCCCTTTGCTCTCTTTGCTCTACGAAATCACCCAAATTCTTCAACTGGGGTAGCTCCTTTTGAACTGGTCTTTGGACACAAAGTACGTGGGCCTTTGGAGATTTTTCATGAGATGCTTGAGACTGATCGAGGTGGGAATGCAAACGTAGGAGACTTTGTGGAGGACTTGAGGAAAAAATTATCTAGAGCCTGGAAATTTGCCAGAGAAAATTTGGCTAGTTCTCAGGCTGCTATGAAATTAAATTTTGATAGGAAATCTAAAGCACGGTCGTTTGAGCCCGGAGAATTAGTTTTAGTTTTAAGTACTGACTCTGACAATTTCCTTGAACCAAGATATAAGGGACCCTGGAAGGTGTTGAGGAAGTTGTCGGAGGTGAATTATGATATAGAGGCTCCTGGGACCAAACGGAAGTGCCGAATATTCCATATAAATAGGTTAAAACTCTATACTTCTAATAGACATGATCCTATTGCTATTGTTTATGAGCCTATGGTTGAAAGTATGGATTTACCTTCAGAGGATTTGGAGGATTTGATTTGTCAGGTGTCTTCTGATGCTCTTTATGATAATATTCAAAATTTAGAAGTTTTGAAGGAAGGCCTGGGGCATCTGGAGATTGCTCAAAGGAGGGATGTAATTAATTTATTTTCTTCTTTTCCAGATTTATTTCGGAATTCTCCAGGTCGAACTAATTTTCTTGAGCATGATGTAGACGTGGGTAATGCTTCTCCTGTAAAACAGAGTCCTTATCGGCTGAATCCCATTAAGAGGGATATAGTTGATAAGGAGATTAAATATATGCTGGAACACGATCTCATCCAACCTTCCGTTAGTCCCTGGAGCTCCCCGATAGTCCTGGTTAAGAAGTCCGACGGAAAGTTCCGTATGTGTGTGGACTACCGTAAGGTTAACACACACACTAAGAATGACTCTTTTCCTTTGCCTCGGATAGATGACTGTCTCGATCACATAGGGGCTGCTAAGTTCATTACGAAATTGGATTTATTGAAAGGGTATTGGCAGGTTCCCCTGTCTGATCGAGCAAGAGAGATCTCTGCATTTGTAACTCCCTTTGGGCTTTACGAGTGTAAAGTAATGCCCTTCGGGATGAAAAATGCCGCGTGTACTTTCCAGAGGCTTATGAATAGGGTCATTTGTGGTTTAAAGGGAACTGAAATTTATATCGATGACTTGGTTGTATATAGTGATGATTGGAGTACGCACATGGCGAGATTGCGTAAGGTATTTGAGGCCCTTAAACTTGCAGGTTTGGTTATTAATTTAGCAAAATGTGAATTTGGTAAGGCAGAAGTGTGTTATTTGGGTCACGAGGTTGGTTTGGGTCAGGTGGCACCTAAACAAGCCAACCTTGAGGCTATTGTGCATTTAAAGAGACCTTGCAATGTTAGAGAGGTTCGGCGAGTGCTGGGCATGACTGGTTATTATCGCAGATTCGTACGAAATTTCTCGGACATTGCTCAGCCACTTACCAAGTTGTTGGAGAAAGGGCAGAAGTTTATGTGGTCTCCTCAGTGTGAGGAAGCGTTTATTAAACTTAAGATGGTATTAGTATCTAATCCAATATTGACTTCTCCTAATTTCCAGAGACCTTTTATTATTGCAGTAGATGCCAGTGACATAGGTATTGGGGGTGTCCTTTTTCAAAGGAACAATATAGGAGAGGTTCATCCTGTATCATATTACAGCCGAAAGCTACTAGCCGCCGAGAGAAAATATTCCACCATTGAAAAGGAGGCCCTCGCCTTGGTGCGTACTCTTGTGCATTTTAAGCCTTATGTGACAAATTTTTCTTATCCCATAGAAGTATGGACAGATCACAACCCACTGGTTTTCATCGAGCGCATGAAAGGCGCCAACCAGAGAATTTTACGTTGGGCTCTGCAATTACAAGAGTTCTCGCTTATGATTAAACACGTTAAGGGATCGGAGAATCGAATTCCCGATGCCCTTTCAAGGATATAGATTTGATCACGACTTGGCCCCCCTCCCCTCGCCCTTCTCGTCTCTTCAATTGGTTTGCGTTATTCTTAGATGAGTATGAGGGTGTTTTTCGCTGAGAGTTTGGTTTGTTAGTCATTAGGTTTTCTTAGTGAGGTATTTTATAATTTGTCTGTTTTCTTTTGAACCAAAGTAAAGCCTGTAGTGACCAAAGTGTGGGCGGTCATACTGTGGTAGTGTCTGTTATGTGTAAAGTCAATGATATTGGCTGAATTTGAGACAGTCAGTGTCTGGTGGTTAATATTTGGTGCTAAGTTGACCTTATGGTTTATTTTTCATTTATGTTTTCTCTATTTTTTAGGCTGGTACATTTTCTTTGTGACAATTCAGTTTTTAAAATTCATTGGTTGTAGTGTTGTTCATGAGAATTCTTATTTCAGGTTTCACCCTGAGACTTTACTTTGTCTTGAGAGTGATGTGTTAATCATTTTCTCTTTACAGGTTTCAAGTTTTGTATAAAAAAAAAAATTTTATTGGAATTTT
>NC_090750.1:23645662-23728162 GCF_036898095.1 Palaemon carinicauda
GAAATGGAGGCAGAGGATAAGGTTTTACAAGATTCTGAGGAAAATGATAGAAAAATAACTCACATCCCTAGGATAAGGGAGCACACAAACCCTGATGTAAGTGGGAGTGAGAGACCCATGCGTTTGAATACAGAAGCGCCCAAGATTAGGTTAGGTGGATACCGTAGCTTGGGCGGGAAAGACCAAGGGGACTTGAGCAATAAGGAAGTCAAGCAGGCGTTAATCTCTTGCAGCCTTAAAAGCTTGATCCCCAAGCAGGATATAGCTAAGGTTGATGGGGATCATGCAAAGTATTTTAGGTTCATTCGCTCATTTGATGATGTCTTTAGTAGCCAGTTGACGAATGATAAGGAAAGGCTGAAGTATCTGGATTTATACACGACAGGCAGGCCAAATGAGATAGTGGCAGCTTGCCTCCACAAGGAAGCTTCAGAAGGCTATAAGCAGGCAAGGAAATTGCTGGAGGAGCAATATGGTAACCTTGAAGAAATAGCCACTGCGTTTGTGGATAAGATCATTAAATGGAAAGATATAAGGGAAAACAACGCGGAAGAGTATGACAAGTACTCGGTGGCACTTAAAACCTGCAGAAATGTAATTTCGTGTGTCCCTTATGGTATCGCCGAATTACAAAATCCAAAAAAAATGAGGTTAATCCTCATTGGTTATTTACAGGTAATTCAGGTAGGATTCTCTCTGGTAGAAGCTGGGATATGTCAAGTAGAAGTTATTTCAGGTACGAGTTCTTTCAGGTAGGAGTTATTTAGAAGTTCTTTCAGGTAGGAGTTATTTAGAAGTTTTTTCAGGTAGGAGTTCTTCCAGAAAAAAGGTGAGCTTTTTAAAGTTGGAGTTCTTTCAATAGAGGGCAGGCTATTACAGATAGATGCTGGGTTACTTCAGGTATGAGTTCTTTCAGGTAGAGGCTGGGCTGTTTCAGGTAAGAGTTCTTTCAGGTAGAGGCTGGGATATGTCAAGTAGAAGTTAATTTGGTATGTGTTCTTTCAGGTAGAGGCTGGGCTGTTTCAGGTAGAAGTTATTTTAGGTATGATTTCTTTCAGGTAGAGGCTAGGATATGTCAAGTAGAAGTTATTTTGGTATGAGTTCTTTCAGGTAGAGGTTGGGATGTTTCAGGTAGGAATTATTTCAGGTAAGAGTTATTTCAGGTTGAGGTCTGGGACACGAGACATTGATACATTTAGGGATTGCTCTCTAGGCTTGGAGGATCTTTATGAAGTCGCAACATAGGTACTGGTAGGGGTCTTCATTAAGTAGTGCAGGTTCTCGGCCACTCATTGGTTAGGTCAGCTACGATTCAACTAGGGAATTTTGTTAACTCATAGGGAGGGCTGGAACGGAGCCTAGGAAAATGGAGACCCTAAAGGTTGCGCAATTGAGAGAGGATTGGAAGCCAGAGGCCTCACAAAAAGAGGGAACAAGTCTGAATTGTGTCAGCATCTAAGTGAAACCCTAGAGAAGGAGGGTGTAGAGGTACAGGAGTTTTTGCAGGGACTTAAGGTTAGGCAGGATAGTGGAGTTAATCAGGGCTTCAAGGTAGGCGAGTGCACTGAAGAGCCCACGGAAGATGAAGGACATTTAAATTTGGGGGATAGTGCATCAGTCATTGGTATGCAATCTGTTGCTTCAGGGAGATCTCAACAGCCGTGCGCGAGTTCTACTAGGAGCAGGCATGTATTATTAGCCGCTTCTAGAGCCAGGTTGGCAGCAAAATTACTGATGATGAAAGATATACAGGCCATAGAGCGAGAGGAAGCAGCGCTAAGATCTAAGAGGGAGAAGCTCAGTTTAGACTTTAGAGGCAGAGTTAGCTGAAGTGGAGGCAGAGGAGAAGGCCAAATGAGATAGTGGCAGCTTGCCTCCACAAGGAAGCTTCAGAGTACTCGGTGGCACTTAATACCTGCAGAAATGCACTTTCGTGCATCCCTTATGGCATCGGCGAATTACAAAATCTAAAAACAATGAGGTTAATCATTAGCAAGTTCCACTCTAGTGTGCGGGATCGATGGTGTAGAGTTGCTGAGAAGATTATTAATAAGAAAAAGAGGACTGTGTTGTTTGATGATTTGGTTAGTTTTATTGAAGGGGAGGCTAGGGTCTTTAAAAATCCTTTATTTGGGCGCCACCTATTTAGAAGGGCAGAAGGGAAGACACTCCTCGGTTAGGAGAAGGAAAAGCACCAAGCAAGGCTGAGTCTTTAACTAAGGCTAGGAAAGTTTCATGTAACAAAATTGCCCTGCTTTCATGTTGGTACTGTACAGGACCCCGTATGGTGGATGAATGCCACCAAATATCTGAAATAGGACCCGAGAAAAACTGGGAGCCATAAGGGACTTGGGGCTCTGTTTTGGCTGTGTGAGAAGTGTTCATAGGTCTCAGTATTGCAGAAACAGGAAAAGTTGTAACGTATGTAATGGAAATCATCCAAACTCTGTTGCATCGACACCAGGAAGTAGAAGTGGTCCAGGAAGTAGAAGTGGTAGGATCTGAGCACTCAAATAGGGCCTTATTGGTTCAGGAGGAAGGTACACATGACAAAATTGTTATGTTCAGGGCAGTTAGAGGGGGTAGCATTGGTACAGGCATTTCAGTTTTGCCAATAAGGATTAGGTCAAGGGAAGGAAGGGAGGTTTTTGAAGAAGGCTTTCTCGAACAATGGGAGTTCCACATGCTTTGTCTCAGAAGCTTTAATACAGACCCTAGGCTGCACTGAGAGGCAGGGCGTTAAGGTGAATGTTGAAACCATCAACAGAATAGGGAAAGTTGCATGCACCCTAGTCTCGGGATTTTCAGTATTGGACTTTGAGGTCAAGACTTGCATTACACTCCTGCCTGTGTTAAGTGCCTCTCTCATACCAATTGATGAGTGTGATGTAGTCAGGGCTGGAGAACTGGAACGCTGGCCACACTTGCGAGAGATTTACATCCCAGATGTAGATCCTGAGGTGGGTTTATTACATATTCCATATCTCTTTCAATATATGTCCATTTCATTTTGTTATATGTTGTTAGAATGTCCTCTACTTTAGTTTGCTCTCGTATATAAGTTGCTCTTTATCTATCTCTTAGTATAATTCCAATCATTTGTGAGTTGTAACTTGCTTACGTTCTAAGACTTTAGTAAAGCCAAGTTTCTGACAAATGAATACTGGTGGGACCTTCCGATTAGATACTTTTCTTTCTAGAGAAAGTGGCAATTTACTTTTCTCAATCCCTTTTTGTTGAAAAACAACTCTCCATCCCATGCATATTGTTCTTTTAATTTCGGTCTCATATTCCGTGAAAACATTTACTGTTTGTCCTATGTAGGCACATCCATTAGAAATCTCTAATGGTTCGTCAATAACCCTTATTTGATATCTTTCTCCGTATTTTTATTGAATATTATCTTAGTCTTGCTCATATTCATTTTCAGCCCTACATTTTCGCTTTCTCTATTCAAAACTTTTTTTTTCCGTGTTATGCAATTTTTCCATGACTCACTAAATAGAACTAAGTCATCTACAAATGTTAAGTTGTTGAGGTATTCCCCATTAATGTTAATTCCCAGAATTTTTTAATATGAATTTTCAAAAACTTCTTGCCATTTTATCAATAATTCTATAATTTTTTTCTCTGTTACCTAGAGGATTTCCATTAATAAGAAAACGCATTCCATTTTCTTCCTTCTTTTCATGTCCTCTAGAGCAAAATGTATGGCCCTCTTTTAATTCTCTATAAGATTCCCCATTTCTTCTAATTTCACTAAATTTTATTATAACCCAATATATTTCTTTCAATTCCTCTAGTAACACAACATCTTCCATGGACATGATCCTGACACTGCATATTACGAGATCCAGTGTCCGAAGGTGGCTTATTCTAGTTTATAAATAATATATATATATATATATATATATATATATATATATATATATATATATATATATATATGTGTGTGTGTGTGTGTGTGTGTGTGTGTGTGTGTATATATATATATATATATATATATATATATATATATATATATATATATATATATATATATATATATATATATATATATATATATATATATATATATATATATATATACATATATATATATATATATATATATATATATATATATATATATATATATATAGTATATATGTGTGTGTATTTTCATCTTCATTCATCATCACCATAGCTTAACCATGCATTTTCAAACATTACCCCCCCCCCCGCTCCCCTCCACCCAAAAAAATGCCCCTATGCCCCTGTACATGGGGTATTGTTCTATGTCTATCTTTCTCTCTTAGCATATACTCATTATTAGATGTATGTATATGTAAGATAATGCAAATTTTATCTAAATATTTAAACAATATACTTCACACTCTACTTTTCCATTAAAATGATCTTTAAATTAAATATCAACGGGACACTGAGAAGCCAGAGTTTACCTGATGCAGAGAGCAGTGTTATGTCGAGTGAGAGTATACTGAATGCGGAATTTGGAAGCTTATGGAAATACAAAGTTTTACAGAGATATGGGGACGAAAAGGAGATGACAAAGAGTTAAAATTTAGCAAGTAATAAGGAGACTGTGCAGGAGTTTAAAGATAAGGTATCCTTCGCATACTTTGAGTATAAGCTTTTCAGGTGAATGAAATTTTTGGTGGGTTGAAGAAAAGGGGTGGGAAAAGTATGGTGTTTTTCTAGTAAAAAATGAGGGACCTAGGCTTATAATGCCACTGACAAAGGATATGTAGATAAATTGGTGTAATGTATAAATCTCATTTCACACTCACCATAGCGAGAAAATTCATCAAATATATAAATTCCATTAAATTTCCACACCGAAGGGCCCTTTCACACTATGCAATTTAAAACCGACAGATAAACCTAATGAGTCTTTGACATTACAGCAGCATGGTTTGTTTGCCGTCCCGGTGCCGTTTTGAATGAGCGTTGTCCCCCTGGCTAGAAGCGGTGCCGCTCCAGTTGGCTGTTGTAGTTGGCCATCATGTTTAATATGCGTGTTCACACCAAGCGACTTTTTTCCGTCTTTACAAGCAGTGAGCATCAATAGGTCACTGATTTGCATCATGGAAACATATGTGGAATTATAAGGACATGAATCAAGATATTGATATAGAACTCCTCCTTTCTTTAGTTGAAAAGAAACCGGTTTCAAGATATAAAAGTATGGAGGAAGATAAAAGTCATAATTTAGTTACCTCTGATTTGAGAAAAGTAGCATGTGATTTTAATGGATGATTGAAAAACCTTAGTGATAAGGAGAAGTATGCATATGGTGAGTTTTGAAACATTCATTTTAGATTTTGTAAGCGTTTTCATTGAGTAAAGTGGTCAATTAGTTGTTACAATGTTAAAAATACTACGTACATAAGATAATGCGCATGTGTAGTTATAAAAGTATTAACTACTAAATAAAAGAGAGGTTAATTACTTTCTCGGTGTCTTATTTTGATATGTTGTCAACTCAGAGCCTATACTTCTCACACGAAATAACCAGCAAACGTGTTTCTGGTGTCATTTGCTGCTGTTCTGGCTCGTACATTTACAAGATGTTCAAGCTCCTCCAACCCATTTATTGTTAAAGTGTTTTCAAAATTAAAGCTATAACGTTCTTTTACGAAGTTATGAAGACCATAGATCCTATTGACAATATTCATAAGAAGATGGGGACGATGAAATATTCTCCCTTTGTTACTTAAAACTCAACATACCTTCTTTTTCTACTTAACGATAATTGAATGGTCCCCTTTTTGCACTTAATAGTGTTCCTCCATATAGCCGGATGAAGTTTTCATACAGACCAAATGCTTTAGGGTTTTGTTGTGTTAGAGGAAAGAGATTTTGGTCAATATTTCTCTAGTGATGTATTTTTAAAAGTGGTCGAAATACAGTCGTTCCTATGCGCTCTAATGTTCTTGAAATGTTACTTAAGACATTTCAAGTTACTAAAAAAGATTATCATCATCCTTCTTCCATTACCCAAAGAGAGTACCATAATTATGCACCACATGTTTCTTTGGCCGCTTATTGGGTACAAACAGCTGATTTTTATCGTCTTTCTTTTCTTCCCTAAATATAATATATAAAGGCACAGCAGATCCCTCCTATTATCATTCTTGTATTACACTGCATATTGTTTTCCATATTAATAAAGATCATTGATCTCTGTAAGAGAAGACCGTGTACATAAGCAATGTCCTCTGCAGTAAACGCAGAGCAGATACTGCCTACGAGCCAAGAAATAGGGGAAAAAATCGCATATTGTGAAAGGGGCCTAACGCTTTCTTGGCAATTGATTTCACTAAGCTATGTTATTTTAAAAAATACTCATTCGTTTATTTTTTCCAAAAATTGGGAGACTTGGATTCGGGACTATTTTTAGGATTAAATATGAAAATAAAACATTAAAATGCATAAAGGAAATCATGAAATCTTAAAATTGGAGGGATAAGGATAAAAATCCTAAAATATATTATAATTCAATATAACTGCGTGATCCTATTGCTGTATCCGTAATAGCTGAGTGTAGTTATATGTTTTATATATTTTCAGGCATTCTATAATTTACTGATAATTTATTACTTCCAATACTCCTAATTTTGATATTGCAGGATACATATTATGACTCATTGACATTTTTTTCTTGAATTTTGCTATTGATATACACGGACATAATAAAAAGTTTTTACCTGAATGTTGAAGGATTTATCATTTTGTTAATGTTTCTTTTTCCTTTTTGCCTTTTGGCGTTGGTTCTTTGTTCATTGAAAGGTAACTGCTTCGTTAACTGAAAGAACAATTCTACAGAGTTTCTTTTCATAACTCCAATAAGGATTATTATGAAATATTTGAGATGCCATTTCACCACCGACAGGAAATTCCTAATTGCCAAAAATAAAACAAAAAATAAAAATAGAATAAATTAAAAATCTGTCGGCAGTATGGTAAAGCTTTTTTTTTTGGGGGGGGGGGGGATACGATTGATCAATTGATTTGGGTTTTCCTGGCATCCTGACATCTAAGGTCACTGACGCCGATATCATTTATTGTAAATAAAAAAAAAAATAAAAGAATATTTAATTAAAACCATAAAAGCAAAGATGTCAATTTAAAAGTTAAATACTTTTCAGAAGACCTGCTTCTAAAATAAAACTAAAATACCACTAGCATAGCAGGACACCTCGAAAAATAAGACATCTGGAAAAACTAAAACACATTGAGTTAGAAAGAGTCACTCCCTAGAGGGAAAAGCGTCCAATGCATTTCGTGGGTGATATTTACATTAATTAAAATCACGTGTGCTTGTGATATATGTTCATTAAAATAACCACGTGTTGCAAACTCACGATTCAGCTATCATGGTGGAGATGGGTCTATTTCAAGTCTATGAACAGAATCCTGAATTCGACAGGAATATGTAGGGGGACTTGTCATAAACTTTTAGTCTCTCTTGATAGCTGAGTCGATAGGGTCCCTGCCTGCATAGTTTCTAGCCGTACAGGTGGTGGTTCGAATCACCACACGGCCAGAAGCTGTTACCATAAAATGAATTCCAAGTGGATATGTATTTCCCAAGATAGAATTCGGTATTAAATGCATTTCGTGGGTGATATTTACATTAATTAAAATCACGTGTGCTTGTGATATATGTTCATTAAAATAACCACGTGTTGCAAACTCACGATTCAGCTATCATGGTGGAGATGGGTCTATTTCAAATCTATGAACAGAATCCTGAATTCGACAGGAATATGTAGGGGGACTTGTCATAAACTTTTAGTCTCTCTTGATAGCTGAGTCGATAGGGTCCCTGCCTGCATAGTTTCTAGCCGTACAGGTGGTGGTTCGAATCACCACACGGCCAGAAGCTGTTACCATAAAATGAATTCCAAGTGGATATGTATTTCCCAAGATAGAATTCGGTATTAAATGCATTTCGTGGGTGATATTTACATTAATTAAAATCACGTGTGCTTGTGATATATGTTCATTAAAATAACCACGTGTTGCAAACTCACGATTCAGCTATCATGGTGGAGATGGGTCTATTTCAAGTCTATGAACAGAATCCTGAATTCGACAGGAATATGTAGGGGGACTTGTCATAAACTTTTAGTCTCTCTTGATAGCTGAGTCGATAGGGTCCCTGCCTGCATAGTTTCTAGCCGTACAGGTGGTGGTTCGAATCACCACACGGCCAGAAGCTGTTACCATAAAATGAATTCCAAGTGGATATGTATTTCCCAAGATAGAATTCGGTATTAAATGCATTTCGTGGGTGATATTTACATTAATTAAAATCACATGTGCTTGTGATATATGTTCATTAAAATAACCACGTGTTGCAAACTCACGATTCAGCTATCATGGTGGAGATGGGTCTATTTCAAGTCTATGAACAGAATCCTGAATTCGACAGGAATATGTAGGGGGACTTGTCATAAACTTTTAGTCTCTCTTGATAGCTGAGTCGATAGGGTCCCTGCCTGCATAGTTTCTAGCCGTACAGGTGGTGGTTCGAATCACCACACGGCCAGAAGCTGTTACCATAAAATGAATTCCAAGTGGATATGTATTTCCCAAGATAGAATTCGGTATTAAATGCATTTCGTGGGTGATATTTACATTAATTAAAATCACGTGTGCTTGTGATATATGTTCATTAAAATAACCACGTGTTGCAAACTCACGATTCAGCTATCATGGTGGAGATGGGTCTATTTCAAGTCTATGAACAGAATCCTGAATTCGACAGGAATATGTAGGGGGACTTGTCATAAACTTTTAGTCTCTCTTGATAGCTGAGTCGATAGGGTCCCTGCCTGCATAGTTTCTAGCCGTACAGGTGGTGGTTCGAATCACCACACGGCCAGAAGCTGTTACCATAAAATGAATTCCAAGTGGATATGTATTTCCAAAGATAGAATTCGGTATTAAATGCATTTCGTGGGTGATATTTACATTAATTAAAATCACGTGTGCTTGTGATATATATATATATATATATATATATATATATATATATATATATATATATATATATATATATATATATATATATATATATATATATATATATATATATATATATGTGTGTATATATATATATATATATATATATATATATATATGTGTGTGTGTATATATATATATATATATATACATATATATTTATATATATATATATATATATATATATATATATATATATATATATATATATTATATATATATGTATATGATCATTTCCTATTACAACCATACGTTGCAATTTCATAAAATTTTAATTGTATATGAGAGAGAGAGAGAGAGAGAGAGAGAGAGAGAGAGAGAGAGAGAGAGAGAGATTTAGGATGTTCTTCATAAATCATCAATGTTAAGATTTTATCAGAATTCATATTTGTAGAATGAGATAATTCAGACTGATTCTCAAAGGCTTGGTCCTTAGTGAAAAAATGGGCCTTGATGTCCATCATTAGCCTTTTGGGTTGATTGAATTGGCTGTACACTCGGGTGGTATTTTGCCCCCATTTTTTGTTCTTGTCCACTTAAAGTTTTAAAATATATGGGTATTTTGATAGGTCATAGAATAAAGTAGCATTTCCTTTTCATCATGTTCGGTCTCAAACAATAATTTCAATCGTGAAAAGAAATATCATAAATAACAATATAACTATTGTTCTTTACTAATGCCTTTTTTTTTTACAAAATTCTATATTCTATAAACGACAGTATGGCAACTGTATAAACTGTATAAACTATATAAACTAAATCCAAAGAATTGTAAATGATGATCGGGGTTTTAACATCACCAACGGAAGAACACAGATATTATAGCAATCTAAATTCTTTCCCCTTCCACAAAATATTACTTTTGCATAGGATGTTTTAGTTATTTTTACAGAGACCTCCCCCCTACCCCCCCCCCCCCTCTCTCTCTCTCTCTCTCTCTCTCTCTCTCTCTCTCTCTCTCTCTCTCTCTCTCTCTCTCTCTCTTTTCGAAGTCATAGGCATCAAAAGAGTTTAAATTGATTTCCTTTCCTTCTCCATTACAAATGGGAACTTGGAATATTCAGTTTAAATCTGTTATTTGGATTTCTTATTGTTATATTGTTTGTGTAGGCCTTTACCTTATGGCTATGGACCCCATCTACAATTACCAAATAAAGCGAGCCCCGAACATTCATAGAAAAGAAAAAACATATCTCCTGCTTTTTGAGTTCCAGTCCTTCGTAGCTCCTTGCTCATCTTTCTCCCACCTCAGTCAAAATTCCCTTGATTTTCTGATATGTAATTCAATCAAGTCGAGAGCAAAATGAAAACATCCCACATTACTTCCTCCTCCCACTTGTATTATGGGAGAGTATTTTTTGGCCCATTCTCTCTCTCTCTCTTTCTCTCTCTCTCTCTCTCTCTCTCTCTCTCTCTCTCTCTCTCTCTCTCTCTCTCTCTCTCTCTCTCTCTCTCTCTCTCTCTCTCAATTTAAGCCAAAGCTCTTCTTGACTGTTTTAACAATATTAGTAAAGCTCCTAGATTTATCTTCTTCGATAAAAGACATGTGTAGGTGTTTTATGAAGTAAAATGTGGTAAAAATAGTTTGTTGGTTGTGATTTTCGTGTTTTTAAGATAGGAGAGAACAAAAATATTTATCAATAATAATGAGGCGAAGCTTTAGGAATTTAAACTAATGGGTTTAATTTCTTAATGTTTCAAATCTTACAGGAAGATATAAATTGTAAATTTTTACAATAATTTCTGAAGTTTTGGGAAGGGATTGCAATACTATATGAACTTTGATTAATGATATTAGTCATTGGGATTATAATGCAACATTGATAAAATAAATAAGGATATATCTCACGACGAAACCAGGTAGGAATTCGACTTGCGAATGGCCTGTGACATAATTTTTGTAGACCATAGATGTATTATTCATGAAAATAAATACTTCAAAACTCAAGAGTTTATTGTTATTTAGGAACTAAAAAATATCCTTGTGCACTGACATTACAGAGAACCCCTGAAAGAAAATGTAAATTATACAAGAAACCACAGGTTGTTACATTAAGACATATTATATAACCCGTATCATTTTGATTAATTCTTTATGAACATTATGGACATATCAAGAAGCTGACATCAAATTTTGTTGTATGTTTAGTAACAATGTGGAATTTATATCTAAAACCTTATACATTAGATAAGCTCGAATATTATGTAGTTTGTATATATATATATATATATATATATATATATATATATATATATATATATATATATATATATATATATATATATATATATATGTGTGTGTGTGTGTGTGTGTGTGTGTATATATATATATATATATATATATATATATATATATATATATATATATATATATATATATATATATATATATATATATATATATATATATATATATATATATATATATATATATATATATATATATATATATATATATGTATATATATATACCATGTCAACGGATAGTGAGACATCGGAACATGGTTTTTTTCACTTTACTACAAAAAGGATTGTGAATACACTGTACACAGCCGATACTCGCCTACCTTGTCTAATGATCGCACGAATGGTGTTGCCTAACCATGGGGAAGTAAATGCAATGTTGCTCTATCAATAGGCTGAATTTTTAGATTTTCTGGAATTCTTCACTGTGATGGAATATACTGTCCCCAATAGCTTCTCAATACATCGCCTTATGAGACTTGGTAATCGTCACCTAAAACAGAGTTCAGTGATCGCACCCTACAATATGTGACAGTCATAGTACTCTTAAAAAGGTCATTAATTTCAATGTATCAAATACATATTTGGCATACGAGGATTAGGACATTATTCCCCCCCCCCCCCCAACCCCAAAGCTCCTTACTCCGGGAGGAGGTGCGCACTCGCCCTCTGTAGTCTTTTATATATAAAGGACACTCTGATCCGGGATAGGCCATTTGCATGTACTAATCAGAAATGCAACATAAAATATATATATAGAAATTACCCCCCCAAAATAACAGACATCTTCCACAAAAAGATAAACAAAAATGGAATATTGCATGTAAAAATGTACGCAATATAAATGAAATAATTTCACTCATTTCTTCTAATGACCTCTGCAACTAAAATACAGAATACCCAAAAATGCAAAAAAATTATATTAATATCAGTATTACACAACCTCATCAATAACCTCCCTCTGGTTGCGGGCAATACGGGCCTATTGGGCGCGACAGCGGTAGGAATGGATATTCCTTCATCCCTCGATTTTACTTGCCCGTGTTTACAGCACAATTTTACAACACAACTCACCACCACCGCTTCCCGATTTTTAGAATCACTACTACACTTGCACATGTAACTATCAATCAGTGGCCACCAGCCCTTTTCCCGAGAAAATCATTCATCTTCCCGTACTTCTCTTATAACTCTACGTATAAGGTACTTACATCAAGAAAATCTTTAACACTGCATTTCCTTGAGGTTGAACTATAATCCCGTAGCCACTTGCCTTTTGGGAACCAGCCTGGCCCCAGCGACCAGGAATCATATAATTATAATACATAAATAATTCAGCCTTCGCCTCACGCATCTCACCTGACCTATTTAAGCTCTGTTTGTTTTTAGGTTCACTCAGCAGTATGTCATACGTATTGCTACACTCAGCAAAATTATCAAAACACATAATTTATACATTAAGCACCAACATAAGAACACATTATTATCATCACGATTATTTAAAACCTGTCAAAAGAAGAAATGAGATCTGTTCAAACTACAACAACAGCAAAGGAAAAAGAAATATACTGAACAACTAAAGGAGTGTCGCAGATGCAGGGGTAAGGAGGTACTCTCTGATTGACAGTTTTGAAACTACCTCTTCCGGTACCACATGTATGCGTGCCTGATGATGTTCAGACAATGTGCCATTAATAATGCTTTGTATCACTACTGTGTTAGATTTAACCATCTTTACTCGGTACAGACTAAATAAGCTGGCTTTAGTTTGTGTTTCCTAGGTTGTAATTGTTTCAAATACACACGATCGCCACAAATACTTTTACTGGTGCGGTTTTGAGCCGACCATCATACTTTGAGCTGCATTTTTAATTAGCTCTTTTCAAAAACCTTTCAGTGGTGTTCATAACTCTCCTTAAGAGACTCAGTAAATAGACATGGTATTGTTCAGTTGAAAAATTTGGCACCTGTTGCAAATTAATCAGGACTGTATATGGTAACACAGGATCCTGTCCATACACTAAAATGAAAGGTATGTCCCTGAGCGAGGCATTATATGCAATTTTCAAAGGTAGCTCTGCAGTAGGAAGCACGGCGTGCCATTGAAGGGGGTCATCTGCCAATAAGTAACGTAAAATTTGCACCACTTCCATATTATGCGATTCCACTAAGCCATTAGGTGAAGCCTATATGTGGTTATTGAAAAGTGTAAAATTTTCATCAAGTCAATGACCAATTTCACCACCTTATTTATAAACTTGAGACCATTATCAGTTATCAAAATTTTCAGTCAACCCAACCTAGTAATGAACGAGCACAGCGTATGGGTTAATGAATTTGCTGAATTATCCAACATTGTGTATGTATGAGTGTAACGAGTAAATGCATAAAAAATACACATATATATTTATGTTATGTTATACCACTTGGAAATGGTCCTACCCCATCCATATGCACCCTATATAATTCAATAGGAATCACAGGACACTTTCTCGCTTCCGGTACAGTGTTTTTATTTTCTTTTAAACATTTACCAGGTATGACAACATTTTATATTATTCAATATGGATTTTTCCATTCCTAACCAAAAGAAGGATTCTCGTGTTTTCCTTAATATTCTATCAATTTCTAAATGCCCTGCATACAGGCTTGCATGTACAATGTGGATGGCTCGATTAATTGAAGAGGGAGGAAGAACTACCCGTGCAAAAAATTCCCCTCCCCTCTTCTCGTAAGCACAATATAAGATATCATTCTTTATAGAAAAATTCTCACGAGCCATATTCAGAAATGATGGATAACTCTCCGATTCCCCTTTAATCACTGCTCGCACTCTTTCCATCCATTCCTCTTTTTTCTGTCCCTCTCAGACTTCATTTATGTCTCAACCTCCCAAGTCAATCACACCTGCATCTTCAGGGCACTTATTCTGAACAGCCCTGGACGTGTCCGCAGCCACCCACATACAGTCATGTTCTCTCTCTCTCTCTCTCTCTCTCTCTCTCTCTCTCTCTCTCTCTCTCTCTCTCTCTCTCTGATCTTTTTTTCTGATTGCTCCTCGCGTGAATTTACATCATGTTTGCTATTTTTATGGGGGTCTTCAATATTTTGGTTTCGTTCTTCGTTCCTCTTTCGTTCTTACTTCTATTACTGCACCTCTAGAGAGGGCATCAGCTACCTTGTTAGCTTTATCTTCTATGTGGTCAAACCCCTTTATGTTAAACTCTAGCATTATTTTCATCCATCTCGCTTTTCTAGATGTCAAGTCACCTTTGTAAAGTAAATCACGTTACTTTGCAACCCAATCAGATGACCTAATAAAAAGAACCAATGCCTCTCTAGAACCCAAAGTATAGCCAATGCCTCGCCATTGAATGTACTAAAATTCTTTCCGACCCCTTTTAATGCCCTGGAAGCAAAACAAATGGGTCGATCCCTACCTTTATCATCTCGTTGAGAAATTACTCAACCTATAGCTATGCTACTCGCATCTGTTGTCACTAAAAATGGGCGATCAAATCTAGGATAATATTATTATTATTACTATCCAAGCTACAACCCTAGTTGGAAAAGCAAGATGCTATAAGCCCAGTGGCTCCAACAGGGAAAAATAGCTCAGTGAGGAAAGGAAATAAATAAATGAAGAGAACAAATTAACAATACATCATTCTAAAATAAGTAACAACGTCAAAGCAGACATGTCATATATAAACTAATAACAACATCAAAAACAAATATGTCATAAATAAACTATAAAAAGACTCATGTCCGCCTGGTCAACAAAAAAGCATTTGCTCCAATTATGAACTTTTGAAGTTCTACTGATTCAACCACTCTATTAGGAAGATCATTCCACAACTTGGTAACAGCTGGAATAAAACTTCTAGAGTACTGCGTAGTATTGAGCCTCGTGATGGATAAGGCCTGGCTATTAGAATTAACTGCCTGCCTAGTATTACGAACAGGATAGAATTGTCCAGGGAGATCTGAATGTAAAGGATGGTCAGAGTTAAGTCATTGCTAGTTAGGTCTCGCTCTCTCTCCAAAACCTCTTATGAATTTACGGTAATACTCAGCGAGCCGGAGGAACCCAGCTACTCCCTTAAGGGTATGTGGCCTGGGGAAATCTCTAATAACTTTCACTTTACTGGGGCAGGGATGGATACTTTCTTGGGTTCTTATGTGACCTAAAAATTGGACCTGTTTACAAAATAATTTTCACTTTGACATATTTATTTTCATACCCTTACATTGTATTGCTTCTAAAACTTTATGAATATTATCATTATGTTCTTAGGCCGTTTTCTCTGTAATTATGATATCATCTAAATAAACAAGAACATCATGGCCAATTAAGGGACAAACCACCATCATTACTCTAGAAAAGTGACTTGGAGCTTTTTTAACACCGAAAGGAAGAAAACTAAACTGAAATAGTTGATTGCTTTCTATTAATGTCATTTTACATTTAATGTCTTCCTGAATAGGTATTTGATAGTATCCAGATTTTAAATCGATAGTTGTAAAATATTTACTATCCCGTACTTTCACAAGTAATTCTTTTGATCGAGGGTGATGAAAATGCATTATCTTTAGTGCCTGCATTCAACTTTCTATAATCAACACACAATCTTACCGAGCCATCCTTCTTCCTAGGAGCTACAATTGGAGAAGCCCAGGGAGATTCTCTCTCCTCGATAATACGTTGTTCCTTAATTTAATAATTTTCCTTTCTATCTCTCCCTGGAAATGAATGGATATCTCATGAGACATTAACTTGATCGACTCTGCTGCCCAGTTTCAAGGCTAAAGGGAAATCGATCAATCCTCCTGGTGGCTCGTCTCCAATTGCAATTACATCGGAATAATTATTAACAATGTTACTAACTACAAGCTGATATTCTGGCGGAAGTAGTTTTAAGCTTGCATTATCAAGTTTTGAGTGCATTGGTGTGTGCTGGCTGAAGTTATTGCTCCTAAGATCCCATTATTAGCCATTTCACATAACTCCAATTCACACACAGAATCACTTCCTTACACAACTCCTTCATTTGACAAATTAACTATCGTTATATCAGCTCTGTTTTCTTTAATTTCTGACAAGCCCTCTAAGACTACGGGCGCCCATCTGTCATGTGGTTTAACTATGACCTTGGTTCCCTCTGGAAGGGGCTGACACGAGGTCACTGATATGCTCGTAAGTGTCTGGGGAGGCAATATTTCTCCTGTTTCAGGTACAGCTATTACCTTACTTAATTGTCTCTCCGTTCCCACACAACCACTTACTCTCTCATAACTTTCGATCGGCAAAATGCACCCTCCTACTTTTACTATTATTCAATCTTTTTCCCCGCAAATGTATATTTGATTACCATTAATAAAATCTAACCCCAGTATAGCCTTGATTCCTGGAATTCCCAAAGTGAGCAAGACAGAAAATCATGTGAAAACTTCACAGATCCCACGTTAAAGTTGATGATCCTTCTATGCCTTGCGTGTAGTTTATTTCCTCTTGGCATGTCGAGGATGATGGATGCCGCTGACTGTAATGGTTGTGAGGAGAATTTCTTTTTCAGTAAGCGAAACGCTGGCTCCTGTGACGATCAGCGCTCAAATGAACTTATCTGGTAGTTCAATCCTGACTGCTAAAATTCTGACAGTCATAGTACTCTTAAAAAGGTCATTAATCTCACCGTATAAAACATATTTTGCATACAAGGATCAAGACATATATATATTTATTAGTGTGCTACTGTAGTTAACACACATTTGGGTTCTCTTCAAATGTCATCTTTAATGTGTTCTAGTTTAGAGTTGGTATGTTACATCTTCAAGTAAAGTCTAAGTAAGTTAACTGTAAAATGGTTTATTCTTTAAGAACAGTATTAACATCTCCATCACAGGAGTATAGCTGGTTTGGTCGGATGATCATTCCGTATGACATCGTAAAGTAAATTGATACAAATATCCATATTCATGTTATGGTTATTTCAGCACTTAATGGTTTATGTAAACACCACATTAATACCGGAAGATACTCACTTCCGTTCTCACAGAGAACCTTTCTCACGGACTGGGTTGGTGTTTACTCTGCATGAAAAATGTTACATTGCTGAGGTTTGGTATTCGCATCCTGCTATGATATGACTACAGCACTTCTCACACTCGCTTCTACTTCCAGAGTGACATATTAGGTCATGTGTTTTAAACATGTAATATATAATTATTACATAAGCTCAGCCAGCTATCATCAATTTTTTTTTTTTAAATTTAACAACACGTCAAAATATGTTTACTAGGAGTGTGACTGGATATATATATTATTTTTTGTTTAACTTTAGCCATAAGCAAATGAGGATGAATGTTCAAATAGGCCCATTAAAAAAATAATAAAAATAATAATAATAATAATGCAAAATAACAGATATTACCAAAGCAAAGAAAAAATGCATGATAAATACAGTTCACATATATATTACATTGCTAGCAAACAATTATATGGTACCAAAACAAAAATACTGATATACATATGATTCGGTAACTTTGTTAAAGAATAATTGTTACCTTTGTCAGAAATATAGATTATTATAATACGGTAATTAATAAAAATATTTGTTACCTTGGTAAAGATACAATTTTAGTGCACAAACACAAATTCCTGGTACGTACACGTACCATGGTTTCGTACATATATATATATATATATATATATATATATATATATATATATATATATATATATATATATATATATATATATATATATATATATATATATATATATATATATATATATATATATATATATACATATAGGGCTTATATACTTTATTAGATGCCCATAGATTCTTTATTTAAACATTTGGGGCTTATATATTTTATTAGGTGCCCATAGATTCTTCAAGTTTTAAATGTTTTTATTATTAAAATGTTTGTAAAAATGTTTTTAAAATGCAAATGTTCAATAGTTTCTTCAATTACATATTACTAGCGTACTAACTGCTTTTCGTACACAACACTTTTCCAAGACATTTTTACTCCTTTGAGCGAATGAAGGGGCCATTTTCAAACGGCTTTAAATTGAATTAAATAAGGAGTTTTGTCTGGACATGGCAAAACGTTCTGTTTGAGCTGCAAACTATTGTACCTTAACCTACGCCAAACAAAGATGTTAACGGCGATAAAAATCATCGCCGTAACGCATAAAGCTGCCAGGAATATGTAAAATCTTAGATCTGCATAAGTCGGTGACGGGTGGTCCATCTCGGTCAATTTCATCAACCGCTTGGCTACATATTCGTTGTATGGGAGAGGTAAAGATGAAATTGTTGTTGACCACGTGAAGTTCGCGAAGCAGGCTCGTTCTCTGATGATAGTCTTGATTCCTTGCACCATGTAATTCGGGGATGTCCCGATACAACCATCTGCTGCAACGAAGATTTGGGAATAGGACGTGGATCCGTCCGGGCATGATACATTGAAGCCGGCCTTGTCGTATCGTATCCACGAGCTGTTGTTCAGTCTGCAATTGAACTTATTATTGTCAAAGGGATAAAGCCTATCCAGACAATTTTCATTTGTATGGGAGAGAGCACCGTCTAGCACTATACCTAACTGGTATGAATCCATTAAGTTTTTATGGAATTCAAATGAGTCAGCTGTACATATTTTTCTATCCATTGCGTCTGAACAGTGAGTTAGTTAATTTAAGTCTTTAATGACCGTATATGTTTCCTTGTCTGGGGAAATCAATATGTGTCCTGTTAAACTGGATATTACTGGATTTGAGTTATTCGTCATGAAAGTCGGAAATGGTGATATCCTGTAAGATTGCCAGGCATCGGAAGAATCAAAGGGAATTGTAATTATAATCCTGTGATTTTCAACGCTTACTGTAATTAGGCTGTAATAAAATTCTAACCTATGTGCGTCTAACAAAGGAATATAACCTAATTTCTCCCGTCCGTTCTCCACAATTAACGTTAAGTCTCTTATTGGCAACAAATGGGGTGACAGTACACCTTTAGTCGCTAACGTGATTGCTTCCACATAATCTTTTGATTTCTCAATGAAATGTGCAATTCTGTTATGTATGTGATCTATTTTTGAATCATAATACGTTAACGCTGCCAACAAATCCTGTACTTCCATAATCTGATTGATATTACTAGAATGTTCATTTACTAAACTCATAATTTGATTGATTGAAGGTAACTGATTCCTTAGTTCTGACATAATCAATTCATCTTCATGAGTCAAAAACTCAATCTTAAGACGATTGGAAATTTCTAAACCTAAACTTGCAATAGAACCAAAGATGTTTAGTGCAGCAAAAATAAACGGGTTTCGTTTCTCAAGATTATCATGTCCTACAGTCCACATCAAAAGGTCACAAGCCAAAGATTCCGCCTCGTAAGTCTTATTTTGCAAGTCGTCAGATAGCATCTCTGCAACTTTTAGTGTCGATGCAAGCGAACTTTCTGTATTAAAAGAAAAATGTCTTCTATGCATTTCATTTAATGAGACAGCAAACCTTGAAATGGCGCTCTTTAACCCTGGATAGGTACGATGGGTCGTTTGCGACCCCGAGCGTCAAAAAAAAACAGGTTTTTCTCACGTGACTCACCCCCGTGACTGAATTTGTGGGTGATCGACCTGCAGGAGGTGTCTCCCCTACACGCTCTAGTAGTGTCCAGATGTGCATTGCTGTAGCTGTACTCCTTCCCCGATTTCTGAGACGCGTCGGGGTCGAGCGCGACCGAGTTTACCTTTCTAAGGTAGTTTGCATAATTATCAAAGTTATTACGTATTATGAAATTGTCGTAGAATGGTGCAACTTGTATAGGTTATCAGTTGTGGAAAGTCTTGGTGGATTGTTTGGCTACCATGTGCATGATTTTTTTTTTAGTTAAAATGTCGTTCATCACCACGAGGACCATTTTACCGCGAGTGCCCCTTTTTCATTTTTTTTTCATTTTTTTGCCAAGTCATTTTTCCGTAAGATATTGCCAAATAGGGTCGTAAAACTTTTGCTTGTTTAGTGTTGGAAAGTGTGTCTAGATGATCTGGCTACCCATGCATGACTTTGTTTTTGTCAGATACGACGTAGTTATTGGTATATTGGGTATTTAACTGCGGTTATCAATTTCTGTTTTTTTTCAATATTTGTAAAAATTACTACGTAGTAAGGAATTGCCGTATATTATTCATTTTTTTTTTCATGTTTATGTGTTAGAAAGTGTGCCTTGATGGTTGGGCTAACACGTGCATGTCTTTTTTTTTATCTGAGATGCCGTATATTAGAATGTCGGGCATTTTACCGCGAGTGTCCCTTTTTCATTTTTTTCATTTTTTTGCCAAGTCATTTTTCCGTAAGATATTGCGAAATAGTGTCGTAAAACTTTTGCTTTTTTAGTGTTGGAAAGTGTGTCTAGATGATCTGGCTACCCATGCGTGATTTTGTTTTTGTCAGATACGACGTAGTTATTGGTATATTGGGTATTTAACTGCGGTTGCCAATTTCTGTTTTTTTTCAATATTTGTAAAAATTTACTACGTAGTAAGAAATTGCCGTATATTATTGATTTTTTTTTCATGTTTATGTGTTAGAAAGTGTGCCTAGATGGTTGGGCTAACACGTGCATGTCTTTTTTTTTTATCTGAGATGCCGTATATTAGAATGTTGGGCATTTTTCCGCGAGTGTCCCTTTTTATTTGTTTTGCATTTTTTTGCTTAGTCATGTTACCGTAAGGAATTGGGAAGTAGTGTCGCAAAACTTATATTTTTATAGTGTTGGAAAGTGTTTCTAGATGATCTGGCTACCCATGCCTATTTTTTTTTTAGCCAGATATGGCGTATATATAAGTATGTGTTCGATTTTCCTGTGATTGCCATTTTTTCGTGTTTTCCCATTTCTTTCAAAATTACTACGTACTAAGGAACTATCACAGAGTAATATTTCATTTATATGTTTATTTGTCGGAAAATGTGCCTTGATGGTTTGCCTAGCACGTGGCTGAAATTTTTTTTTTTCTGAAATGCCGTATATTAGAATGGCCATTTTTCCACGAGTGCCCCTTTTTATTTGTTTTGCATTTTTTTGCTTAGTCATGTTACCGTAAGGAATTGGCAAGTAGTGTCGCAAAACTTATTATTTTATAGTGTTGGAAAGTGTTTCTAGATGATCTGGCTACCCATGCCTATCTTCTTTTTTTAGCCAGATATGGCGTATATATAGGTATGTGTTCGATTTTCCTGTGATTGCCATTTTTTCGATTTTTCCCATTTCTTTCAAAATTACTACGTACTAAGGAACTATCACAGAGTAATTATTCATTTAGATGTTTATTTGTCGGAAAATGTGCCTTGATGGTTTGCCTAGCACGTGGCTGAATTTTGTTTTTTCTGAAATGCCGTATATTAGAATGTTAGCCATTTTTCCGCGAGTGCCCCTTTTTATTTGTTTTGCATTTTTTTGCTTAGTCTTGTTACCGTAAGGAATTGGCAAGTAGTGTCGCAAAACTTATATTTTTATAGTGTTGGAAAGTGTTTCTAGATGATCTGGCTACCCATGCCTATCTTTTTTTTAGCCAGATATGGCGTATATATAGGTATGTGTTCGATTTTCCGGTGATTGCCATTTTTTCGTTTTTTCCCAATTCTTTCAAAATTATTACGTACTAAGGAACTATCACAGAGTAATGATTCCTCTAGATGTTTATTTGTCGGAAAATTTTGTTTACTTTTTTTTTTGATTGAATATCATCAAATTTTTTTAGCTAAAATATTATATTGTTTTACATTTTTTTTTTCGATTTTATTTCCCTTCAAAAAAAATTTTTGGGGTCAGAATTTTAATTTTATAGTCGTAAAATAATCGACAATTATCCAGCAACCCACCATACAATTTTTATGCATATCCAATAATAATTAGATTAGTAAATAACACCTTGAAATTGACATACCCTTTCTACATTTCAAGTGGCAGATTAGGGAGTCTGAGTCAGTGTGGTTGGCGGCCATTTTGTGGACATATCCGAAGCGTAAGCTGCCCTATCTATATATATTCTTGTTCCCTATAGAATTTGTGATATTTTGGTATATTTTTACCTGCATAAATATCATATTATATATTAAATATATGTATTTTTTTACGAAATTTCTAAGTACTCAAAAAATTACCTTTAGATATGGCCCCTGATATAAATGTAATTTACAAAATAATGAAGATTTTTTTACATATTTCTATTTTAGGATAACATGTTTATTCCCTAAAAAAATTAGCCACTTCCTATTTCATTTGGGTACCCAGAAAAATTCATGAAATTTGGACAAATTTTTTTGGCCAAAAAAAGTTACCCTTTTTTTCTCATTTCAGATCTTCACCTCCATGGGTGTGACTTCATCCAAAATACAGCAAGATGTGTCCTAAACATTCAAGAATCAATTCCTAAAAGGATTTGTGTATATATGTATAAACATTTTTTTTATGAATTTTTATGTCAGGTCTTTTTTTTTCTACTTAATTTATTAAAATATTTATAATAAATAGTTTTTCTGCAGATGAGTAGTATTTATCTTTACAGTTGTTTTAAGCATTCATTGAAGTTTTTTTTGGCAAAAGGAAAAAGGAGGTTACTGCAAAAACTGATTTTTCAAGAATTTTTTTTGGCGTCGGGGTCGTTCGCGTCCGAGTATACCCTTAAAGGGGTTTCCGAGGAGCGTACCTATCCAGGGTTATGCTAGTGACGTCATTCTCTGGGAGAAAAATTGCTTGCATACGCACTTCAACAACTACGTTACTGGAGGTGATAAAAACGTCTTCTTTTCTTTCAACTATAGTGCCATATTTAAAATCTATACTTTTAGTATTAGAGCTCATCCCACACGAGAAAAATGTCTGAGCGATCAATATCACTCCCAACAACAAAAACTTCATCTTGGAAACCTTTAACGAGAAAAACTAAAGCAATTACTCCAGTATTAAGAATAAAGACTTTTAACATATAATGTAATAAAAAAAATAAATATCTTTCCCTCACTTCTTTCCCTCTTATTTTAATTTCTTATGTAAGCCAATGGTACGATTCTCTCATCAGTGGGTTGGGATACGTTTTGAAATCTAAACCTATTGGCCGTTAATGTTTCCAAAATGTTAAATGGGCCTTCAAACTTAGGTGTTAGTTTATAATTGAGTCCTTTACGTACATTTACCTGTATGTATACATTATCACCCACGGTATGTTTTAGTTGGCTTCGCTATTTTATCATGATTCCTTTTCATTATGATTTGTGATTCTTCTAAATTCTTTCGAAGGATATCAAAACGACTTTTGCTTGCATTTATACATTCTTTTAAAGGATTTGATAAATTAGTTGTAGGCGTTAATACATGGAAAGGCATTCTAACTGGGGTACCATAAAATACCTCTTGCGGTGACATTTTAATTGATATATGATATGAATTGTTCAGAGTACCTAGTACCGCAGGTATTGCAATATAGTTGGGGTCTGATCCCCCTAGTGTTACTCTTAATATATTTAAAACCTTACTATTTGCTCTTTCCACTAGCCCATTCGACTCTGGGTGATATATCATGGTATTTATTTTCTTTATGCTAAGGAATTATTTCTTTATTAGTGAGACAAGTTATTGGTTCTTCAACGTACATCACTGTTTCATCTGTCGTCTCCTTTTTATCCAAAACTGATTTAGAGGTATTAGAAGACTTATAGAATTTTCCTTTGATATACAGGCCGTGCTTGGCAGGGGCTAATATAATGTTTTGATTGCCCATAGATGGGTATCCTATAATTACAGCTGGATACATATCAATGTTTTGAACAACAACAAATGTATCGGCAAACGTGCGCTTACCGACCTTGAACTGAACATGAGTTATGCCTATTACATTTAATTCATTATTTCCTATACCCGAGAGTCTTACTCCGGATTTTTCTATTGGAAAGTTCGAAAACAACAAATGATGTGTCCTCAAATCTATGATATTACGTGGACTAACAGAGTCAGAAAGTAATGTAAATGATCTGTGTTCTAAATTTACAGCATATAATGTTAGTCGTAACTAATTTTGGCTTATTATTGTATGAATTCGATGCAAATCTACGGGAGCATGCACTGATTTACTTAATTCGGCCGTGTGTTTCATAGGAAAATCTATTGCCTCACAATGATCTGATAAAACATTAAATTGATTATTCAATACTACTGATGTTGACATGAATGACCTTGACCCAACATCACTCTCTTCCCCACTGGAGTTAATTATGTGGTATTTGCTTTGCACATTATGAAAATTAGTCTGACCTTGCGAGGTCTGGTTTGACGACCCAGGATCAGCGTTATTCGAAGAACTGTTTGTTTGTTTCAGATTCTGAACTACATTGACGTTTGGCTGTTTTTTCTTATTGAAATGAGGATTTTTCTTTTTATTTCCATATGGAACTGACTGGAATTGACTGTGTATTTTTAGGATTCTGTTGGGTCTTATGCGAGTAGCACTGACTATATGAATGAGTTGAACTATTATGTATCGAACAGAATTTCGTTCTGCTGTCCGCAATCAAGTGACCTTGACATTTGCAATTATAACACATCATTCCTGCAACTTGACTATTATTAACTACATTTACTTGTTGTGGCTTTGTTTAATTTTTTGCAAAAACTTGGGTTAACACGGGATCAAGATCAGGACACTTAGACATGTGTTTCTTTATCTGTTTATATACATCCAATTCCGTACTTGCTGGCATTAACTTTTTTATCAAAACACCGCACTAAAGCTTCAGGCAACATAAGTGTCATACAAGTTAAATACATTAATGGTAAAAAATCTTTCACGGAGATGTTATCTCTAGTAACCCAAGTGGAATTACCTAAAATATCTTGATATTCATTAAGCCTATCGGCTATGACAGCTGCTCTCTCAATAACTTTAAGCCGAGTCATAGTGGCTTGATTAAGTGTATTTCTTAATGTTAAAACTACATCCAAGGCTTCTTCACCCCCATAGACCGCCCATACCCTAACTTTGAAATCATCCCAGGTAACTGCTTCTTGAAATGAAACACCTCTCAAATACGCACTCACATCTCCTTTAGAAAAGTCTATAAAACTTTTAGCTTTTTGTAATTGTACAAAATGGTCTATGATTTGTTTGGCATTTAAATGGGCATCAACAGATGAAATCCATGACTCCACATTCTGAGGCAAGAACCCATTAACCCGACCCGGAAAAGGAGGGCTTGCAGAGCGAGCATTTATAAGTGTCACAATAGGAAGGGGATTACCCTGTCCTGCTGTTGGGTTACTCGGTCCCGGGGCTGGGCTCACAGGGGGCGTCAAGTTTATGGTATTTCTTTTCCTATTTCTACGACCCCTAGCAATAATATCAAAATATCTATATGAATACAGACGTCCACTGCGTAAACACATAAGCACTAAATGATAAAGATTATAACAAAATTCCCCAAAACAATGATACTAATACAAAGATATTTCCCGAGAACTTCTGAAAGAAAACGGAATACAAAAATATTTCCCGAGAAATTCTGAAAGAAAACGGAATTAGCACAGAGAGAAAAAAATTTCTAGACGAGAATTCGGAGTTGAACACGGTTTCCTTTAATGAAAGGAAATTGAAGATTAGCAAACAACTCACCCCTGTAATAATGGACTATCGACTCGTGGTAACTACACCTCACTGCTCAATACTGAAATGAATAAGAAAATTGTACTAAGCTTCGGTTTAAATGGCGTTGTGTGATGTTGTCATTTCCTCTTTCTCTCTTGATGTTTGGGTGAATGTTTTCGGTCTGATTTCCGTTGAATGTAGTGCTTCCTGGATATGTTTCTTCAATGTTTTGTAAACGTTGAATGTCAGTCCTTAGTTTTCTTAGGATGTTGATTGAAGATCCAGTTCCTCAGTTTGTATAACATTCATTTGTTGGTATTAAATGTTTCATTTCTTCAGTGGACTATGATACTTAGTCAAAATTGTAGATTCATATATATATATATATATATATATATATATATATATATATATATATATATATATATATATATATATATATATATATATATATGTGTGTGTGTATATATGTATATATATATATATATATATATATATATATATATATATATATATATATATATATATATATATATATATATATATATATATATATATATATATATATATATATATATATATATATATATTTATATATATATATATATATATATATATATATATATATATATATATATATATATATATACATATATATATATATATATATATATATATATATATATATATATATATATATATATATATATATATATATATATATACATATATATACATATATGTATATATATATATATATATATATATATATATATATATACATATATATATATATATGTATATATATATATATATATATATATATATATATATATATATATATATATATATATATATATATATATATATATATATATATATATATGTATATATATATATATATATATATATATATATATATATATATATATATATATATATATATATATATATACATATATATACATATATGTATATATATATATATATATATATATATATATATATATATATATATATATATATATATATATATATATATATATACATATATATATATATATGTATATATATATATATATATATATATATATATATATATATATATATATATATATATATATATATATATGTATATATATATATATATATATATATATATATATATATATATATATATATATATATATATATATATATATATATGTATATATATATATATATATATATATATATATATATATATATATATATATATATATATATATAACGGATTTTGAGGGAAGGAAAAAATCTATTTTTGGGTGAGATAGCCATGTCGTCCTGATGGAAGTTCCTTCAATAGTAGCTTTCTAGGTTATATGTGACTACAGTGATATCTCCCAGAGAATTTACCGAAGGTATCCAGAATTCTAACTCCTGGAGCGAATATCCCTTAAAATTTTAAAAAAGGATATCGCGTAACGACGTATTTGCACGCCTCATAGCAATATGCACCCCAGACAGTGTTTTACGCTTCGAGGAGGTGTGGCAAAAATAAAAAGGGGGGCCCTCCAAAGGCCATTCCCGTTCCCGTACTACTATTGGGAGTACAACAGCGCCATTCCCACGATAGTGTCCATTCCTTGTAGCATTGAGCATAGGCTGTTACAGATACAGTACTATGGGAGGGATACTGAAGATCTCTTCTTCAGAAGAGATAGGTGGGTCCATCAGGACGACATGGCCATCTCACCCAAAAATAGATTTTTGAGCGGGCTCAAGCCATGTCGTGGTGATGGAAGCATACCAGAGCATTAATGTATCTGTGGATTTTCATCAGAGCCTTAACCTTATATCAACCTTTTCTATGGTCATGGGGACCATATGAGACCAGTGACGTTACCGTTATTTGTCATCATCACAAATCATAAACAATGTTAGTGCTTCCTGCCTCCTACAGGGAAGAGTCATCTAGACAGTAGAAAAGGGATTTTAAGGATAACATAAATAATATGACCAAACTCAAGTACACACTGAATATACAAATAGTCTCATGTTGTATATTTGGAAAATCAACATCAGTGTCTCTTATGTCTATCATTTGATGCATACAAACATATGAAGGATGCATACTAAGTAAGTTAAAAACTCTGGCAGGTATATATACAATTGTCTGGCGAAGGTGGACGCACTACATTCTAATAGACATTTAATCCTAATAAATGACTACAAGAGATGGCTAGCCAAACAAATGTATTATGACAATGGTATTATACCTGAAACGAGTACAGAGACCGTATTTCTTTCTTGAGGGAAGAAATAATGAATGCCACTCTTAGATTCATTACTGTTGATTTCATGAAGATCTTTCTCTGGTTTTTACAGTTTTATTCGCTGGTTCTTAAAGATCTTTCTCTGGTTCTTAGTGTTTTATTCGCTGGTTCTTGAAGATGTTTCTCTGGTTCTTAGAGTTTTACCGCTGGTTCTTGAAGATCTTTCTCTGGTTCTTAGAGTTTTATTCGCTGGTTCTTGAAGATCTTTCTCTGGGTCTTAGAGCTTTACCGCTGCCACCATTTAGATATATATATATATATATATATATATATATATATATATATATATATATATATATATATATATATATATATATATATATATATATATATATATATCTATATACATATATATATATATATATATATATATATATATATATATATGTATATATATATATATATATATATATATATATATATATATATATATATATATATATTACATATATATATATATATATATATATATATATATATATATATATATATATATATATATATATATATTCATGTATATATATATATATATATATATATATATATATATATATATATATATATATATATATATATATATATATATATATATATATATATATATATATATATATATATATATATATATATATATATATGTATATATATATATATATATATATATATATATATATATATATATATCTATATATATATATGTATATATATATATATATATATATATATATATATATATATATATATATTTATATATACATATATATATGTATATATATATATATATATATATATATATATATATATATATAAATATATATATATATATATATATATATATATATATATATATATATATATATATATATATATATATATGTATATATATATATATATATATATATATATATATATATATATATATTTATGTATATATATATATATATATATATATATATATATATATATATATATATATATATATATATATGTATATATATATATATATATATATATATATATATATATATATATATATATATAGATATATATATATATATATATATATATATATATATATATATATATATATATATATATATATATATATATATATATATATATATACATATATATATATTTATATATATATATATATGTATATATATAGATATATATATATATATATATATATATATATATATATATATATATATATATATACATATATATATATATATATATATATATATATATATATATAAATATATAAATATATATATATATATATATATATATATATATATCTATACATATATATACATATATATATATATATATATATATATATGTATATATATATATATATATATATATATATATATATATATATATATCTATATATATACATATATATACACATATATATACATATATATATATATATATATATATATATATATATATATATATATATATATATATATATATATATATATATATATATATATATATATATATATATATATATATATATATATATATATATAATATATATATATATATATATATATATATATATATATATATATATATATATATATAAATTATATATAACGGATTTTGAGGGAAGGAAAAAATCTTTTTTTGGGTGAGATAGCCATGTCGTCCTGATGGAAGTTCCTTCAATAGTAGCTTTCTAGGTTATATGTGACTACAGTGATATCTCCCAGAGAATTTACCGAAGGTATCCAGAATTCTAACTCCTGGAGCGAATATCCGTTAAAATTTCAAAAAGGGATATCGCGTAAGGACGTATTTGCACGCCTCATAGCAATCTGCACCCCAGACAGTGTTTTACGCTTCGAGGAGGTGTGGCAAAAATAAAAAGGGGGGCCCTCCAAAGGCCATTCCTGTTCCCGTACTACTATTGGGAGTACAACAGCGCCATTCCCACGATAGTGGCCATTCCTTGTAGCATTGAGCATAGGCTGTTACAGATACAGTACTACGGGAGGGATACTGAAGATCTCTTCTTCAGAAGAGATAGGTGGGTCCATCAGGACGACATGGCTATCTCACCCAAAAATAGATTTTTGAGCGGGCTCAAGCCATGTCGTGCTGATGGAAGCATACCAGAGCATTAATGTATCTGTGGATTTTCATCAGTGCCTTAACCTTATATCAACCTTTTCTATGGTCATGGGGACCATATGAGACCAGTGACGTTACCGTTATTTGTCATCATCACTAATCATAAACAATGTTCTTGCTTCTTGCCTCCTACAGGGAAGAGTCATTTAGACAGTAGAAAAGGGATTTTAAGGATAACATAAGTAGTATGACCAAACACAAGTACACACTGAATATACAAATAGTCTCAAGTTGAAATATTTGGAAAATCAACATCAGTGTCTCTTATGTCTATCATTTGATGCATACAAACATATGAAGGATGCATACTAAGTAAGTTAAAAACTCTGGCAAATATATATACAATTGTCTGGCGAAGGTGGACGCACTACATTCTAATAGACATTTAATTCTAATAAATGACTACAAGAGATGGCTAGCCAAACGAATGTATTATGACAATGGTATTATACCTGAAACGAGTACAGAGACCGTATTTCTTTCTTGAAGGAAGAAATAATGAATGGCACTCTTAGATTGAAGAGAAATTATAAAATAATAGCTCTTCATAATTCCTGTACTGGTTACCTTATCTGCAATGTGTATTTCGTACACCAGCACTAGTGCTATCTGTATAATTCCACACCTAGGATTTTGAACAGAGCTAGTGTTACCATGGTAACACTTAATCAAAAGAAGACATACCTAAGAAGAATGACCTCTTCTCCCATTAATTGACAGTCCCAGTCAATTACTGTTCATCGTAGAATAGACGGCAGGGTAAATATTCTACCTGACATCACCACAAGCAGCTTCAGATCATGGACTTATATGGCGTAGAGCTTGTAGAGCACTCTAGATGATACTCATCCAGAACATGTGCAAGGACATGTGAGGTCCCACACCATTATTTGATTATCACAATAATTAGGGGGCAGGCTTTAATACACTGCCTGCCGCCACTACGAAGTGTTTCAATTCATGCACTTGTTTTGCATAGTGTTTGTAAGACACTCTGGATGATTTCCATCCAGTGTATGAACGAAGACGCTCAAAGTCCATAAACTGAAAGAAGTTCAGTGATGAAGCAATCTTTCTTGGATCATGACCTGCGGGAGTACTGTCCAGATCCGCTCTACGAATTAAGTAGGTGAGCTTCACCCTCAGCTGATTTAGAGATAAGTTTGATCCCGAAGTTTCTCCTTTAAAGAACTGTCCTCCCCTGAAGTCTGAAGTTATACGAAGATAGACCTTTAGACACTCTACAAGACATAGAGAGACATCTTCCTTCAAAAGACATATTCTCCAGGGACCCCACCTTTTAGTGGGTAGCTCATTTTTGCAAGAAAGGATGGATCAGGAAATAGATTTAGTTCTCCTTTTTGGGCTCAAGCCATGTCGTCCTGATGGAAGTTCCTTAAAGGCAGCTTCCTAGGGTATATTACAACTACAGCGATATTCCCAGAGAATCTACCTTCAGGTACCCAGAATTCTAACTCCTGGAGCGAGTATCCCTAAAAAAGACCTTAGGGATATCGTAAATATCAGTGGACGTATTCTTGACACGCCTCATAGCAATCTATACCCCGAATAGAGTTAACACTTCGTAGGGGTAAAATGGCAAGAAAACGAAAACGATAAGAAAGGGGGGAGCCGTTCATAAGGCATCCCTCCTCACCGCTTCGAAAGCGTGCCCTGCGCCGTTCACGGCGCCATCTGTATTCCTTTTTGCGTAGCTCTACGACTCGGTGTATTTTCCCTGTTTACTACCTAATCTTGGAATTTTCTCGTTTATAATGCTTTCTCCAACTTCTTCTGCCTCGGATAAGTTGAGTATTATTTCTTTTATGTATAAATGTAGGCTCTTGGTTAAAATTAAAGTTATTAAAAGAGTTATCTTTGATACAAGAGCTGTTGCCTGCTGGAGGCATCATGGATGCTGTCGCTCGCTAGAATAGGATTTATTTGTTAGCAAGAGTGACGTTCCCAGCCCCCTTTGCGCTTAAATATTAGCTACTTAGCTTATTTAGGAATTCTGTTATGATGCGATAGTAATGTGCCTGGCGAAATTACCAAGGCTACCAACACTAGTCTTCGTAGGCTAGTTGTTGGCCTATGTACTTCCTGCATGATAATTAGTCTTCCAAATGTGAATTTATTGCTTTAAGCGTTAGGCAACGTTATACATATTAGTCCTTTTCGAGTACCTTCCAAGATAGTATTGATATGAGTTTCGGTGAATTAGGTAATCGATTCTCTTAGTGCCTAGGCTAGGTTGTCTTAGGTCATTATAATATTATCTGTTCCCCGTTTGCTCCCTTCTCTTAGGGGAAGGGGCAAACCCTTTCCCTCTGTTTAAGCCTTAGGCTTAACTCTAGTGGTTTATTTGAATTAATCTTCAAATATATCTATGCTGGGGTAGTACTGTACCTTCCCGTTCCAATAGTATTGGTTCAGAGGGTGACAGTACAACAGTGTTTAGTCTGAGCCCGGTTTGTCTGGCATGGGGCAGAGTCTCCCTTGCCGATTGACTCGGGCACTAAGGGTTCCCCCCTTAGTCCACCTTGTTGGGTTCCAGTAGTGATCCCTTTACTCGGTGACTCATCAGACTGTCCTTGCCGTTCCGGTCTCGGGATATGTTCCCTTTTCTGGAAAGGCAATTCCTTCCTTGCCGTGGTTCGTGGGAGGCAGCCAGTAGTGCCGGCCTCCCTCTCGGGTCTTTCTCTACTGAGATGAACTGTCTTAGTTTGGAATGACCCTTAACCAAGGTAAGGTTGGATAGGACCCTCTGTCCTTCCCTTCTCTTTTTCCGTTCATTGTGTCAGTCGTCTTCATCCTTGCCTAGCCTAGGTTGGGATGAGGAACTGACGTGGTCTCCTGTCGGCCGGCAAAGTGTGCCGACCGGCAGAGACCATTACTGTGAGTGCTGCCCGGTCCTTTCTTGGTCCCTCTATCGCTGCCGTCTGAAAATTCAGTAAGCAGCGGTTAGGAAGCTTGACGTAGTGTCTTCCCCTTCCTTTCGGCACTCTTTCGGGTGCCGGGCTCAGAGACTTATAGTCTCTTAACCCGGCACTCACTCTTTTGTCTTAGTATGTGTTGTCCTTGCCGGCTGCCGGCCTACAGGCCGGCTGTCGGTGGGGAGGGGTGTTCTCCAGTTCTCTTGCTGTCGGTCGGCGTTGGGTGTATACCTTTGCCGGCCGGTCTATTGCTCATCTGCCGGCCACTACAAGTGGGGCCGGCAGCCGAGTGCTGCCTGGTGTGTGGGGGCTAGCCGGCAGGGTTTGTTTACTGCTGCCGGCCGGCCCGCGACACTGCCCAGTCAGCCGGCCACTAAGTATGATGGCCGGCAACTCTGTGCAAACCGGGTGGCTACGGTCTGGCAACCACTGCCGGCCGGTTCAGGCATGGGTTCTGGAGTTCTCCCCAATAAAGGTGATCTGAGGTTGTGTACTTGAGATCTGCCTTTCCAAAACAAGGGGGGGGGGGTGCTGAGCGGCAGTAGCCGGCTGGCATACCACCCTCAGGTACTGTATCAGTCCTCTCTTGGTGGTATATTCAACCAAAGGAGTTCATGATGTAGTAGGTTACAACACTGTCTTTTCTATCTTACTTGTGTTACTGGTATAATCACCTGGTGTCGCCTTACAAGGATAAAAGATAATTCTTTTATTCCTGGCCGAATGGTATTATTTAACCTTAGGTGTGAGCTACACCTAATTTCCTTTGGAAATACGTTCTCTGGTTATTCTAGTAAAGACTAACTATGTGACTTGGCCGGTGGGCTTCCACAGGTGTTTGTGTGGGTTTCACAAGTAGGTGTCTTTCCCTTATTCTTTTGTTGAATACTCATTTGTTACATGTGAATTAAAATTCACTTGATATTCATGGAAATTTTTCTTCTTTTACAGGAGGAGCATCCGAAGTGTGATAGTGTCTTCTGCAATGTCCGCAGTAAGAACTTTTGCGGACATACCTCGTGTAGGAGGCACGCAGCTTGTGCAGCCTCCAATGATGAACATCGTTACTGGGATCCGCAGGTATGTGCTGTATGTACTAACCTGCTATCAGAGGCTTTTGAATCCCCTAGGTCGGCGGAGTCAAGAGATGCAGCGAGGGAGAGGCTTCGTGTTTGGGTAAGGGGTTTTCAGAAAAACACCACTGGACCTTATCTTCCTAACGAGAAGATGAGGGCATACCTTTTCCCCAAGGCTTCCCCTGATGCTGTTGTTCCCCAGCCTCGGCCGGAGATCCCTCTGATCCAGATCCCAGTGGAGGAGGATGTCGCTGACGCCTTGCAGGACATCCAGTTGGACGACAAGATGTCCGACTTGTCTGATCGTGCGGAGCAGGATCTCCTCGCAGAGGGCGAGGAGCAAGATCGAGATCCTATTGCTGTGGAGGAAGAGGTTCCCGTTTCATCAGACGTGCCGGTTCAGGTCCCTGAACCTATCCCCTCTACCTCGTCCGCTCTTCCAGCAGAGCTTGGACAGGCTCTCTCTTCCATCGTTGGTATGATCCAACAGATGCAGAAGGAGAATAATCAGAAGGCCGCTACTTTGGAGCTCCAGATGCAGAAGATCACAGCATCACGTGGACCTCCAAAGAAGCTCAACGTTAAGGACCTTCCTCTGTGCTCGGATGCCAACCCGTGGAGATATGCCGAGCACATGCCGATGACGATTGGGAAGATCGTCATGTCGGAGAAACTGGGTTCAGTTCCCCTTGAGGAGGTGGAATTCTGGCCCAGTAGAGGGGCCTACCCGGACTGCTATGTCCGTTTGAAGAAGGAGCCGGCTTCGAAGGAGGAGACGGAACCAAAGGAAGTGATTATCCTAGATCACTCCAAAGCTCAAGCCACCTTGACAGCTGCTTTAAAGGAGAGGGGGTTCTCAAACTCGAAGGTTGCCGCCTTGAGCAAGAAACACCCCTCCTTTGTATCCTCCCCAGCTAGGGCCTTCCCCTTTATGCAAAAGGGGTTTGCGGCCGTCATCAAGGCAGTTGAAGCTGGCAAGCCGTGCCCGTCCTTGGAGGAATGTAAACCTCTATCGCTGGCATTGCCAATGGATAACAAGGACTGGAAGGAGGTGCACCTTACTTTCTCGGTTGGGAAGTTAGACGCCGACATTGCAGGTCAGCAGTTCGGCGAAAACCTTCCCAAGTTGTCGGAATTCCTTCTTCGGAGGGAATTGGACACAAAGGAGCGCCTGGCAGCCTCGATGTCTCTCCAGACCAACATGGAGACGATGGCTAGCGACCCCAAGATGCCAGAGATGTTCATGGTTATGGCCAAAATCCATCTGGCCACAGTAACCAAGGACCTCTATTGCTTTGTGAAAGCAAGGAGAGCCTGTAGGGAGTTTGTGTTTGCCTCGGCCACAGTGAGGCACGAACCCAAGAGGCTCATTTCATCTAACATCTGGGGTAAGGATCTCTTTCCCAAGGACGTGGTCAAAGAGATCGTGGACAAGGCCGCCACTGAGAACCGCAATCTTCTCCTGAAGTGGGGCCTGTCCCTTAAGAGGAAGTCTTCTCCGGATGAGGGCCCTCAGCCGAAAGGAAAGGCGAAGAAGTCAAGGTTTTCCTCCCGTCCAGCCAAGTCCTTCAAACAGCAAAGACCACAGCAGCAACAGCCAGCTTTGCCTCCGGTTCCACAACTGGTAGCCCAGACCCCGACCACCTTCCAATGGGTTCCCCAAGCAATGTCATCAGCTTCCCCTGCATTCAATCCCGTGTTCGAGGGACAGTCGACCACGTTTCGTGCAAGACCCAGAGGAGCAGCTAGAGGGTCATCAAGACGCCCCTCTAGGGGACGAGGATTCAGAGGTGGTCGCGGCCAGGGAGGCAAGACTGCAGGACAGTCAAAGTGAAGTGTCGCCGGTAGGTGGGAGACTTCAGTATTTCCGGGATCGCTGGACCTTCGATCCCTGGGCCCACAGCCTTCTCAAAAATGGACTGGGTTGGAGTTGGTACAGTACTCCGCCCCTGTGCCCTCAATTTTTCCAACACTCCACCCCCGTTTTGGAGGAGTACATCCAAGATCTGTTGGAGAAAAAGGTGATCAGGAGGGTAAAGTCCATCAAGTTCCAAGGGAGGCTGTTTTGTGTTCCCAAGAAAGACTCGGGGAAACTCAGAGTCATTCTGGACTTGTCACCACTCAACAAGTTCATAGTGAACCACAAGTTCAAAATGCTAACGTTACAACACATAAGGGCCTTACTGCCCAAGAGGGCATATACCGTCTCCATCGACTTGTCAGACGCATATTGGCACGTTCCAATAAGTCGTCGTCTCTCCCCCTACCTAGGATTCAAGCTACAACAAAAACTTTACGCTTTCAGGGCGATGCCCTTCGGACTAAACATAGCCCCAAGGATCTTTACGAAGCTTGCGAGCGCAGCTCTCAAACAGTTACGCCTAAAAGGGTTCCAGGTAGTAGCCTACCTGGACGATTGGTTGGTGTGGGCAGCATCCAGAGCAGAATGCTTGCAAGCTTCCCTACAAGTGATTCAGTTCCTGGAATATCTAGGCTTCATGATCAACAGAAAGAAGTCTCGTCTTTCTCCAGCTCAGAGGTTCCAGTGGTTGGGAATTCACTGGGATCTAGTGTCACACCGTCTTTCCATCCCGATGTCAAAGAGGAAGGAAATAGCAGGGTCTGTCAGGAGACTTCTAGGTTCCGAGAGGATATCAAGACGCGAACAAGAGAGGGTTTTGGGCTCTCTTCAGTTTGCATCAGTAACAGACCCTGTGCTAAGAGCACAGCTAAAAGATGCAGCGGGAGTATGGAGAACCTTTGCATCGAAAGAGCGAAGGGACGTAAAGAGACCGGTCCCACTTCGGCTACGTTCTCTTCTCAGACCGTGGTCTCAAGCCAGTCGTCTAAAGAGGTCTCTACCTCTTCAGCCACCCCCCCCCCGTCAGTGACAATCCACACAGACGCCTCAAAGGTAGGGTGGGGGGGTCACTCCCATCGGAAAAAAGTGCAAGGAATCTGGTCCAAGCTATTTGGGACCTTTCACATAAACTTTCTAGAAGCTATGGCAGTACTTCTGACCCTGAAGAAAGTATCCCCACGTCACTCGATCCACGTAAGGTTGGTACTGGACAGCGAGGTGGTTGTGAAATGTCTGAATCGGCGGGGATCGAGATCCCCACCTCTCAACCAGGTGATGTTAGCCATATTCCGACTGGCGGAGAAGAAGAAGTGGCACCTGTCAGCAGTTCACCTTCAAGGAGTCCGGAATGTGACCGCGGACGCTCTATCCAGGATAACACCGATAGAGACAGAATGGTCCCTAGACGCAGGATCATTCTCTTTCATCTTGAGTCAAGTCCCAGAACTGCAGATAGACCTCTTCGCGACGAAGGACAACAAGAAGCTGCCGAAATATGTGTCCCCATATGTGGACCCCGCGGCAGAAGCAATAGATGCGATGTCCCTCGATTGGAACAGATGGTCCAGGATCTACCTGTTTCCCCCTCACAATCTGATGTTGAGGGTCCTCAACAAACTGAGATCCTTCAAGGGAGTAGCAGCAATAGTGGCCCACAAGTGGCCGAACAGTGTATGGTTCCCTCTGGCTCTGGAACTACGACTGAAGTTCCTACCGCTCCCGGACCCAGTTCTGTCCCAGCAAGTCCAGAAGTCGACTGTCTTCGCTTCATTACAGAAGACCCGAACCCTGCAGCTCATGATTTTCTCTCCCTAGCGGTGAAGAAACGGTTCGGAATCTCGAAAGATAGTATCGACTTCCTGGAAGAATACAAGTGTAAGTCTACTAGGAGGCAGTACGAATCTGCATGGAAGAAATGGGTAGCCTTTGTCAAAGATAAGAACCCGCACGAGATCTCTACGGAGTTCTGCCTATCCTTCTTCATTCACCTCCACGAACAGGGGCTGGCGGCGAACACAATTTCTACATGTAAGTCAGCTCTAACAAGACCCATTCTATATGCCTTCCAGGTAGACCTCGCTAACGAAATGTTTAATAAGATCCCTAAGGCCTGTGCTAGGCTTAGACCATCAGCTCCTCCAAAGCCTATTTCATGGTCATTAGACAAAGTCCTTCATTTTGCCTCATTACTAGATAATGAGGAATGTGCATTGAAGGACCTGACTCAAAAAGTGATCTTCCTTTTTGCCCTTGCTTCTGGGGCCAGAGTTAGTGAGATTGTGGCCCTCTCGAGAGAGGAGGGCCGAGTTCAGTTCCTGGATGGGGGAGAACTGAACCTGTTTCCGGACCCTACGTTTCTCGCTAAGAACGAGTTGCCCACCAACAGGTGGGGTCCCTGGAGAATCTGCCCTCTGAAAGAAGATGCATCTCTATGTCCCGTAGAATGCCTTAAGGTCTATCTTCGTAGAACTTCAGACTTCCATGGGGGCCAACTATTCAGAGGAGAAACTTCGGGCTCGAATTTATCTTTAAATCAACTTAGGGCGAAAATTACATATTTTATTCGCAGAGCGGATCCTGACAGTTCACCCGCAGGTCATGATCCGAGGAAAGTTGCTTCATCTTTAAACTTCTTTAATTTTATGGATTTTGAACACCTTCGTTCATACACTGGCTGGAAGTCTTCCAGGGTATTCTTTCGCCACTATGCTAAGCAAGTGGAGCAGCTAAAGAGGTCTGTGGTAGCAGTTGGTTGCGTCGTTAACCCTGCTGTTTAACTCTGCGAGGAACAGCGGAATCATTTGGGACTTGGATTCTTGGGTGAATAGTTAGTTATATATGCTGATATAACTGGTAGTGTAGGCTCTCAGAGCCCACAATGACTGTTCCAACGTGATGGTGATGGTAACATAAGTACAGACAGGGTGCCAAGCGTTTGCCAACGCTATTGTCAGCAAAGTAGTAACATGGACGTTAAGTTGGATACCGGGGTATGTGTAAGTGACACATATGTTTTCTTTCAGATAATCATTCATCCATGCACTACAGTACTTGTGAAAATTGTTGGTCATCCACCTAGCATATGTACATATTTATGGTGACCATACCTATTTATTGTTTCTCAATAAACTTGTTCTCGGGAACCTTGCGTCTCCTTCACCTATATTTTTGATTTCATATTGTTTTTTGAGCATTTAGCCTATGTATATTAATCGGGGATATCTATAATAGCCTATTCCTTAATGCAAAGCCTGGATTATACTGGCTTATACTTTCCTTAGCAATAAGGACTCCACCCCTTTCTGAGGACGGTGGTAGTAGCAAGTTTAATCCTACGCAGATATAACCTTTTGTCTATTTTTACTTCGACCAGGGTGCTGGTCGGGACTTTTTCTTTTGGATACGGTAGTCCCGTAAGACTTCGCTTCATATAGAGTGAGACCACTATATGGTACTGGCTAGCGAGTGATTCATACATAGGTATATGTACTCTTCGTTCGTTTCTAGAGTCTAGTAGGACTCCTCCCTGTAGGGGGCAGGAAGCACTCTCATGGCTTATGATTAGTGAAAAGATGTATAACGGTAACATCTTAGGTCTGTCAGTCAAGTTGACTAAGAAACACTCTTGAGGAGTACGGCACGTATTGAGAATCCACAGATACAGTAATGCTCTGGTATACTTCCATCAGGACGACATGGCTTGAGCCCAAAAAACGGATTTTGAGCGAAGCGAAAAATCTATTTTTGGGTAAGATAGCCATGTCGTCCTGATGGACCCGCCCTGCTCCTTTTCAAAATAAATATGAGTGAAAAGGATAGTAGGACCCCTCCCTACATACAGTATCTGTAGCACCTCGTGTATCGCTACAAGGAATACAGATGGCGCCGTGAACGGCGCAGGGCACGCTTTCGAAGCGGTGAGGAGGGATGCCTTATGAACGGCTCCCCCCTTTCTTATCGTTTTCGTTTTCTTGCCATTTTACCCCTACGAAGTGTTAACTCTATTCGGGGTATAGATTGCTATGAGGCGTGTCAAGAATACGTCCACTGATATTTACGATATCCCTAAGGTCTTTTTTAGGGATACTCGCTCCAGGAGTTAGAATTCTGGGTACCTGAAGGTAGATTCTCTGGGAATATCGCTGTAGTTGTAATATACCCTAGGAAGCTGCCTTTAAGGAACTTCCATCAGGACGACATGGCTATCTTACCCAAAAATAGATTTTTCGCTTCGCTCAAAATCCGTTAATTCCGTGAACTGATTGTGACCCTCATCTCTGGATAGGGCCACTATTTCACTAACTCTAGCCCCAGAGGCTATAGCGAATAGGAAAATAACCTTTTGGGTTAGGTCCTTAAGAGAAAAGTCTTCATTGTTCACAGATGAGGCATAATGTAAGACCTTGTCCAAAGACCAAGAGATGGGCTTTGGTAGTACTGCAGGCCTAAGCCTAGCACATGCCTTCGGAATTTTATTAAAGATTTCATTCTCCAGATCCACTTGGAAGGCATATAGGAAAGGCCTAGTCAAAGCTGACTTGCACGTATTTATCGTATTGGCCGCCAGACCTTGGCTATGAAGGTGGACAAAGAAGGACAGACAGAAGTTCATAGAAATTTCTTTCGGTCCTTTTGTTTTGACAAACGCAACCCACTTCTTCCAGGAAGACTCATATTGTCTTCTAGTAGACTTAGCCTTGTATTCTTCTAAGAATTCTATATTGCCTTCTGAGATCCCAAACCTTTTTCTAACCGCTAGAGCAAGAAATTCATGAAATGAAGGGTTTGGGTTCTCGAACCTTCGGAAATATACCTAGGATCGGAGCTAGGACCGGCCTCATCTGGTCTATCAGCCCCATTAGAGGATCCTCGCGTAGGGCTATTTAGCAAGGTAGTTTCTTGAAGACGCTCGTGATGAAGAGGTCGAGCTGCAGTTCCGGGACTTGTTCCCATCTGGAAGGGAATATGTCTGCGCCCATGGATCATTCCAACTCTATCGCCTTGGATCGTGATAGAGTATCCACCGTCACATCGTGGATCAGTTGTAAATGAACTGCTGTTAGGTGCCATCCCTTTAGGAAAGGGATGGGTAACTTCACCAAGACTGTATAAGACATTCGAATATGACGTCTTATTATCGCTTCGGTGTCCCAGATCAGTCGTAGGGAGCCTGATCTGTGTGGAGGGGGCTTCCACACCCATGAAAGGACCGGCAGAGTCTTGGGACTTTCGTGCTGTAATTTTTGTTAGAGAAGCGATTAAAGAGGGACCGATCTCATTCATTTTTTATCTCTTCAAGTGTTTGAGGCGTGTTTTCTCCAAGCTCTTAACGCATCTTTCCGGTGTGCCCTTAGCACCAGGTCTGTCACTATTGCGAACTGGGGAAAGTTTAGCACTTTTCCCTGTTGGCATTTTGAAAATCTGACCGATTACCTGAGTCTCTTGACAGACCTCGCGAGCTCATTTTATATTCCCAAAGGAAAGAAGAGTTGAAGTGACTGAGGGCTTCGATGGTTTTTTAAACATCGAAACCCCAAAGCTGGAGAAAGTCGAGACTTCTAGAAGCTTATCTTGCATCCGTGATGTCTCGGGAACCGGGTCATCTCTTTGAATGCACATGGGCCCGACACTTCGGGTGCTACCCACTCCAGCCTCTCGGTCAGGTATATTAATACCTGAACTATTTCTAGGCTTGACTTTGACGTGACTAAGTTCGTCAATCCTTTGAAGATACTTAGGACTGTGAGTCCGACACATATCTTTCCTTGGATGAATGTTACTCTCTGTAACATGAATTCTAGATAGGAGGAAGGGGGGAGGTTGACTGGAAGGTTCCGAAGGACACCTTTCAGGTCTGACAAGACTACGAACACTCCTAATTGGAACAAGGTCCATATGTTCAGAAGGATTAACATTCAGAACTTGCTGTTTTTTATGAACTTGTTGAGTGGCACAAGTTCAGAATGACTCATTGATATCTTGAGTCCTTCTCGTGAATACAAAACAGCCTTCCCTGGAACTCGATGAGCTATAGTTTTCTTACCACCTGTATGCTCTATAGCTCTCAGGTATACTTCTCCAGGAGGGTTTTGAACTGTAGGAGAAGGTAAGGAAATGATGATAGAGACATTTCTGTTTCCCATCAATGGCTCATCTTGAATAGGCTTTGGACCGAAGGATCGAAGGTAGTCAGTAGGCTTAGACCTTTTGACCATCTGCCTGTAGCACCGTGGTCACTGGAATAGTGGGATGTTGTTGAGCAGCCCGGATATTTCCAGCATTTTCGATCTTCTTTTTAGGTTGGGGACCCACAACCACAGAAGATTTTCTCTTTGAAGGAATGCCCCATTTTTGGAGAAGACTTATGTTTTCCATGGTGGCGTTCTTAATTACTTCTTCAATGACCTCGTGTGGGAAGAGGTCTTTACCCCAGATGTTGGGAGATATTAGCTTCCTTGTTTCATGTTTCACTGCTGCAGCAGCGAACACAAACTCTCTACATGCTCTCCTAGCCTTCACAAAGGTGTAAATGTCCTTTAGCAAGGTAGCCATATGCATTTTGGCTATGACCATGAGCAGGTCTGGGGTGTTTTCGTAGGTTGAACACAACTCTATGTAGTTTTGTAGGGAAAGGGATATCGCAAGTCTCTCCTTTGACTCGTGTTCATTAAACAAGAGCAAATCGGTCAATTTAGGGAGACATACATTGAATTGTCGACTTGCGACATCCTTGTCTAATTTTCCTACTGAAAATGTCAAATGGACTTCCTTCCAATCCTTTTCCTGTCCGGGAAAAGCTGGTGACAAAGGCTTGCACTCATCGAGTGTGGGACATGGCTCACCCACCTCTACAGCTTTGGCGATAGAAGTAAATGCCTTCCCCATAAAGGGGAATGAGAGTGAAGTAGGAGCAAGAAAGGAAGGGTGTCTGTTATTCAGTGAGACTACCTTCGTTTCTGAATAACCGGCCCTTTTCTGACTACCTGAGAGGATAGTCTGTGCCTTATCATGATCAAGAATACTGACCTCCTTTGGTTCCGTTCCTTTTTCAGACTTTGGTTCGTACTTCAGTCGAGCCCAACAACTAGGGAAAGCATCAAAGCTTGGCCAAAATTGAATTTTGTCCAAAGGAACCGCACCTATTTTCTCTGAAATGTGGAGATTGTCATTTGAAATCGACATCTGCTCCGGAAACCTCCAGGGATTGGTTATGGAGCATGTTGGAAGGTCTTGATTCATGGGTCGTTTGAGTGACCCGTGGGAAGCGACAAGAGAAGCTTTACGAGGCTCTATCTTGGGTTTTACTCCCTGCTTTCCGTTTTGTTTATGAAAGCTCTCTATCTGATTCTTCAGTTGGATACATAATTATACCACATTATCCAATAGATGGGTAGAAGACGAAGACGTTGACATCGATGGCTCTATAGCCGGCATAGGCGGAGGAAATTCCGACACAACATTTATCTCTTCTACCTTGGGGCACACCTTGCCCTCAATCCCAAAGGTTTTCTGGCCGTCAGGGGATGTAGTTGGCTCCTGAGGCACTACTTTTTCCTTGCTTGCCTTTGGAAATAGTAGCTTACGCATCCTATCATTAGGTAGGAAAGGTCGCGGAGAGATCTTTTGGAAGCCTTTCACCCAGTTGCGTAATTCCTATTGAGCTGAATCCCTAGTCTCCGTAGACTTGGGATTTTCAAAACCTTCAGACATTAATGTCTGATATATATTGCAAACCTGTAGGTTCCAATAATGTAGGGATCCGGAATTAATATTGCAGGGGGCATGCAACCTGCAAGTATTATGACTGTAAAGGTACTTACTCTTGGCCTTGCAGAGGACTGCAACACAAGATATCTGGTGTTCCTCCTGTAAAGAAAGGAAAACCAAATGAGTATACAAGGGATTATTTCTTTGATAATCAACATGTAAATGTCATCTACAACAGAATAGCTTAGGACAGTAAGCTATAAAGGGATAGTAGGAGATACATACCTGTGTACCCCTGTGAGCAAATGCTGCTACCTCCCCTCAGTATTAACTACATAGAGCTTTCTCTATTGAGAAACTCCAAGTAGAAAGGCTCTTACCCCTAGGGGTAGAGAAGTATCAAATCACTGTCCCAAAATAATGTTAATACTGTGGGGTCAGGATGACTGATTCTAGATCAGACTATTGAAGAAAATCTTCATTCAATATACGAGCGGTATCAGCAGAATGCTCGCACAAGGATACCCAAGGTATGCTAGAAATTGCTACTGTATAATGGTACTGTAGTTTTCTAATTGCAGTAAGTCTATATTGCAATTTACTGGCTACTGTACCTTATGTATTGTAGTCTAGTCATTATGCTGCCTTCATAGCAGCATATGATAGTATGGTCCATCTAGCATGTAGCCAGGTGGACTAGGAAAAAATAAAGACATATTTGTATATCCCCCTCAGCCCATTTGCTGTAGTCTTCCTACTATATTAAAATATAAGAGTTTCCTGATCAGGGAGACTCAAGTATAAAGGCTCTATCCCTTAAGGGTTAGGTGTGTATTACTCTTGCCTTGAAGTATTTAATATTGTAGGGTAATCCTAAAACTGATTTCTAATCAGGATATTGAAGAAATCATATTCAATCAATATAGGATTAGGCTTAGCAATGCCCTAGTTGGATATCGAAAATAAATTGGAAATAACTACTAGTATAAGATATATAGTAGTTTTCTATCTGCAGTATATTCTATACTGAGATATACTGGCTATCTGTATAACCTATACAGTAGCTCAGCTGGCATATTGCCAGTCTAGCTAGGTCTTGCTGGCATACCCGGCAGTGCTAGTTAGAGAGAGAGAGAGAGAGAGAGAGAGAGAGAGAGAGAGAGAGAGAGAGAGAGAGAGAGAGAGAGAGTATGGAAAAAAGGCTATTCTTTACTGTAAATGTATACAGTAATTAAGGATGTAAAAGTCTAATTTGACTGCCTTTCTCCAGAAAGAAGGTTGTAATAGAAGGGGAGAATGTAACATTCAGGCTTCTATGTAGCTACAGTACTGTTGCCGGCAAGGTACCACCTATACACTGCCGGCAGGCAACCCGCCGACAGTACCAGTACAGTCGGCGTGCTGCCAACTGAGTCAGCACTGTCTTTGCCGGCCCGGCAGGCAGTACCCCGGCAGCAGTCCAAGGGAGGACTGAAGAACCTTGGGGACAGAAGTGACTACCCACTCACGGTCATCAAGGTCGCAACTGCCGGCCAAGCCGGCAGTTGGCTATTGCGGCCAGGCCGGCAGCTGCCGACGGTCTCAAACTGTCGGCAGTCTTCTTGGCTGCCGGCCGGGCCGGCTGGCAGCAGTATGCCCTGCCGTCAGCCATGACTAGAGAGGGAGTCTGGCTGGCTCCAGCAACATACCGGCAATGGTAAGGTTGCAAGATGTCAGCTTAAGGAGAGACAATGGATCAACCATCGAAAGAGGATAGAGGGGTAGGGAACAAGGTCCTGTAACGAATGTGAAAGGAACTGACAAAATTTTCAGACCTACCACCTATTAAAAGAAACTCTGTTTCAGTATAGGCAGAATATCAGGTGACAGGAGAGACTCAGTTCTCCAACCCAGAGACTGCCGACACAGTTAAGGGGATGGCGGCACTACCGCCTCCTCTCAACAAAGGAGAAATAGAGTTCCAGTGCCATGTTATCCTAGGCTAAAAGAATATCACTCTTCAGCCCAGGGTACTGTGGCACAGGACTAGTCTTTTAGTCGCAAGGAGAAAATGGTATACTACCATAACTCTAAGCGGCTATGGTGGGCTAACCTCCAACACTAAATACTCTGAGATTCTGACTAAATACCCAAAACCTGCTGGTATATCCACAACCAATGGTTAAGGGAATAAGCAGAAACAAACCCCAGGTTAGCCATGTCTGAATAAAATTCAAGTCACGGCTAATAGGGTTGTAGCCTGAGGCTACACTCAGAGGGAAAGAGATTACCCTTAAATCTCCGAAGAGATGTGTAATGTTTCACAACATTTTAGGAGGTATCAGTCTCCAACGAATGAGAACAATACACGAGGGTAACCGGGGAATGTCGAACGTATAGAAAAAAAACCGTCTAGGATAGGTTATCTAGGCTAGACGAGATCTCGGTTACCTAAATCACCGAAACTCTAACTATACGATCGACAGAGGAAAAAGGAAATAATTATGCACATAATCAAATCTTCACAAGAATAAATGCCTAAATGGCTAAATAATTACAATAATTAAATAAAGCTATTTAAAAAACTGGAAGTCGTTCTGCTAACTAAATAACACATGCCTAACGAACGACGGCGCCCACGGCGCCTCCGGTAACTGGCCTAGCTCTTAGGCACAATAAAATACTTTAATTTCATTGTGAAACAGAAGCTAAAATATATTCATAGTTAAGACCCGATACTCAACTTTCCAAAGGCGGAAGAAGATGATGAAAGCATAATTAATAATCCTTTAAACGATCGAAAAATTAGATCACAGGGAAATACCACCGAGCGAAATCGCTACAAAAAAAGGAATGGCCACTATCGTGGGAATGGCGCTGTTGTACACCCAATAGTAGTACGGGAACAGGAATGGCCTTTGGAGGGCCCCCCTTTTTATTTTTGCCACACCTCCTCGAAGCGTAAAACACTGTCTGGGGTGCAGATTGCTATGAGGCATGCCAATACGTCCTTACACGATATCCCTTTTTAAAATTTTAAGGGATATTCGCTCCAGGAGTTAGAATTCTGGATACCTTCGGTAAATTCTCTGGGAAATATCACTGTAGTCACATATAACCTAGGAAGCTACTAATGAAGGAACTTCCATCATCACGACATGGCTTGAGCCCAAAAATATATATATAACTAGTAAGATTTTTGCTTCTGGCAAGCTCAAGTTTAAGGATGAAGAGGACAGCAAGAAGACTTCGGTTAATCTTACATGTTTATTCTAAACTAATGTTTCGGGAATCCATTCTCATCATTAGGGCTATATAAAACATGAAATTATATTTACATTAGAAATTAATGATACATTTTTTGCTTTAAATTGTTTTGGTATCAAATTAAAAAAAAAATATTAAAAAACGATTAAAAGAATAAAAATTCAGAAACCTAGACGGTGTATAAAAACATGTGGCTAACTGAGGTTCATAAACGTTAACTTTTAGAATTAGTTATTAGTCTGCCAAGATTCCTTTCTCCTCAGGATGTTGTTTTTACTTACTCTGACTAAGTTCTGTCTAAAAAAGAAGAATTTTTACTTTCTTTAAGACTTGATTTTTATCTTCCAGATTATAAACCTAACTTTTATCAGTTTTTTTCTACCATTTGAACGTTTTTTTTCACTGCATTCGCAATCTTCCTGTACATATTAACTTAGAAGCAACCCAACAGTCATTTCATGATATTGCCCTTTGGGTGTTTTCCTCTTTGAAAGCCACTAATTGGTTTCCCTTTTCTAAACAAGATGATTTTACAGTGGTCAAGAAAGTCTCGTAACAGGAGTATGTCTATTTGCAAACCAGATAAAGGTAAGGGCGTTGTTATTCTTAACCACAATGACTATATCCAGAAAATGAACAATGCTTTATCAGACTCCGGTAAATTTGTGGAAGTTGGTGATCAATACAGCCTAATTTTTAAAGCTAAAGATAAAATAAACCGCATATTAAAACTACTCAAAGATAAAGTTATGTTCTCTGAATAGTCTTATCAATCATTATATAGTTCAGGTTCATCTTTTAGTGTTTTGTATGGACTTCCTAAGGTTCATAACACTAATGTACCCCTCAGACCTATTCTAGCAGCTTATAATTCACAGTCTTATCAATCATTATATAGTTCAGGTTCCTTTTTTAGTGTTTTGTATGGACTTCCTAAGGTCCATAAGACTAATGTACCCCTCAGGCCTATTTTAGCAGCTTATAATTAGCTAGATTATCACTTAGCCAAATTCCTAGTTCCTCTCCTTAGTCATTTAACAAATAATCAATTTACTCTTCAAAACTCCGCCAAGTTCATTCCTGAAATTCTTGAACACGATAATAACTCAATTATGGTTAGTTTCGATGTAGAATCATTGTTTACTAACGTGCCCCTTCATGAAACAATAGAAATTATACTCAACAAGCTTTTTCCTACCGATAATACCATATTCAACAGCTTTGATTCAAACAGTTTCAGAAAATTCCTTGAACTTTCAGTAATAGATATGCATTTTGTTTTCAATACCAAGTTATTCAAACAGGTTGATGGTATGGCAATGGGGTCGCCTTTGGATCCTTCATTTGCTAACATATTCCTGTGCTACTTGGAGGAAATATACCTTGGACAATATCCGGAAGCATTTCGTCCCCGTTTTACCATTTAGAGAAAAATCCCATGCTGACCAGTTTTTTTAATATGTAAATAGAATTCACCAAAACATTAAGTTTACCATGGGAATAGAAAAAGATAACCAGTTGCCATTCCTTGACATAAACATTTCACGCTCAAATAGAGGATTTCTTACAGGTATTTTTAGAAAAGAGACACACACTGGTTTGGGACTTAATTTTTTTAGCAGTTGTTCGAAATCACTCAAAATTACCTCTATTCAAACCCTTTTATTTAGAGCATATTTCTCATGTTTACAACTGTTTACAAAAACATATCTCTGATAATATCCATGGAGAGGTTGATGGTATCTTAAATGGAAGTATCTTACCTCTAATTTTATCAAGACTGTTTAATAATTGTTTCACTCAAAAGCCATAAGGTTGAAGAGATTGTAGGTGCAACTCAAAGTATGTTGAGTTCCTTAAAAAGTTTGCAGTCTGAAAAGGTAAAGAGTTGGGGAGTCTTTGTAACCTAAACCAATATGGAATAATGGAAGACATGCAGTAATGGACTTAGAGGTAACTCTCCAGAATCAACAAGGAGACTTGGGATAGGTGAGGCTCTAAACACTCCTGTGGACAATCTAATACCAGCATGATGTATTGCATCTAATATCTTTAATCGGCTTGGGGTGGCTGAGGAGTATATTTCACAGCCATAACTAATTTTGGAAAAAATTAAGGCCATGTATAATTTTACAATAGTTTTACGGTCTGCCCCCCATGATGTATGGGACAATACTTTTAAAAGATTCAGAGCCTCCATACATTTAGCTTTTAACACCTTTAAGTGTGCAACCCATGTCAACCTACAATCGAAAATCAATCCTAAAAATCTAGCTTCACCTACATATGAAATCCATTGACCTTTCATGTATATATCAGGGTCTGGATGTACTCCCCGGATACGACAGAAATGTACAATAGTAGTTTTGCTTGTTGAACCCTCGAACCCATTCATATCAGCCCACTCAATAATTTTGTCTATTGTAAGTTGTAGTTTTCTCTCAACTACTGCCATCTTAGCTCCGGCAAATGATATAGAGAGATCATCCACAAATGGTGTTGAGAGAACGTCCCGCGGAATTTCTGTGGATATCCCATTAATTTCTAGTGCAAAAAGGGTTACACTCAGCACACTACCCTGAGGAACTCCCTCTTCCTGATATTTACTCTCTGATAGAGTTTTCCCACTCGCACTTCAAAAACTCTATGTGAAAGAAATAATTGGATAAACAGTGCTAGCTCTCCTCTCAATCCCATTTCATGAATTGTTTTAAGTATACAATATCTCGATGTAGTATCATATGCCTTTTCAAGGTCAAAAAAGACTGCCACAGGGTGCTGTTTGGAAGCAAAGGCTTCACAATTAGGAGACTCAAGTCAAGTCAACACATCAGTCATTGAGTGCATTTTTCTGAATCCACATTGAATGGGTGATAAAATACCCTTCTTTTCAAGGTACCACATAAGCCTTGCATTGACCATCTTCTCCATGATTTTACATAAACTAGATGTCAATGCAATAGGACGATAACTTGTTGCTAAAATCTTGTCCTTGCCGGGTTTTAAAAAGGCTAAAATAATGGCTAGTTCCCAAACACTTGGGTAACTATGATCATGCCATATTCTATTAATAATGATTAAAATAAATAACTTTGTATTAAAATGTACATGTTTAATCATTGCATATGGAATTCCATTGGGTCCAGGGGCTGTATCGTTGCAATGAGCAAGTCTGGACTCAAATTCTCTTTAAGTGAAAGGAGAATTATACAACGCTTCCTTTCATGTTGCAAAATTTAAAATTTTCTTTTTTTCAATGTTCCTATACTGGTGACCAAAGGGCTCCTTCACACTTGCTGGATACATTTCAAAAATGATTAGCCAGGGCATTGCTAACACCATTTGCTTCAGTTACATACTGACCATTCACCTTCAACACTGGTGGTGGATTGGGAGTGAACTTGCCAGCTATCTTTTTATATTTCCTCCACACAAAAGATAGTGGTGTTCTATGGTTAATGGAGGCAACAAAAGACATCCATGATTGGTGCCTTGCTTCTTTCATGGCACAACAGAACTGTGCTCTACACTTCTTTTACATAATTAAATTCTCATCAGTTCGGCGTCTACGCAATCGTGTTAGAGATTGATTGATTGATTGATTGATTAATTTAAAGTTTTCAGGCATCCTGACATCTAAGGTCATTGACGCCGATATCATTTAGTTTATGTATAAAAAAATAAAAGAATATTCAATTAAAAGCATAAAAGTTGAATGTCATAAAAGTTAAATAGTTTTCAAAAGACATGCTTCTGAAATAAATCTAAAAATGCCACTTGCATAGTAGGGCACACCATGTCCAAGAATCTTGGCAAGGATGAACCTGCCATCCTCACCTCGAGCCTCAAACAAAATCTATTCCTTATGGTATTATAATTTGGACATTCGGTCAACAAATGCCTCACTGTTAGAGGTACTAAACAGTCGTCACAATACGGTTGGTGTTGGCCCTTCAGCAGAAACTCGTTTGTCAACCGAGTGTGACCAATACAGAGACGACAATGAGACGTCTCCCATTTTCGGGGCATCATGTGATACCTCCAAGGAGATACGACATTTGTTACCTCTCTCATTTTATTGCCATCTAGGCTATCCCAGTGCTGTTGCCATTTATTGCAAACCCATTTCTTGATGTTAGGTAGGAAATCATTACACAGAATGGGATACCTTCTTGGCAGCAACTCGGATGCAGCGTTCTTTGCCAGTGAATCTGCCTTCTCATTCCAAGACACACCTACATGTGCGGGAACCCAACAAAATCGACCTGTTATACCTCTCCGTCCAATAATAAAAAGCCATTTTAAAATCTTTAAAACTAGAGAGTTATTAGAATTAAAAACTTCTATAGCTTGAAGGACACTCCTTGCATCACTAAAAATTGTAAAATTACCCTCCTTCTCCGACGTTATTTTCTCAATAGCGGTTAATATGCCATACAGTACGGCAGTAAATATGGAAGTCCACCTCTACACTTAAAACCATTACTATGTACTCCAAATCCAAAGCCAGCATCAGATTAGGAGCCATCAGGATATTTAAAAGTCGATCCTCTATGTTCTTCAATATGTTCCATAAAGAGAGACCTGGCTTCTAGGTCTGTCATATTCTTCTTAACTCCAATAAAGTATTTTTCTAAAAGATATCTCTGGTAATTTCCACGGAGGCATTGATGATACCTTGAATGGAAGTACCTTACTTCTAATTATATAAAGACTGTTTGATAATTGTTTCACCCGAAAACCATAGGGTTGAGGAAATTTTGGGTGCAACTCAAAGTATGTTGGGTGGCTTATAAGGCTTGAAGTCTGAAAGGATAAGGAATTAGGGAGTCTTTGCAATCTAAACCAATACCGAATAATGGAGGACATTCGGTAAAGGTCCAGAGGCAACTCTCCAGCATCAACAAGGAGACTTGGGATAGGTGAGGTTCTAAACGCTCCTGTGGACAATCTAATATCAGCATGATGTATTGAATCTAATATCTTTAATCAGCTTGGGGTGGCTGAGGAGTATATTTCATACCCATAACCAATTTTGGAAAAAATTAAGGCCTTGTAAAATTTTAAAATAGTATTGCGGTGTGCCCCCCATGATGTATGGGACAATACTTTTAAAAGATTCAGAGCCTCAAGACATTTAGCTTTTAATCTTTTAAGTGAGAAACCCATGTAAGTCTACAATTAAATATCAAACCTAAAAATTTAGCTTCACCTACACATGGGCTACATTGACCTTCAATATACTCCCCAGATACGACAGAAATATACAATAGTGGTTTTACTTGTCGAGAACTTGAATCCATTCATATAGGCCCAATGGATAATTTTGTCAATTGAGAGTTGCAGTTTTCTCTCAACCATTGCCATTTTAGCTCCAGCAAATGATATGGAGAGATCATCCACAAATAATGTTGAGAAAACATCCCGGGGAATGGCTGATGATATCCCATTAATTGCAAGTGCAAAAAGGGTCACATTCAGCACACTGCCCTAAGGAACTCCCTCTTCCTGGCATTTACTCTCTGAGAGAGTTTCCCCCACTCTCACATGAAAAACTCTATGTGAAAGAATTCCCTGAATAAATAGCGGAAGGTCTCCTTTCAATCCCAATTAATGAATTATTTTAAGTATACCATATCTCCAAGTGGTATCATATGCCTTTTCAAGGTCAAAAAAGACTGTCATATGGTGCTGTTTGGAAGCTAACACTTCACAAATAGAGGACTCAAGTCGTATCAACACATCAGTCGTTGAGTGCATTTTTCTGAATCCACATTGAATCGGTGATAGTATACTCTTCTTTTCAAGGTACCAAATCAGTCTTGCATTGACCATCTTCTCCATGATTTAACATAAACAAGATGTCAATGCAATAGGTCGGTAGTTTGCTGCTAAAAACTTGTCCTTACTGGGTTTTAAAAAGCCTAAAATAATGGTTAGTTCCCAAACACTTGGATAACTATGATCACGCCATATTCTATTAATAATGTTTAAAATAAAAAGGGTCCTGGGGCTGTATTGTTACAATTAGTAAGAGCGGAATCATATTCTCTTTCAGTAAAAGGAGAGTTATATGGCTCTTTTTGTGTTACAAAATTTTACATTTTCTTTTCCTCGTTGCTACTATACTAGTGACCAGGAGCTCCTTCACACTTGCTGGATACATTTGAAAAATTTTCAGCCAGGGCATTGCTGACATCATTGGCATCAGTCACATGCTGACTTCACCTTCAACTCTGGTGGTGGGTTAGGGGTAAATTTGCCGGCAATCTTTTTTATTTTCCTCCACACAGCAGATGGTGGTGTTCTATTGGTAATGGAGGAAACAAAATACACCTATGACTGACCCCTAGCTTCCTTCATGGCATGACGGAACTGTGCTCTATATTTCTTGTATATAATCAAATTGCCCTTAGTGCGGTGTCTGTGCAGTCGAGTTAAAGACCTTCTTGTGGCTTTGTGCAGGACAGTTAGTTCTGAAGACCACCAGGACCCTGGTCGTTGTTTGAATAACCCTGTTGTTTTGGGAATTGAAATAACTCCTGCTGTATGAAGGGTTTCATTAAGTAAGTCTATGAGATCATCAATATTTTAAAACTGTTCTGCATTTCCTTCAATTTCACTTAGCTCACGAAATCTATCCCAGGCCGCCTTATCAAGATTCCATCGTGGATATCTTTGTAAAGGTGGACCATTGTTGGTGTTTATAATGATTGGTGCATGATCACTAGCATGCCAATCATCTAATGTCCTCCAATCGAAATCAAGGAGACAGTTAGAGCTTGCAATTGAAAGGTCAATGCATGACAAGGTACCCATCTGTACATGGAAGTGTATGGGCTCTCGTGTATTAAGGAGTCCCACATCATCGTTTTCCACAATTGATGATATAATATTGCCCCTGGTGTTTGCTAATACATCACCCCACAAAGGATGTCTACCATTCAAAGATCCAAATAAAAGAAAAGGTTGAGGGAGCTGTTGAATCACCTCTACTAAATCTACATATAATATGTTATCATTTGGAGGCAAGTACAGCGAACAGTTTGTATATTTTCTCCCTATATCAATCTGTACAACCACTGCCTGCAGAGGTGTACGGACAGATAAAAGTATTTTGGGAACATTTTGACGAACGTATATGAGACTTCTGCCATGGCTCCCTACTTCGTGATCATAAGGTGTCCTATAGCTCATATATTCGCGAGGACAAAAGGTATTAGCATCAAGCTTGCTCTCCTGCAGACTTACGATTATGGGGGAATGCTCGTAAACTAAGAGCTTAAGTTCATCATATATGGCCCTTAAACCCTGACAATTCCATTGAAAAATTGAGGAATAAACTATGGTATATTTTTTGGAAGAGCTTTTAGATTAAGATTTCCCATTAGCAATTTTTGATCTAATGCTATTTTCCGTTGGTTTTATTAGAGAGGGTCTTGATAAATATGATTTTTTGTTTGTGCTTTTCTTGTTGTCCTTCTGATCCAATTGTTGATGGGGATGGTGGACCTCAACTAGAAGTTTTTATTTATTTAAACTGTCTTCTGGATGATCAGAAACATCAACAGACAAAACATATTTATTTGATGTCATAACTATAATATTTCTTATGGAAAGGGGTGAGAGAGATGGAGGTCTCTCTCTTTTCCTATTTATAGGTGGTGAGGACCTACCAGGTTTTTGCACCTTCTCTGCCACAGGTGCACCTGGTAACTTTGTTTCGGGTGGAGCCTCCGTCAAATCAGGCAAGGACATGACTTGAGAGAGGTTAGTACTATTGCTGAATAATGGGGGATGAAGTTTGTATAGACTTGGGCAGTGCCGCAGTTTTAATACACAGTGGCAAAGCCTTGGAAGGCAATATGCTTACATTGTCACGCAAAACTTTACTATCATTACATGATTTATTTCTTTTCTTGGAGTTACTGGCAGCACTATATGGGTTTGATGTCTCCTGTGGTATATTTTCTCTTGATTTCAGTGCATTTGCATAGCTGTTTGGTTTTTACAGTAGTCTTCTGGCATGTCCTACACTTATGTGTTCTACACTGGATTTGCTGAGGGCTGCTTCTTCAAACTTATAAATCTCACAGCTCCTGTCAGTTGATTTATGGTTTGAATTGCAGTTCAATCAGCTGGGCTCAAGTGTACAGTCTCCATGATAAGGTCTGGAACAGATGCTACACATTTTTTTTCATTTTTACCAACTTTAGGAGGGTGACCAAATTTTAAACACTTGAAACATTGTAAGGGCTTTTGTTTGAAAGGTCAAACTTTTATTCTTTAATTTTCAATATCGATGTGGAAGGCACATGGGCATCTGGGAAAAAATGATAATCATTGACGTCCCAGGAATCTTATGCACTTTCCACACTGTTAATGAGCACATGGCTAGTATTTCCTCTTCTGTAAATTCATACAGATCTTTATTGAAGACTACTCCCCTTCCGTAACTAAAGTTTAGGTGGGGGCCTGACATCTAACATATCCTCATCAATGCTTGTCTTAAGGTTAGACAGTATTACTGATTGCGTGTGTGATTTTGCATGGATTAGGAAGCTATTTTTCCCAAAGCGAGATATATCACCTGGTGCAATGGTTCCTACCTTTTTCTAAAATAGTTTGCTAATTTTAAAATAATTCCCATTACTCCCTTTAGGCTCGGCAATAAGCCACATTGGTGGTTTTGGCTTTCTTTGGGGGGAGCATAGTTATATCGATATCTTTCACAAACCAGTCAGCAGGTCTATATACATTCAAATTGTTTGGTATCTTATCACATAGGCACCCATGACATTTAAGTTATTAATTTTCATATTATTCATGTTAAATATTGCATTGAATGCTTCTTCATGATTATCATAAGTTATCCACGAATGCCATTTTTCATTTTCAAGCTTCATTCTAATTTCTTTCATCACTCCATAGCATCTAAATGCTTTATATAGCATATCATAATCAGTATTTATTGGAATTTGGGTAACATGAAGGATTCGAAGTTTCCCTTTGTTACCCGACTTAATTGGTTTTAAAACATTAGTAGAGGAGTCCTTTTTTGTTTGTAGGTCGTCAACAGAATTTTCCTTAATTGAATTAGCCGAGGTCGTCAACAGTGTTGGGGGACAGTCAGCATATCCAGAGGATGGGGGTTCGTTACTTAAAGAATCCATTAGACGAGAGAGAGAGAGAAAAGGGTTAGTTTGATGTACCTGCTTGAGAATATTAGGCCATCACACATCAGAAAGGAAATTTACACTCTCCACTATCGGCACACAATGAGAGTATACTTCCCAGATGGTCCACTCCATACCCTACCCGAAGGATAGCATCAAAACAGATATAGAGGCACAGGTGTAAGCTGAACCCGCCCATTAGGACTGAGACCAAGAAACTATGGAATCATCCTCCCCATATCTGTATTGACGGGCTTCCGGCAAAAAGCTGAGAGTCCTACCCCAAGCATTGGATCCCCCTGGATTCCAAAGACCCAACACTTGAGAATAGTTCCGCCAAAAAGGTCCAAACCATCTTTGGGATAGCTGAGATCATACAAATTACTGGGAGTCAAATCACCGGGAGTCAGATTACAGGAGTCAAATTACCGGGAGCCAAATTACCGGTCACCCTATCACATATAGCTTTGAATGCAAACACCTCCCAACCGTGATACCTCCTCCCACTCATCGAAGCAGGCAGCAATAAAGGATATATGAACATCCCCGCCAGGGCTACAATGGATGTTGAAATATCCAAGGCAAAGGAGAAAGAAAAATAATAAATATATATATATATATGCACATTATATATACACATATATAATTAGGGAAATTATTCTCATAGAGTTTGGAAAGCAACACAAAAGAAAGTTTATGAAATTAGGATAAGGTCGAAGTAATAGTGAGAGAAAGAAAAAGATGAATGAGAGAAATTTAGATTCGAACTGGGGGAGCAGTTTCCCAAGTTCGAGAGCCCTCTTGCCCGTCACCAAGTTTCAGCACGGGAATGAAATGCCGTGTTGAAGCTCAATGACTTCACAAAGGCATTGTCTCATTAAGAGGGTTATGTTAGAGATATTCTTGTGGCTCTGTGCAGGGCAGTTAGTTCTGAAGACCACCAGGGGACTGGTCGTCGTTTGAATAACCCTGTTGTTTTGGGAATGGAATTGACTCCTGCTGTATGGAGAGTTTCATTCACTAGGTCTATGGCATCATCAATATTTTCAACCTGTCCTGCATCCCCCTAAATTTCGCTTAGCTCACAAAATTTATCGCAGTCCGCCTTGTCGAGATTGCATCGTGGAGATCTCTTTAAAGGTGGACCATTGTTGGTGATTATAATGATTGGTGCATGATCACTAGTATGACAATCACCTAATGTCCTCCAATCGAAAAAGAGAAAGCAATTAGAGCTTACAATTGATAGGTCAATACATGACAAGGTACCTGTTTGGACACGAAAGGGTGTGGGCTCTCCTGTATTAAGGAGTCCAGCATCTTCATTTTCCACAATTGATGATATGATATTTCCCCTCGTATTTGCTAAAACATTACCCCACAAAGGATGTATACCATTCAAATCTCCATGTAAAAGAAAAGGTTGAGGGAGTTGTTGAATCACCTCCACTAAGTTATTATACAAATTGTTACCCTTTGGAGGCAAGTACAAAGAACAAGTTGTATATTTTCTTCCTATATCAATCTGTACAACCACTGCCTGCAGAGGTGTATGAAAAGAGATACTTGGGGAACATTTCGACGAACGTATATGAGACTTCTGCCATGGCTTCCCACTTGGTGATCATACGGTGTCCTATAATTAATATATTCGCGAGGACAAGTAGTATTATGATCAAGTTTGCTCTCCTGTCGACAAATAATTTTGGGGGAATGCTCATGAACAAGAAGCTTAAGTTCTTTATATATGGCCCTTAAACCCTGAAAATTCCATTGCAAAATGGAGGAAAAAACTATGGTTTATGATTTGGTAGACCCCTTGGATAGAGTCTTCCCATTAGCAGTTTTTGATATAACACTATTTTCATGTGGTTTTATTAAAGAGGGTCTTGATAGATTGGGTTTAGCATTTATGATTTTCTTTTTGTCTTTTTGATATGATTGTTGAGGAGGTTGGTGGACCTCCACTCGAATTTCCGATTTATTTAAATTGACTTCCAGTTGATCAGAAACATCAACAGACAAAGCATCATATCTATTTGACGTCGTAATTTTGATATTTCTTATGGAAGGGGGCGAGAGAGATGGAGGTCTCTCTCCCTCTCTCTTCCGATTAGTAGGTGGTGAGATACCAGGTTTTTGCACCTTCTCCAATACAGGTGCACTTGGAAACTTGGTGTTAGGTGAAATCTTTATCATATCAGGCAAGGACATGGACTGAGAGAGGTTAGTACTATTGTTGGTAATGGGGGACGAATGCTGTACAGAAATGGGCAATGACTCATTTTTAATACAATGTGGCAGAGCCTCAGAAGGCAATATGATCACCTTGTCATGCAGTACTTTACTATCAGAAGTTGTATTTCTTTTCTTAGGATTACTGGCAGTGCTAGGTGGGTTTGATGTCTCTTGCGGTAAATTTCCCTTTGAATTTAAGGTCTTTGCATAGCTGATTGATTTATTCAACAGTCTTTTTGCATGTCCCACACTTATGTGTTCTAAACTTGATTTGTTTAGGGCAGCTTCCTCCAACTTATACAGTTCGCATCTCCTATCAGTTGATTTATGATTCAAATTGCAGTTTGAACACCTGACCACGAGTGTATATTCTCCATGATAAGTTTTGGAGCATATACCAAACATTTTTTAATTTTTGCAAACTTTGGATGGGTGCCCATATTTAAAACAATTAAAGCATTGCAGGGGCTTTTGTTTGAAAGGCCGAACTTTAATCCTTTCATTTTCAATAACAATATGGAAAGGTACATCAGCATCCTGGAAAGTAAGTATAATTATTTATGTTCCAGGAACCTTATGCACTTTCCATACATTTAGTGGACACATAGAAAGGATTTCCACCTCTGTAAATTCGTACAGGTCTTTATTAAAGACCACACCCCTTCCATAACTAAAATCTAGATGAGGTTTCATTTCCAATGTAATTTCATCACTGCCTGTCTGTAAGTTAGATAGTATTGCAGACTGAGTCGAAGATTTGGCATGGATGAGATAAATATTTTTCCCAAAACGAGATATATCTCCAGGTGCAATGGTTCCTACTTTTTTTCTGAATAAACTTACATATTTTTAAATAATTCCCTATTATCCCTTTAGTTTCAGCTACAAGCCACATTAGTGGTTAGGTTTTTCTCTGTGAAGGCATGGGTAAATTTAAGTCTTTTACAAACCAATCAGCAGGTTTGTAAACATTCAATTCCTTTGGGACCTTATCACAAAGAGCTCCCATCATGTTCAATTCGTTAATTTTGATACTATTAATATTACTAATGGCATTAAACGCATCATCATGACTATCGAAAGATATCCATCTCATCCTTATTCCCTTTATCAATCCATAGCACTCAAATACTCTTTACTTAACTTCATAGTTTGTCCCTAATGGAATTTGGGAAACATGAAGGAATCGTAGTTTCCTTGTGTTACCCAAACTGCTAGATTTTAAAACATCAATAGAGTGGTCCTTTTCAGTTCGAAGGTTGTCAACAGAATTTTCCTTAATTAAACTAGCAGAGGTCATCAACAGTGCCAGGGAAGAGTCAGAGTATCCAGGGGATGGGGTTTCGTTATTTGAAAAGTCATAATGCAGGGGTCGAGAAAGGGATTCATTAAACGGGGTTTACTCGCTTAAGAATATCGAGGCATCATACGTCAGATAAGAAATTTGCATTCTCCACTATCGGCACAATGAGAGTATACTTCCCAGATGGTCCACTCCCTACCCTACCCAAAGGATAGCATCAAAACAGATATAGAGGCACAGGTGTAAGCTGAACCCGCCCATTAGGACTGAGACCAAGAAACTCTGGAATCATCCTCCCCATATCTGTAATGATGGGCTTCCGGCCAAAAGCCAAGAGTCGTACCCCAAGCATTGGATCCCCATGGACTCCAAAGACCCAACACTTGAGAATAGTTCCGCCAAAAAGGTCCAAACCATCTTTGTGATGGCTGAGATCATCAAAATACTCCCACATGTAGCTTTGAACGCAAATACTTCCCAACCGCGACACCTCCACCAATTCATCTAAGCAGGCAGTAATAACGGACGTATAAACATCCTCACCAGTGGCTATAATAGATGTAGAAACATCCAAGCCAAAAGTGAAAACAAAAATAAACAAATAAATATATATGTACATAATATACACATATATATAATGGAAATTTTTCTCATAGAGTTGGGAAAGCAACACGAAAGAAAGTTTAAAAAATTAGGAAAAGGTCGAAGTAATATTGAGAGAAAGAAAAAGATGAAAGAGGGAAATTTAGATTCGAACTGGGGAAGCAACTTCACAAAGTTCGAAAGCCCTCTTGCCCGTCACTAAGTTTCAGCACGGATATGATATGCCGTGCTGAAGCTCAATGACTTCATCAAGGCATTCTCTCATTAAGAGGGCCTAATACCATGAAGTCCCATTGACTCTCTAGGGAGTCATTTCATAGAGAGTCAAGATGTAATCAAACATATCAAAAGCTGCTCAGAAATTAAGTTTGATAAATATTGATTGATTGATTTATTGATTTGAGGTTTTCTGGCATCCTGATATCTAAAGTCATTGACGCCGATATCATTTATTGAACAATAAGAAAAAAAAGAATATTCTATTAAAACTCTAAAAGCAGCGATGTCAATTTAAAAGATAAATATCTTTCAGAAGACCTGTTTCTGAAACAAAGCTAAAAATACCTCTAGCATGGTAGGACATATCATGTCCAAGAATCTTGGCAAGGATGAACCTGCCATCCTCACCTCGAAACTCAAACAGATATCTATTTCTTTCACGACTATATGTGGGGCATCCCACCATCACAAATCTGCAGTGGCTAGTGTTGTGATGAAAATGGACAAACCCCAGACATGAAAAAGACATACCTGAGGCCTTTGTCTTGCAAAGGACTGGACTAGAAACGGATTGTTTTTTATTGTTGTGGTTTTTGGTGTTGTTGTTTGTGCGTGTATATATATATATATATATATATATATATATATATATATATATATATATATATATATATATATATATATATATATATATATATATGTGTGTGTGTGTGTGTGTGTATACTGTAGCTTACATAATAATTTTATTACTTCATCAAACGCATTCAATTCAAATGGAAAATACGAGCAAAAGACAACACATCAATCAAATTCAATACTGTTTCTATACTGGGGCACATATTTCTGTAAGTACTTTGATATAACTTTTTTTATTGCATATATTTCACAGCTATCCATCACCAAAGCCTTGACGATATCAATAAGTAAGCTAAGTAAGCATTTCGGCTCCGCATTGCCCGCTGATTTATGTGGGCTAGGCCTTACGAGAACCTCTTTGTCGGCATTACGGATTCTTCTTTGCTGACCTTCTTTCTTTGTCTGCCTGTTCATCTTTATGACTCCTGTTTAGCAACTAACGACTGAGTAGTTTATCCAAAATGTGCTGTTTTTTTTTTCTTTTTTTTTTATTTGCTTCAAGGAAAGGAGTAACATTATTAGGATATGGTTCAGAAAAGTATTTTATTTCTTCTTCAACATTATATCTATATCTATAAAAAGAAATTTCAGTAATCTTTAAAAGAAATTAACAAGTTTCAAATAATATTTTTGGCCAGAAACCTTTACTAAAGATGGAAAAGGAGGATGCTTTAGGAGACTAGGTGGAAAAGGATGTCATCTGTCTGCCATTTTTATTCTATTTCACATATTTCATTGGGGTTTTTCTTTATCCTCGGAATTCTTATTTTCTATTTTGTATGATAAAGCTCTACCGTTTCATTATTATGCTATTAAACAAACACCTGCTTAATTCCAAGAAAGATTTTTCCACCTCTAATGGCTCTAATGCCTATTGCACTTTTGTTCAATTTCAAGACTAAAGGTGCGTCCACACGGCCGAACAGTGTTCATCGAACAAAATTGTTACCACTTAACAGTGTGAAAGAAGAACCAATAACGTCAATAACGAGCACCGAGTGGTGTGCCTGTGTTCGTAGAGTCAGAGCTTCAGACACTCTCCGTAGGCGGTGTGGTACTATAGACAGAGTTCTACTTGTTTACCGGATTAGCTTTAACTTTTAGAAGATTAGGTATCACCTTCCCTGTAAACATGACTAGTTGTAATCCAGTTACGGAGGAAACCTCACTTTGAGATAGAAGAGAGGCTGGGTTGCTAATCAAACAGTACTGGCAGAGCCCATGCTTACAAAACATCAAGGAAAATGTTTAGAAAGACAGAAATAAACGTGTAGCAGCAATAAATAAAATAACATAAGAATTTCCGAGAAGTGGAATGTCTGTAACTGGTTTACAAGTCAAAAAGAATATGGAATCCATAATGGGTCATTACAAGGAAGAGCTACGTAACTTCGAGATATGAAAAAAGTCGGAGGTTGATACAGAAAACATTTTCACAACCAAATTATGGCGTTTCGATATACGAGTATAGCATAACAGAATCTGTTTCAATTATGGACACCGAAGTCTCATTTGCTCGAAGAAGTGTTTGATCGTGAGGAAAATACGTAATCCTCTCTCTCTCTCTCTCTCTCTCTCTCTCTCTCTCTCTCTCTCTCTCTCTCTCTCTCTCTCTCTCTCTCTACGAAACAGGGGAAACAAATTTTGAACGATTTGGATTTAGTTAACAACTCATAATCCGAAGTATGACCAGTCTCAAACAGTTATTTCACGGAATGAAATAAGCTATAAATTGCACGTTAATAACAATAACATTCTCAGTTCACTGATAGGTTACTTTTAAGTCAGGCATATGTGATTCTGTAATACCTCCAGAAGTGCTTTTGGAAAAATGCCTCCTCTCATTCATGTGTCCTGCTTAGTTATAAAAGGTTTTAAATTCTCCGATAATATGTATAAAGCATTTGGGCCCATCAGGATATAGTTCGTAAAGTCTGGTTCATAATCAATTTGAGTGTCCTTTAAAAAGTATGAATGGCTTCTCTTTTCACTCCGTCTTTGCTACTAGTCCTTACATGTACCATTCCATAGTTCTCAAAAGTCAGGAATACTCATGCTGCAAAATTTAATTTATTGGATTGTGCTTTCATTTTATGGTGTACTATGGTTATGATGCTCCGTACTTGAAGCTGATAACTACTACTTGATTCTCGAGTACAGATTATAACACTGACATGGATAACAGAGATGCCAGCGGACATCAGCTTTGGATATTTCTTCCAGCCTTTGTCAGGTAAAAGGAGTAGAAATCCTGGTAATCAACTTTATCTGGTACCACTGATTGTTACTATATCAACTTCCCTCATTTCAACGCTTATGACGTCAATCTCTTTCTATTTAGAAATAGTACCAGTTTTGTCCGACAGACACTGTTTGACCGTGTAGACGCACCTTAAGGATACTATTCACCCCGTGTACCGCCCGGATAGTCATGAATCACCGTTTCCTGGAAGACACTAAGCATCTTAGGGCAGCCAACTGTGCTCCCAAAAAAGTTTTGACGCGGGAGGGAGGTCGCTTGGGTCACTTAAAATCTTTCTTCTTCTTCTTTACAGTATTATAAGCACATTTATATGGGGTCGCTGTTTTTGGTGAGTCTCCTCCAGCTCAATCTATCGTATATCACGTTCTCATCTGCATTGTTTTCCCACATATCCACCCTGATGTAGTGTCTTAACCTCTATTTTGTTATTCCCTTCCGTCTCTTTCCCGGAACTTCCATCTCCATCACTTTGCAGCCAACATACTCTTCATCCTGCCTCATCACATGTCCCTACCATATCAACCTTGCTCCCTGCACCTTTTCTGAAACTTCTGAAACCCCTGTCGTACCTCTGATACATTCACTCCAGACATCCACCAAAACATTCTCTTCTCTACAACTTTCAATCTACTTTCATCGGTACTTTTAACTAGGAGAGATTCTATACCATACAGCATTGCAGGTCTCATGGCTATTTTATATACCATTCCCATGAGTTTAACTTGAACATTCCTGCTACACAATACACCCGACACATCTCTCCAGTATTTCCATCCAAACTGTATGCTGCACTTGATCTCTCTTTTCCCACTTCCAGTCTCATCCACCAAAGATCCCAAATGAATGACTTCATCCTCTATAAATATTTAAGCACCATGCCCTCCCCATCATTTAACTGTACACCAAGTTGCCAGTATTCTGTTTTTCTTCTACTTATTTGCATTCCTTTATCCTCAAAAGCCTTCCTCCATACCTCTAGCTTTTACTCCATCTGATCCTTTGGCTCAGCACATGGTATACAACATCTGCATACATCATCGACCAACCTGACTCACCCATTACTTTCTGTCATCACTTCCATTACAATATTATTAAGGAGGAATGGGCAAAGTGTACAGTAGATCCATGATGTAAGCCAGCCTTTACTTCTAGACTTTCAGTGTCTTCCACAGAACTTCTCACTGCCACTTCCACATTCCTATGCAATTCTTGAATCAATCTTGTGGATTTTTTTCAGAGACAGCTTTTCCCTTAGGCATCTCCAAATTTTCTGCCTTGATACTCTGTCCTATGCCCTTTCTATGAAAACCACATGCAGAGTCTTCTGACGTTCACTATACCATTCCATCAACTGTCTCAATACGTACACTGGATTAGTGGTGCTTCGATTTGGCATAAATGCAAACTCATCTTGTGGTATTTCTACCTCTCCTCTCAACCTTTGATGTGTAACTCTCTCCCATATTTTCATTGTATACATCAGCTTGATTCCCCTATAATTGTTACAGTCTTGAATGTCTCCTTTCTCTTGATATAAGGGGCAATAAAAATCATCGTCTATTCATCTGGGATATCCTGTTCATATGTCTTCTCAATTAGATCCTACACTAAATATATGCCTTCCTCTCCTAAAGGTCTCCAGGCCTCAGCCAGTATCCCATCGGGTTCCACTGCCTTACTATATTTTATTTTTGCCAGTGGTCTCATCACTGCATTCCTTTCCATATCAGATGTCAGTCCTTCAGGCGGCACTCCATCTTCTTGTATCAATGTGTCATTTTCTTCACCCACTAGTGTCTATAAAAAATATTCTTTCCACCTTATCTGTATATTTTCATGTTTGCTTATAACTGCCCCATCTGCTATTTTTATTTGTTTTACTGTGGATGCTCTACCTCAAGATTTTGCCAGGCTATATATCCTGTTCTGACCTTCTCCTGTAACCTAGGTATCATACTTTTTGCTTCCTTATTTCTTTCACTATAAAGCCTCTTATCCTTCTCTAGTTGTGTTCTTTCCGACGTCTTTTTACCTTCTTTCTTAACTCTTAGCTCTCCTGTACATTCCTATTCCACCACCAAGTTTCTTTACCCTGTAATATTTTTTCCCAATGTCTTTCCTAATATTTCATTTCCCACTTTCTGAACACATTAGCATTATGGTTCCCCCATTTCTGTAATTCCCTTTTATCATAAATTACCTACGCCAGAACATTCTCCTTAAATCTTCTCTTACACTCACTATTCCTCATTAACTTGAACCACTTAATCCTCCCAACTCTGTTTTCTTTAATTTTTGGGTCGCTCTTTATCCTTCATATCCCCAAACACAGTAATCAATGTTGTGAAACAACATGTTATCCTGGGAGGACTTTACAGTCTCTCACTTCCTTTATGTGTATTCTCCTACATGAACCAGCTAGTATGAATGACTCATAAAATGGTCTTGGAACCTTCCAGAAGCAATCCCATTTGCATCGTCGTTGTTAAAATAAAACAGGTGTCCCACGTGCTTCCCAGTTAAAAAAGGCAAGGCAGCCCCCATCTTCAGGACCAGGTCAGTGATCCAAGTTGTAACCACAGGAAGTTGTCAATTCCTTGACTAGTTACTTTCTCAATATGTAAATTAACTGTACAAGTATGTTTCTCCTAAATTATTTCAAGTAACGAATACAAGATGGAAATGATTCAAGATCAAGATGATCTCTACAATTTCTATAATATGCAAAACTTTCATTTAGGAAGAACTCAAAAGGCATCTTACTTCAAGATAGACACTCAAGGCTGAGCGATTGTAGCTCCAACTAATTTTAAATGATGCGAAAATTTCTATGGTGCATCAGTATTCTCTGTCGATGTCAGAAACAGAATAGTCGGCCTTCATTATTGTGAATTGGAAGAATTTTTGTTTGCTGGAGTGTTTTGGATTTCACATATTTCCTTTTGTTTTTGTTATTCCCTTTTTACGTTGTTTATGTCATATTTTAGCTCAAACCGATTAGTACTTGGTGCATCCTTTCCTATATTATTCTCAATTTATTTTTATTGAAATAGTTATATTCAAATCGTCTCCAGATTTCCCCAAACATGTTCCTTGCATAAGGGTTGAATATATTTTTAGTGAAATAACAATTAACAACTCACTGATTGGGCAGATTTATTGAAATTAAGATAATCAAAATCTATATAATTAAAAAGAGATGTATCTGCTATAACAACAGAGGATGAAGAAAGGCAACGTTAGATGGAGGTCATAAATAGTAGGTATGAAGGGAATTATTTTATTGATATAACTGAAGCTGAGGAAGACCTAGATGTGCCATGAATGAATTCAGTGTTTGAAGTCGAAGCTACCATTAAAAACTCGAGAGATGGAAAGCACTTGAATACAATGAAATAACTGCTAAGATGATTTTGGCCGTAAATGAAGTGACTCCCTGAATACTTAAAAGATTATTTTGTAGAATGTGGCATGAAGAGGTAAAACCTGATGAACGGAAGCAGAGAGTTTTGGTGACCCCCCCCCCAAAAAAAAAAAAAAGATCTGACTGATTGCAATAATTGTAGAGGCATCACATGGCAGTTGTCATGAAAATATATAGTATGCTCATTCTAAAGGGGCTAGAGAAAAAGACTGATGAAAAGTTGAGAGATGAACAAGCCAGATTTAGAAAAAGGTAAAAAATGTACTTACCAAATTTTCATTTTAAGACGTACAGCAATGGGTAGAATATAGAAATCCACTTTTGATGGCATTTGTGGAACATTTAATAGTATGCACCGCCCAATTTTGTAGAGATTCCTGCGTTATTATGGAGTCCCTCTTAAATATATAAATTTGATTAAGTCTGTTCATGAGGCAACATAGTCCAAAATAATATTAATGGAGTCCTATCAAATGAATTTCCACTAAACACTGGAGTACTCCTAGAGAATGTGGTGTCACCTATGTTGTTTATCTTCCTCATGAATTTTGTAATGCATAGAAAAGTTGGAGGTGGTGGAGAGGGATTGGACTGGATTGGTAACAGGAAATTGGCACAGCTAGAATATTCTAGAACACTTTAGTGAGGTCATGAATAGGAGCTATGAAGGGAATTGTTTGATTGATATACTTGATATCCTTATTAGCAAAATACCATAGGACTTGCAAAGCTTGCTCAAGATAAATGGAAGAGAGGGAGATGATGAGTACGGAATAGGTAATAGAAGATGAAATATCATTGGACGGAGAAAGGATTAATGAAGTGGGTAGTAGGTAGGCCAGGGAACCAGCTGCCCATTGAGATACTACCACTAGAGAGGTATTGGATCCTTTGACTGGCCAGACAGTAATGCATTGGATCCCTCTCTCTGGTCACGGCTTATTTTTTCTTTGCCTACACTTACACAAAATAGTCTGGCCTATTCTTTACATATTCTCGTCTTTCCTCATACACCTGACAACAATGAGATTCTTAACACTTCTTCACCAAAGGGGTTAATTACTGTACTGCAATTTGTTCAGTGTACTTTCCTCTTGGTAAGGGTAGAAAAGACTCTTTAGCTATGGTAAGCAGCTCTTTTAGGAGAAGGACACTCCAAAATTAAACCATTGTTCTCTAGTGTTGGGTAGTGCCATAGCCTATGTACCATGGTCTTCCACTGTCTTGGGTTAGAGTTCTCTTGCTTGAGGGTACACTCAGGCACACTATTCTATCTTATTATTATTTTTTTTCTTCCTCTTGTTTTTTTTGAAATGGTGTGTTGGGCAGGCTTAATAGAAGGGCCATGGATGCCTGGTGGTTTATCAAGAGGTTGTCTTTTCCTTTTTCTGACTCTTTTTCTTCTCAAAACCATCTTTACTGTCCTCCCTTCAGTTGAAGTGGCTATCCTGGAGGGTATTTAGCCTGGCATGGTGTATCGGCTCCTCCATGTTGACCAGTTTTTCCGACTTTTTACTAGTCTATGGGCATCATCAATCACTTTATTTATAATTCTGTACATATTGTTTTTATTATAATTCTTGTTAATCTAGTTTTTAAGTATGATGTCTCTTTTTTTATTTCTATTAATTCTTATGCTGTCTGGAGACATTGAGCGAAGTCCGGGACCAGTACGTCCTAGATTTGGTCAATGTCGTCTTCTGTATTGCAATATTCGTGGTCTTCATGCAAATATCCAAGACCTTACAGTTGCGTCCAGACAGTATGATATTCTTTTGTGCTCAGAAACTTTGGTGTTTAATATGAGGCACTCATCTGAGCTCCTTATAACTAGTTTTAAGAAGCCAATAATGTTGAAACGTGATGCCATCCCTAGGGCCAGGGGAATGGCGGTGTATATTAGGACCGAGTACCCTGCTTCTCATAAGTCCTGCTATCAATGTGGATATCATGAGATTCAGGTAATAAAAGTTTGTGGCCGGCATAACAACTTATATTTGTGTTCGATCTACCAGAATCCAGACATGGATGATTCTATCTTCGATTGTCTTCTTACCATTATGGCTAAGATACAAGAAGATGATAGAAAGGCTTCTTTTGTCTTGGTTGGTGATTTTAATGCTCACCATAGGGAGTGGTTAAGTTCTATCTCTCCTACCGATCGCCATGGCTTAAGAGCTTTAGACTTTGCCTCTGAATCAGGCTGTGAGCAAATCATAAATGAAGCTACTCACAGGTCTGGTAATTGCTTGGACCTCGTATACACTTGTTCCCCTGGCGTTATAACTAGTAAGGTTGGTTCTCCAGTTGGGACATCTGATCATGCATTGATTTCATTATTAGTGAAGACTGAGCAGCCTGTCCCTGATATTTCATATTCTTGTAAAATTTATATGAAATCCCAAGCAGACTGGAATGGGATTTTGCATGATCTTTTGTCCTTGAATTGATCACAATTATATAATAGTGTAGATCCTGTTGTCCCTTTGAATGAGAATCTAGTCAACATAATTGATAGGCGTATCCCTTCTCGTGTGCTAAGGTACCGAGTGAAGGACAAACCGTGGTTCAATGATTATTGTAGACGTGCTTATTTGGAGAAGCAGGAGGCGTATCACCTTTGGAAGGGTAAGAGATCAGATTTGACCTGGAACAACTATACTCAGCTTCGAGCTTTTGCTCAGAGAGTTTATGCCTAAACTGAAAAGGAGTACAATTTAACCATAAAAGAAACACTTTCTGGTACAACTCAGGAACATAAATGGTGGTCACTCTTTGGGCGTAGATGCAACAGTTCCTCCTTTACTTAAACCATATGGCTCAGTCACTCACTGTCCAAAGGAAAAGGCAACCCTTTTGGCTGATGTTTTTGACAGTAAACAGAGTAATGAAAAACTTGATCTTCCTCATTCCTGTTTTCCTGGGGCTAAACTAACTAGTTTAGCTTTTTGATCTCGTGAGATTAAAGCTCTGTTGGTGGACCTTGATGCTTATGGAGGTGTAGACCCAAACGGTATTTTTCCTTTGTTTTTTTATAAAGACAGCAGATCTCTTAGCTCCAAAGTTATCTGTTATTTTGCGCAAGTTAGCAAGAAGAGGAGCTTTTAGCACTTGTTGGAGAATTGGTAATGTTACTCCTCTATGTAAATGTGTTTGTGGTAGCTCAAGTCCCACTGATTACCGCCCAATTTCCATAACTCCCATATTATCTAAAGTTTTTTAATGTCTTTTGGCAAAACGTCTTAATAGGTTTGCTGAAGGTAATCATCTACTCCTTGGTTTGCAATTTGGTTTTCGTAAAGGCCTTGGAGCATGTGATGCCCTTCTTACAATCTCCAATGCTGTACAGAAATCCCTTGATTGTGGTCGGGAAGTTCGTATGATTGGCATTGATTTTAGTGCTGCCTTTGACCGTGTTAATCATGAGGCCCTTGTTTTCAAACTGAAACAGTTGGGAGTGGGTGGGTCGTTTCTTAGCATTATTATTGATTTTTTAAGTAATAGATCTCAAAGAGTTGTGGTTGATGGGCACCATAGAGATTATATGAATGTGATATCCGGTGTTCCACAGGGTAGTGTTCTTGGCCCATTACTTTTCATACTATATACACAGGACATGTGGTTTGGCCTAGAAAACAAGCTTGTTGCATATGCAGATGATGCTACTCTCTTTGCATCAATTCCATCCCCTGAATGTAGATCTGGGGTTGGTGAATCCCTTAATAGAGTTTTAGCTAGAATTAGTGCATGGTGCAAATTATGGGGTATGAAGTTGAATCCTAACAAAACTCAAAGTATGATTGTAAGTAGGTCAAGGACGGTGGCTCCTCAACATCCGGATCTCAGTATTGATAATGTTTCTTTAAATTTGTATGACTCTTTCAAAATTTTAGGTGTGATTCTCGACAGCAAATTTACTTTTGAGAAACATATATGGTCTGTGTCTTCTTCAATTGCACAAAAAAATAGGCTTATTGAGAAAGTCTTTCAGGATTTTCGGTGATCAATCTATTCTGAAGAAGTGTTTTAATTCTTTCATTCTACCTTGTTTTGAGTATTGTTCTCCCGTCTAGTCTTCAGCTGCTGATTCTCATCTTAATTTGTTGGACAGAAACTTACAGTCTATTAAATTTCTTATTCCTGATCTAGATATTAATCTCTGGCACTGTCGTTCAATTAGTTCATTATGCATGTTGCATAAGATTTTTCATAACTCTGACCATCCTTTACATTCAGATCTCCCTGGACAATTTTATCCTGTTCGTAATACTAGGCAGGCAGTTAATTCTAATAGCCAGGCCTTCTCCATCATGAGGCTCAATAATATGCAGTACTCTAGAAGTTTTATTCCAGCTGTTACCAAGTTGTGGAATGCTCTTCCTAATCGGGTAGTTGAATCAGTAGAACTTCAAAAGTTCAAAGTTGGAGCAAATGCTTTTTTTGTTGACCAGGCAGACATGAGTCTTTTTATAGTTTATTTATGACATATTTGTTTTTGATGTTGTTAATAGTTTATATATGACATGTCTGTTTTGACGTTGTTACTTTTTTTAGAATGATTTATTGTTAATTTGTTCTCTTCATTTATTTATTTCCTTATTTCCTTTCCTCACTGGGCTATTTTTTCCCTGTTGAAGCTCCTGGGCTCATAGCATCTTGCTTTACCAACTAAAGTTGTAGCTTGGATAGTAATGATAATAATAATAATCATTTAAATATATAGGAACTATGAACTCTAATACAGTCTTCAGCATTGGAGTTTAATGAAAGATTGACAACGACAATCAGACAATGGCTAGGTTAGGTAAAATTTGGAAATCAAATCGCCTGATATTACATATAAAAATCAGGCTATATATCACCTTAGTAAGATTTGTGTTACTTTATGGACATGAGTCTTGGTATGACAACGAAACAATATCCAACAGATGTAGATTTGAGAACAAAGCCCTTAAAAGAATATAGGGATTTAAATGGCAGGACAGGATTAGAAGTGAAACTATAAGAGAGACTACATAAATGCCATATGTGGAAGAGATCATGGTGAGGGGTAGATGGAGATAATTTGGGCATGCTTTTAGCACTCCCCAAGAGATATTAGTTCACCAAACTTTCAATTGGGCTCCACAAGGCAATATAAGAGTTGGAATGCCCAGGCCTACATGGTGTGAAGTTGATGAAGAATGCAAAGGTATTGATATAAAATCTCAATATAGAGAAGACGCGAAATCTAACCGAGGCCCTTTGCGTCAAAAACCGCAGAAGGATATGATGATGATGAAGATGGATTTATAGAGAATCTGGTTGATTTCTTATAAAACTCCAATGTATAAATACAAGATTACGGTTATCAACAATGATGATGTGTTCGTACTCTTATCAATGTAACCTCACATGCTCTGAGTGTGAGTTTAGCAGGTGCATAATGATCTTCGAGTCTTTACATGTTGGTGAATTGAAACATGTTGTTTATCTGGACAGGTTTTGAAACTTTGAGATAACGAAGGAAATATTTTTCATTATAACAGTAAACCAGCAAAATCAAAATATTCTTAACATCAAGTTTATGTATACAGGGGAATATTTAATTTTCTATATTTAGTTATAAACATTTACCCATTATCAAATAACACCCTGAAATACGAAAATTATTTATATGTAAAAGAATGTTTAGTGAAATTAAATTTCTTACATCTCTTGATATGATTATTAAACGTCAAGACAAGGACGTCTATTTAATGGAGGCAATGCACCTAAACATGAACCGTTTTTCCTCTGGTAAAACACAACTCGGATATAGCTAATATAAGAGTTTAGGACTAAACCAGCGTGAGTCATTGTCAGAAACTTCTTTAGTTTCTACCATTCTTTAAAATTATATTTGAATGTATTTTAAAACTTCTCTCTCTCTCTCTCTCTCTCTCTCTCTCTCTCTCTCTCTCTCTCTCTCTCTCTCTCTCTCTCTCTATGCAGCTTGTGTCTGACTATTATTATTATTATTATTATTATCATTATTATTATTATTATTATTATTATTATTATTGTTGTTGTTGTTGTTGTTCTTAAATGCACCTCTATTTATTTGGAATCGTGTTATATTAGATACTTTATTCGCTCACCATTGCCGTAAGTGAAACTTCTGAAGACTCGACTTCATAATGATAAATGTAGCAGCTCTAGTGAATCGAATTTCTTTCATACCAAATCCTTCTTGAGGATTGACTTCTGTGTACCAACCGTGTGTCACAAGATCGTACATAGTTCATTTTGTGTATATATTATGCTTGTATCTTCGCTCTTCCCTCGCACTAAAAAGAACCAGAATAAACATGTCTGTTTTTCTGATCTGTAACATTGTCTGTTTTTTAACATGATATTTCTTGTTGCTTTAAGCTTCTGAATATAAAGGAGATTGTTCTATAATAAACTCACCCAATTGCTTTCATACTGTCTTTGAGTCACAACCTTCTCTCGGCCCATCACATTGGTCACTCAGGGGTCACCAATGTGACGGGACGAGAGAAGGATGTGACTCAAAGACAGTATGAAAGCAACTAAGTGAGTTTATTATAGAACACTCTCCTTTATATACAAAAGCTCAAAGCAACCAGAAATTTCATGTTAAAAAACAGACACTGTTACAGATGAGAAAAACAGACATGATTATTCTGGTTCTTTTTAGTGCGAGGGAAGAGCGAAGATACTAGCATAATATATACACAAAATGAACTATGTACGATCGTGTGACACATGGTGGGTACATCTGTCTTCATATCCCCAAAACAGAAATAAATTGCTGATTAAGCGAAACGTTTTTCGTGATGATTCATAAATACATCTGAAAGAAGGAACAAAACGTGTTTTGGACTAATATTTAAAGGTTTGGGCCAATAGGGACACTTTAACTATTTTGTTATTATATCGCTTTACATTTATCAAGCCATGTCGTATGGCAAACATATTTGTTGTCATATAAAGCCTTCAGATTTGAAATTCTGAGTTCATTAACTTATACAGAATCCTAATATATACTTAAATTGTATATATATATATATATATATATATATATATATATATATATATATATATATATGTATATATATATATATATATATATATATATATATGTGTATATATATATATATATATATATATATATATATATATATATATATATATATATATATATATATATATATATATATATATATATATATGTAATTAGTATTAAGGCTCGCTATCAAATGGTATCATTCCAATCATGACGTTTGACATTTTCCGCTGAAATTTGATTTGATAATAGCTGTCAGCAATACAGTAAACTTGATGAATTTTATAAATGAAGTTTGAAAATCGTCACATATTTGTTCGTGGTAAATGTCCATAACATGAGCATATTAAAATCATTACGGTTGATATTTAGCTAAGGCTATGATAAGTACATGATTTATGTTTTCACGAAGTGGCCATAGTAAAATTCATGAAACTGCTTGAGGACTATATATTAGTTTTAATATGTGTTATATGTTGAATATTAGAAATGGAAAGAATGGTTTAATACATTCGAAAGCAGTTGGAGAAAATGCAGAACAATTACTTCTGAAGATAAATCACATGGACATTCACTTCATCCTAAAGGATAACCTTTTATTCTTACATTCTAGGTTTCAGTCTTTTACATTAAACTCACTGTTGTTTATATATCCTTACTCTGGCAATCCATGTTATCTCTTTTTATAATCCATTTGATTTCTTTTCAAATACTTCTCGAATTGTATTTTTTTTCATCACTAATGCCAATAATATACTCTTCCAAAAATTGCTCCCTTTTACCAAAATAGATTTACTTTAACTTTTTATACCTACGAACACATTTAACCTTTTAAAGCCATCTCCATATTTCATATTCAGTATCACTGTCTAATACTGATGCATCTTCCTCTCCGCGTTCCATAACTAGCTAATATTCTTATTCACCCCAAATTTGTATCCAAACTATAAATACATATCGAGGGGCACAGAACACCATCGTCGAATATATATTTTCATGGCACACCAATCACACAAGCTTTATTTTCATCAACACGTTTGATTACTTGATAGTAATAATTACCTCGCTAAAGCTGCACCATACTTCAGGGGTTCCAAAAACGTGGTTTGCAAACCCTCATGGCTATCAAATCTGTTGCAGGGTCGCATAACTTTATTATAAAATTTAGTTATAATTCTCTTTTAATATTTATATCTAGAATTAATTTAAATTACCTTATAATCATTTTGGCTCAGCAAGTTTACGTAATGCTATAAACATTTTTTATTCAAATAACTCGATTTATACTTTTCAAATCAAGTTCAAGCCCATGCTTAGAGTTAGGTGTTTCTTATTTTGAATATAATTTCCATAATTTTGATACGAAATGCATAGCACTTTGGGTATCATTGCAATGATGCATTTACCTTTCCAGTCCTCAAACTTTTATATTCATATACAATTTGTTCCTCAGGTTTATTATTCCCCTGTAAAGCGGGTTACTACCGAGAAATATTGGCACACCTTACAAATTGTGCATTCAATGAGTACATGATCGACTGAAGTTTAGGATGCAATGCCACATCTCTTAACATCGCATAAGTATTGATCCCTTCCAATATTTTTTTACGTTTTCAAAATATATCATTAAGAATCCTCCACAAGACTTGAATAAAAAAAAATGTGAGATATAGTAATTTCCTTGCCCAAACAAACACTGCTAGTTAAACAATTTAATCGTTTAGTAATTTACATCAGGTTGTCAATCATGACTATACATCAAACTCTCGTAGTTATATTAACTACTCTAACCCAACAATCTGTACGAGGACCTTTATCCCATTTCAATTAATGCAGAATAGCTGTCACCAAATAAGTCCGGAACTTATCCTTCATCCAAAGAAAAGGACATATTCCATTAAAGTCACAACAGGAGTAGGGATGAGCAGTCGTCAGAGGTAAAACTATTAATGTTCGTTTAATGATACAGTTTCTTATGACAAGTTTAATTGATATAATTAAGTGTTTACTGCAGGCACTCCTATGAAGAGGTCATGTTTTAAGCCCACTGATAAATTTGCTTAGTGCATAATTTGACAACTATTACTCCAAACAAGAGTGGAGGTAGTAAAGTTTATATCAATTAGGGAACAATTTCATTTGCGCACTGAGAGATAAGTATCAGCTTCAGTGTAGTGTCAATATGCAATTTTCAAATATTCCCGCTCTTCAAGCAATAATGATGAACATCTGTTTCTCTTTTTGGGATGTGCAAACAAACGTTCTGTTTCCATCATGTTTAATTAATGATGATTATACAAGATTTTTCAAATTGTTATTTATTTTCATGACCATTCTTGACTTCTCTCTGTATTCATAAACATCGTTCTTTAAAAGCAGTATCACTTCTTTTAAATCTGACAGAAGTCGGAAGCGTTACCATTTTATATCATCAAGATATTTGCTAAATAAATATATGTATATTTCTTATAAATTCAACTGCAAACGCTGTAAATCGGTAAATACCATCTGATAAGAGGTACATAATACTTCTGGAAAAGATGGTTTTAGAAAGCGCAAACTTCCACCACTTCCAATAATTACTCGATCCCGACCTTTTATCCTTACGGCAAAGAACAAGTTTCTGCTTTGAAACTTCACTCTGTACTGATCAAGCCTCGAGAGGAAGAGAAATGTTTGGTGTAAGAATATTCTCTGTTAAAGTTGGCCTCAAATAATTGCTTTAACCAGTAACTTGCGACAAAAGATCTTCACGTACCATGAATTGCATGACAAGAAATTGCGTTTTATCTTTCTATGATAAAATACATTATTAGTAGCTGTCAATTATTTTTTCCAGACATATTTCATCCAGAAGGGTAAATTATACTTTAAAAGCCGTACTAAAGATTTCAAAAACAACAAATCAACTCTATATCCCTTTCTAAAATTTTTTTTTTTCCTCAATATATGTCATAGATCTTAGTTCCCTTAGTTATCATTCATAACAAACTTCATGATTCTTTTATACTTTTCCAGATCTCATAGCTCTTTTCTTCTTACTAGATGTTATACTTCGTTATTCCGTCACCATTTTTTTTTTATTCTAACTTAATTTTAAAGTTCTTTTATCCTTCTCTTTTTTTTCCCGTGCTAAATTTCATAGCTTTGTTTTTCCCACAATACATTTTCATAGATTTGTTTTTCCCTCACTAAATCTTATAGTTTTGTTTTTCCCTCACTAAATTAAATAGTTTGGTTTTTCCCTTACTAAATCTTATAGTTTTGTTTTTCCCTCACTAAAATAAATAGTTTGGTTTTTCCCTCACTAAATCTTAGAGTTTTGTTTTTCCTTCACTAAATTTTAACTTTGTTTTTCCCTCACTAAATAGCAAGGTTTCTTTTCCCTCACTAAATCTTAGAGTTTTGTTTTCCCCTCAGTAAATATCAATTTTGTTTTTCCCTCACTAAATTAAATAGTTTGGTTTTTCCCTCACTAAATTAAATAGTTTGGTTCTCCCTCACTAAAGCTTATAGTTTTGTTTTTCCATTACTAAATCTTATAGTTTTGTTTTTCCCTCATTAAATCTTATATTTCATTTTTGTCCCTCACTAAATAGTTCTTTTTTCCCTCACTAAATCTTATCGGTTTGTTTTTCCCTCACTATATATCATAGTTTTCTTTTTCCCTCACTAGATATTATAGTTTTTTCCCTCACTAAATATGATTTTTTTTTTCTTCAGTAAATATCATAGTGTTTTTTCTTCCTTCACTAAATCTTATAGTTTTTTTTTCCCCTCACTAAATCAGTTCTGTTTTACCCTCGCTAAATCTTATAGTTTTGTTTTTCCCTCACTATATATCATAGATTTTTCCCTCCCTAAATCTAATAGTTTTGTTTTTCCCTCACTGAATATCATGGTTGTTTTTTCCTCACTAAATCTTATAGTTTTGTTTTTCCCTCACTAAAGTTCATAGTTTTATATTTCCTCTTACTAAATCTTATAGTTTTGTTTTTCCTCCCTAAATATCATATTTTCTGTTTTTTCCTCACTAAAACTCATAGTTTTCTTTTTTCCGTACTAAATTTTAGTTTTATTTTTCCCTCATTAATCATCAAAATTTATTTGGTTGTCCCTCACTAAATCTCATAGTTTTTTCCATCTCTAAATATCAGTTTTGTTTTACCCTCACAATCTTATAGTTATTTTCCTCTCTCTAAATATTATAATTTTGTTTTTTCCATCACTAAATTTCATAGTTTTTTCCCTCTCTAAATATCATAGTTTTGATTTCCCTCACTAAATATCAGTTTTTTCCCTCTCTAAACATTATTGTTCTGCTTTTCCCTCACTAAATCTCATAGTTGTGTTTTTCGCTCCAAATCTTGTAGTTTGGTTTTTCCCTTGCTGAATATTATAGCTTTTTTTTCCTTTACTAAATTTTATAGTTTTTTTTTTTCAATATATCATAGTTTTGTCATTTCCTTACTAAATGTTGTTTTGTTTTTCCCTCGCTAAATCTTAGTTTCGTTTTTCCCTCACTAAATCTCATAGTTTAGTTTTTCCCTCACTATATCTAATAGCTTTGTTTTCACTCACAAAATCTTATAGTTTTTTTTCTACCTAATTAAATATCACGGTTTTGTTTGCCCTTCACTAAATCTTATAGTTTTGGATTCCCTAACTAAATCTTAGTTTTGTTTTCTTCTCCTCTAAATCTCATAGTTTTAGTATTGTTTTCCCTTAATAAATCTCATAGTCTTGTTTTTCCCTCACTAAATCTTATAGTTTTGTTATTCCCTACGTAAATCTTAGTTTTGTTTTTACCTCACCAAATCTCATAGTATTTGTTTTTGCCTCACTAAATCTTATAGTTTTGTTTTTCCCTCACTGAATATCAGTTTTGATTTTCCCTCACTAAATATCAGTTTTGTTTTTCCCTCATTAAATCTCAGTTTAATTTTCCCTCACTAAAACCCAGTTCCGCCTCTCCCTAATAAAGATTTTTTTTTTTTTTTTTTGCCATAACTAAACTCTGGGTCTCTTTTTTTTTCCTCAGCAAATGTCATGAATTTTTCTTCCATTGCCAATTCTTAATCTTTTTTTCTTCTTTTGATTTTCAAATTCTTCCGTACCTATCTAGATCTCAACGTTCTTTGTTCCCTCACTAAATATAATAGTTAATTTTTCCATTATCAAATATCATAGGTTGTTGCAGCCTGATTGGTAACGTCTGTCTGGTGTTTGCCAGACGGGGGATCGATTCCCACTCAGACTTGTTATTGCCATTGGTGTCTGCAACCTTACTATCCTTGTGAGCTAAAGTTGGGGGGTTTGGGGGAGCCTGTAGGTCTATCTGGTGAGTCATCAGCAGCCACTGCCTTGCCCTTCCTGGTCCTTGCTTGGGTGGAGAGGAGGCTTAGGCGCTTATCACATAATATATGATCAATCTCTAAGGCACTGTCTTGCTTGCTAGGGCAATGCCACTGTCCCTTGCCTCTGCCATTCATGAGTGACCTTTAAACCTCATAGTTCTTCTTCCGCTTACTAAACCCCAGAGTTATTCTTCCCTCATAAACCTCATAGTTCGTTTATGCCCTAACTAAACCTTATAGTTCTTATTTGCATCTCTAGATCTCATTTTTCGTTGTTCCATTACTGGACAGCATAGTTCCTCTTTTGCCCTCACTATATTACGTTTTTTTCTTATCCAAATCACAAGTCTTTTTTCCCTTTATACATCTTACCCTTATCTTTTTCTTCCCTAGATCTAACACTTCTCATTTTGTCTCTAAATCTCATAAACATTTATTTTCTCTTCACTAAAATCTTGTCTAAATCACTAATTATCATAGGCCTCTTTTGCTCTCTCTATATCTTAAAATTCAGTTCTCTCTCACTAAATTACAAAGCTCTTACTTTGACTTCATTATATTTCATACTTATTTTTCCTTAACTAAATCTCATAGCTCTGTTTCCATTCACAACTTTCAAAGTTCTGTCTTTTCATCAAGAAATGTATAACATTCCTTTTCCTCGCCACTTCACATAGTGTTTCCCTTGCTAGTTCTGAAACATTTTCTTATTCACTAATTATCAACGTTTTCCGTCCTTAAACTTCGTAATTAAATTTACTTTTTCAATTTCATCGTTGTATTTCAATATTTTTTTTTTCCTCACAAAAAAAATATCAGTTTATTCCAACTAATAAATATCAGTTCTTTATTTCCATCAGTGTTACTTATTTTTTCCTTACTGTAGTTTTCCTCTCTAATTCCCGTGGCTTTTTCTTTTACTAAATCTCATGTATATTTATCCATTACTCGATATCACCATTATTCATTCCACACAAAAACTAATGTACTTATTTCTCGTAGATCGGCTTCGCTTGCTAAAAACCATAGGTCTTCATCTATAAGATAAATGTTTTTCTTGCTATTTTACTTGAATCTTGAATAATCTTGTATTTCCACTTATTTGTCACCCCTCTTTATCATTGGTTTCTTAACAATTCGAAGGAATTTTAGATATCACATCATTTCATATGTGTTTTACTTCCCAGAACTCATAAAACTGTTGAAACATGTATTGGGATATATATATATATATATATATATATATATATATATATATATATATATATATATATATATATATAAAAAAAATTACATTACATTTTTTTTATCATAGTGGAAATCTTACAGATATCTTGGGTCTTTTCTATATTATTTCCTATTTGGGTTTTCAACTACGTAATCTTTTGCTCCGACCGAAAAAAATTGTTATGCCGTACGGAACACTAAAAGACAAAGATTAAGCCAAAAAATACTTTGTAGTTGTGTTGAGTAGCATACAATATTCAAAAGGAAATGACACTGAAACAACACCAGCGCGTCTAGATTATCCTTGAGAAAAATTATACAAACAGACTCAATGGTGAGAGTTAAGTCGACAAAGAAGTAAGTGCAATAAGCCGTTTATTATGAATTCATAATAATCAAGTTTTTCATGGCTTCATTATATTACTTTGTCGATATATTGCAATAGAGACGCAAATGGAATTGCTTCAAAATTAACTGTATATGCAGCAATGACATAATAAGTCTGTGAGGTGATCATCAATAAAGGAATCAAATGCCAGAATCAGGAAGAAACCCTGGAAGACGAAAATATTTGTCTATTTTCTCACCTTTTGGAACAACATGATCGTATGAGGATTGAATAAGAGAAGTTGTTGTCAAAAGAGACGACCGGGAAAAGGGGAACTAATCTTATTCGGATGGCAATATCTCCAACCCATTGGAATCAAAAGATTACGGAAAAGAAGAAGAAATATCATTGGCTAGAGTAGAGATGATAATGAGATGGGTATAATAATCCATTTAATATGATTTCATAGTAATTTTAACATTTGGTATACCTTAATTGGATTTCAAGATTAAAAGATTTGAAAAAAAAGAAATGTTGCTGGTCTCCTGACGAAATTAATTTAATTAAAACTTAGGTTTTATCTTAAATGACAAAAAAGTACACCTACAGAGACGATAACTAAAATAACAATATTAACAACATTAACAACAATTACTGGATCTACTAAGAAAGCATAAGATATAGGTTAAATATTATTAACTACTATTTCCGTGACTCAATAATCATGACACAAATTTTATGTCATGGAAGTTTTAGTAGTGCCAAAAGAGATGGAGACCACTAACACAAGAGCATTAAAGATAATATTGTATGAGAGAGAGAGAGAGAGAGAGAGAGAGAGAGAGAGAGAGAGAGAGAGAGAGAGAGAGAGAGAGAGAGAGAGAGAGAGAGCACCAAACTTGAATTTGGTTATAATTCATCTCAGAAGCCATATAGTTCTTCTTTGACCATATAACCTCCAATACGCATATATGCAAACATACATCCATACACACACCCATATATATGTGAAACTAAGGGTGGAAACTGAATGCCATTAAGAGTTTGTATAGTAACAACGGAAACTCACGAAAGTATAATGTTGACATGATCTGGGTATTCAACGATTTGACCACCTCATTGATAAAGAGTGATTCGAGTGCAGACAATTGAATGTCGTTTGGATCATACCCAACAACTATAACCTTTAGATGCTAAAGTTTGTTTATATTTTCTATATGGGGTCTGATTCTGAAAAATTTAGGTTTACATAGTTAGTTACCTCCGCAAACAAAGTTGGGAAGAGGTTATGTTTTCACCCTTGTTTGTATTCTTTTGGCCTTGGAGAAAACATTCCGACAACGAATCAAAAAATGCACAGATTTAATCAGAGAAGACCAGACAATAAAAAGACTTGTGAACCACCAAAATGACGAGAATCAAATAATCTGACGAATGAATTTACGGATCTG
>NC_090750.1:23730662-23733162 GCF_036898095.1 Palaemon carinicauda
AGAATTCTTTATTAAGGCTGTTTTTATTGTATTTTTACTCTTAAATGCTACATTTACATTGAAATTTTTTAACAGTTGGGGAATTTCTTTAAATGAATCACAATAAGGTAGTACAAGTAAATTTTGTGTGTTATAGTTTTTTCTGTTATCATTACCGAAAAAAGTCTTTTTTGCTGTTCTTAGGGCATCATCTAACACAATTTCAGGATACTTTAGTTTTTTACCTATTGCTCTAATACCATTTATTTCGTCATCAATATATTCAGGGCTGCAGACTCGGAATGCTCTTAAAAACATAAAAGTAAATACCGATTTCTTAACTTTGTTGCCTTGGTTTGAGTAATAATGGACATATGCCGAGATATTCGTTGGCTTTCTATATACACTGAACTTGAGACTATTATTACATCTATGTATGCGACAATCCAAAAAAGGTAGGGTACAATTATTCTCCAGCTCCATAGTGAAATTTATTGATGGTACCAAACTATTCAATCTAAGAAGAAAGTTATCTAAATTTTCATTTCCTGGCCACACACATATTATGTCGTCAATATATCGAAACCATTTTACATTATTAGGTATGATGTTATTTACGATTCTGCTTTCAAAAAATTCCATATATAGATTGCTCAATACTGGGGATAAAGGGTTTCCCATAGCCATACCAAAAGTTTGTGCATAAAATCTCCCATTGAATTCAAATTTACAATCTTTTATACATAATTTAATTAATTCTATTAAAGTGTGTATGGACAATGGTAGATTCAATTGTCTATCATCTAATGTTTCAGATAAAAATTCCAACATGTCATCAATAGGTACTTTTGTGAATAGTGAGACTACATCAAAACTGACAAGCCTACAGGTACTGTTGATCTGTACTTCATTCAGTTTGTTAATCAAGTCTACATTATTTTTTATATTTGAATATGAGATGGTGCCAACTAAAGGATTGAGGATATTCACAAGGTACTTAGATAATTTATATGCTGCTGAACCTACAGAGCTAATTATTGGCCTAGCTGGATAATTTGGCTTATGAGTTTTAATAGTTCCATTCATATATGGCAATGTTGGTGATATTGTACAAACCTTTTTTATCAGATCTTCATTCCCTTTTAATAACTCTTTCACTTTTTTGTTGTAACTACTATTCACAAACTCAATTGGATTTTTTCTTAATTCCATGTATGTGTTTTCATAACTCAAGAGGTTTTCCATTTTTTCTATATAATCATTTTTATTCAAGATTACCAGTGCTCCAGATTTATCGGCTTTTGTCAACTTAATATTTCTATCTTGCTTCAATTCGGCAATTGCTCTCTTGAATCTTTTTGGGCAATTTGGAACCACTGGTTTTTTCATATTGCTGTATATAATACCCTTAATCATATTTACTTCTTCTACAGAAATATCACTGAATTTCTCCAGGTTACACACTCCATTTGTAATTTCTACACTATTCACTGCACTTGATGACATCGAGAAATTTAAACCGTATCCCAAGGCACACTTCACATTTTTATCTAGAATTTTATTTGACAAATTAACCACACATTCTGGATTAACGTTTGTAGTCCACGGGCTGCTTTCTATCAGTGCATTGAGTTTCGTGTCATGCTTTTGTTTGAGTTTTCTATACACTTTTTCGTTCATTTCTCCATAAAGTGTATAGAAAAATCAAACAAAAGCATGACACGAAACTCAATGCACTGATAGAAAGCAGCCCGTGGACTACAAACGTTAATCCAGAATGTGTGGTTAATTTGTCAAATAAAATTCTAGATAAAAATGTGAAGTGTGCCTTGGGATACGGTTTAAATTTCTCGATGTCATCAAGTGCAGTGAATAGTGTAGAAATTACAAATGGAGTGTGTAACCTGGAGAAATTCAGTGATATTTCTGTAGAAGAAGTAAATATGATTAAGGGTATTATATACAGCAATATGAAAAAACCAGTGGTTCCAAATTGCCCAAAAAGATTCAAGAGAGCAATTGCCGAATTGAAGCAAGATAGAAATATTAAGTTGACAAAAGCCGATAAATCTGGAGCACTGGTAATCTTGAATAAAAATGATTATATAGAAAAAATGGAAAACCTCTTGAGTGATGAAAACACATACATGGAATTAAGAAAAAATCCAATTGAGTTTGTGAATAGTAGTTACAACAAAAAAGTGAAAGAGTTATTAAAAGGGAATGAAGATCTGATAAAAAAGGTTTGTACAATATCACCAACATTGCCATATATGTATGGAACTATTAAAACTCATAAGCCAAATTATCCAGCTAGGCCAATAATTAGCTCTGTAGGTTCAGCAGCATATAAATTATCTAAGTACCTTGTGAATATCCTCAATCCTTTAGTTGGCACCATCTCATATTCAAATATAAAAAATAATGTAGACTTGATTAACAAACTGAATGAAGTACAGATTAACAGTACCTGTAGGCTTGTCAGTTTTGATGTAGTCTCATTATTCACAAAAGTACCTAT
>NC_090750.1:23738162-23745662 GCF_036898095.1 Palaemon carinicauda
TTTTCACCCCTTTTCCAACAGAAGTACAGAGTATGAAATTTAATCCCTGAATTGTTGGACTCTTTTGGAGTTTTCGCGAAGAACATCTTATAAGTTTACAATAGGCGTCTCTCCTCTCCCTTTTATTACAATTATAAAAAAAAATGTTAAAATTACAATTACAGTTATAATTCATAATTATAATTATAACAATTATAATTATAATTTCAATAATTATTATAATCAATTCTAATTATTATATTATAATTATCACAATAATTATAATAATTATAATCATTATAATCATAATTATAATTTAAATAACTATATTAAAATCATCATTATTATTATAATTATAATTAAAATAATTATATTTATGATTATAATTATTATAATTATAGTTATAATTATAATTATTATAATTACAATTATTATAATTATAATTGATATATTATAATTATTATAATACTCATTATAACTATAAATTATTATAATTATAATTATAATAATTATTATAATTATTATAATTACAATTATATAATTATAAACTAAAATAAATTACAGAAATTATAATAAAATAATTAAATTAAATTGTGTAATTATAATTTAATTTTATTATTATAATTATTTTAATTATAATCATAATAGTTGTAATAAAATTGTTAAATTAAATAATATAATCATGTAATTATATATTAATATGATTATATTTATTAGGCTTATTATTATGACAATTATAATTATCATAAATATTATTATTATAATTATTATGATTATCATCATAATTCTTACAATTATTGTTATTGTTATTATTATTATCAAATTTACTATAATTATATTATTATCATTATTATAATTATTATAATTATTATTATAATTATTATTATACTAATTATAATGATTATAATAATTATTATAATTATGATAATTGTCATTATAATTCTTATTATTATTATTATCATTATCACTATTATCAATTATCATAATTAATTATCATTATTATTATTATTATTATTATTATTATTATTATTATTACTATTATGAATCATTGTTAATAATTATCATTATTATTTCTATTATTATTATTATTGTTATTATTATTATTATTATTTTTATCATTATTATTATTATTATTATTATTATTATTATTATTATTATTATAATTATTATTATTAATTATTATTATTATCATTATTATTATTATTATTATTATTAATTAAACGTTATTCATCATTCACTGATTAATAAATAGTATTAATTATTAATTACTGATTATTATTATTATTATTATTATTACTATTATTATTATTATTATTATCATTATTATTGTTATTATGTAAACTATAACCCAAGTTGGAAAAGCAGGATGCTATATGCCCAAGTGGTTGAACAAGAAAAAATAGCCCAGTAAAGAAAGAAAATAAGGGAACAAATATATTAGTATTTGAGTGTATCGTCAAGCAAGAGAACTCTAACCAAAGATAATGGAAGATCATGAGACAGAATTTAGGATACTAGCCAAGACTAGAGAAGAATGGTTTGGTTTTGGAGTAGTGTTCTCCGATAAGAGCCACTTCTACCCTTAACAAGAGAAAAGTAGCCACTGAACAATTGCAGTAAAGAATAATTTTCCGGTTATCTTTGTAATGTGTAAGAGGAAAGAGGAGAATTTGTAAAAATTAGGTTAGACTATTTGGTGTATGCGTGGGTAAAGGGAAAATGAGTTGTAACCAGACAGGATACGAATGTAGTACTATCTGACCAATGCAAGTCAAAAACCTTCTATTAAAAAGTGACATATTTAGAATGCATTCACATATATTATTTGAATATGGCATAGATTATGAAAATATTCTTACTTGGAAGTCGGCTTGCATCAGTTCTCTTTGTTTTTAATGCATAATGGAATCCTTTTTAGATATTGATAATTTATTCATATCTTTTTAATGAAACTAATTTACTTATTATAGTAGTTCATTCGATAGAACTGGATGCCATGTTCTAGTAATGTAAAATCCAACGCTGAATGCTTTGTATTGAGAAAGCCTTAGACTCTCAACTTGCTGGGAATACAGCCTAGACTGTGTTTTCCCTGTTATTGATAATCCCCAAACCCAAATACAGCTCAACCTCCTAACCATCCGTAGTGTTTAATCTTACAGTGAGAAAACGACGATAACAAAGTCTCTCTCTCTCTCTCTCTCTCTCTCTCTCTCTCTCTCTCTCTCTCTCTCTCTCTCTCTCTCTCTCTCTCTCATTTTCCTTTGTTAAATATTACTTACGCTTTATTTATTTGTTGTTTTCTATTTCTTCCATCTCATTTTCTTGCTGTAATTTCTAGGAATTTGTGACTGCTATTGCACCGCCGAATGTTCCTTTTCCAACTCTTAAATGATAATCCTACAATGGGTAAAAGATAGCAGTGCACTAACCGTTGGACCGCAGCAAAGACTATAAGAATTGGGTTTTATGTAAATAACACATTCTATGAAAACTTCATATAAAACCGTATTCAACATCAAAAACATTTTTCCTAAAGTTATATAATTTTAATTATTCTATTTCCACGATATAAATTCAATACTTAAAAGTATGTCTGGCTCTAAATTTCTCAGCAAGAAATTTACTTGTATTAGAGTAAAAATTATAATAAATTTTTCTTGTTGTTAGAAACTTCGCCAATTGCTAATAGTGGAGATTTGTAGAGCTTAGTTTTAAGGAAAAATATCTGAAAAATAATGAAATGTATAGAAGCATCGAAATAATCTTACGTCTCTCCTAATACCTGGTTGACAAGTCTTTTTTTACAAGTAACAAAATAAAACCGTTGCCAGAATATATGTAATCTTATGTAGGATTTTCAATATATGAAAGTACTGAGCTTTACTAACAAAAAAAAGCATCCGTATATATATATATATATATATATATATATATATATATATATATATATATATTATATATATCTATATATATACGTATATATATATATATATATATATATATATATATATATATATATATATATATATAATATATTATATATACGTATATTATATATATATATATATGTGTGTGTGGTGTGTGTATAAATAATATATATATATATATATATATATATATATATATATATATATATATATAGTTTGTGAATAGATTGATTGTTTGATTATTCTAAATTTTTCTGGCATCCCAACATCTAAGGTCATTGACGCCTATATCATTCATTATGTATAAAAAATAAAACAATATTCAATTAAAATCATAAAAGTTATGATGTCATTGTAAAATTTCAATAGTTTTCAGAAGACCTACTTCTTGAAATAAATCTAAAAATGCCGATCGCACAGTAGGACACATCATGTCCAAGAATCATGGCAAGGATGAACCTGCCATCCTCACCTCGAGCCTCAAACAGATAACTATTTCTTTAGTTATTATAATTGGGGGCACTCGGTCAGCAAATGCATCACTGTTAAAGGTACCAAACAGCCGCCGCAATACGGTTAGTGTTGGCCCTTCGGCAGAAACTCGTGAATCAACCGAGTTGTGACCGATGCTGAGACGACAAATAGACATCTCCCACTTTCGGGGGGTACCATGTTATACCTCCAAGGGAAATATGACAATTGTAACTTCTCTCATTTTTATTGCATTCTAGGCCTATCCCAGTGCGGTTGCCAACTATCATAAAAAAATTTCTTCATGTTAGGTGGGAAATCATTGCAGGAAATGAGACACCTTCTTGCTAATAACTCGTATGCAGCATTCTTCGCCAATATATCTGCCTTCTCATTCCCAGACACTCCTGCATGTAATCGAACCATTATACTCTTCCGACCAATAATAAAATGCAAATTCTAAATCTTTCAAACTAAAGGGTTACTAGATTTAACAACTTCTAAACCTTGAAGGACACTCCTTACATCACTATAAATGGTAAAAATTACCCTCTTTCAGCCTTCTATTTTCTCAATGGCGGTTAGGTATGCCATAAAGCTCGGCGGGTAAATATGGAAGCTGTTAGAGAAGTGCACCTCTACTATTAAAACCATTACTATGTACTCCAAATCCAACGCTGGCATCAGATTTGGAGCCATCAGTATATATAAAAGTTGATCCCTTATGCTCTGCAACATGTTCCATAAAAAGAGACCTGGATTTCTAAGTCAGTCATATTCTTTTTTAACTCCAACAAAGTATTTACAGAATGATACCTATGGCAATTTCCATGGTGTTGATGATACCTTAAATGGAAGCACCTTACTTCAAATTATATCAAGACTGTTAATTAATTGTTTAACCCGAAAAACCATAAGGTTGAGGACATTTTGGGTGCAACTCAAAGACTGATGTGTGCTTTACAAGGCTTGCAGTCTGATAGGCTAAAGAATTGGGAAAGTCTTTGCAACCTAAACCAATACTGAACAAAAGAATACTTCCGATGAAGGTCTAAAGGTAATTCTTCAACATCAACAAGGACACTTGTGATGGGCAATGTTCCTAAACACTCCTTTGGACAATCTAATACAAGCATGATGTATTGAATCTAATATTTTTAACCGGCTTTGGGTGGCTGAGAAATATATTTGACATCCATAACTAATTTTTTAAAAAAATCAATGCCTTGTATAATTTTAAAATAGTATTGCCGTCTGCCCCCCCCCCCCCCCCCCTCCCCCGGCGATTTATATGACAATACTTTTAAACGATTCAGAGCTTCAAGACATTAAGCTTTTTAATGCTTGTAAGTCTACAATCAAATACTTTGTCAATTTAGAGTTTAAGTTTTCTCTAAACCACTACCATTCTAGCTCCAGCAAATAATATGGAGAGATCATCCGCAAATAGTGTTGAGAGAGAGAGAGAGAGAGAGAGAGAGAGAGAGAGAGAGAGAGAGAGAGAGAGAGAGAGAGAGAGAGAGAAACAAACCATTGTTTTGTCGTTCTCTTACTGTAACATTAAACACTACGGATGGTTAGGATTGATTGATTGATTATGCGTTATTTGACATCGAAGGTCATTGACGCCGATATTATTTGTTATAGATATATAAATAAATATCAATTAAGTTTAAAACAATAAAAGCAAAAACATCCTCATGACAGTTAGATAGATTTCAGAAGATCTGCATCTGAAATAGATTTAAAAAAACCACTATTATTGTACGACACATTATGTCCAAGATGTGTATTTCTTTCAGTACTATAACTGGGCATTCGATTAATAAATGTCTCACTGTCAAAGGTACCAAAAAATCATCGTAATATGGTTGGTGTTGGCCATTTAGCAGAAACTTGTGTGTCAGCCGAGTGTGACCAATACGGACACGTTTTCACATAAAAAAATTAATTCGTTAGTTTTTCCCATATATGAGAAGATTCCGGACAAGCGGCGACCTTTGATATACATGGGTAGAATTGGTCAAGGCCGCACCAATGCGTCGTCCCTTCTTCACGGTCTGTACCTGCGATGAACATTCATATTTTGGGTCAGAATTGACACCCCAAAATCAAACAAATTTCTTGGGTAGTGTCATAGCCTTTGTGTAATGGTTTTCCACTGTCTTGGGGTAGAGTTCTGTAGCACCTGTTACAGCCACATCTTATCCCCTTTTTTTCGTTTTTCCATCTCCCCCGGAAATCCATGGTATACTTTTACTTTTCCTTTTAGTTTCTCCATAAGACTAACTAATATCTTCAAAGCTATCACAAACAAAAATATAAGCTGAAACACAGCTTAGGGGAAAAATTAAAAAGACCACCGCGATAACTCATCTTCAGTTGACACAATACCGTCCATCATTGTTACAACCTTATGGATGCATAAGTGTTCAGCCTTAAACCATTAGCCATTACAGAAGGGTATAACTGTCTTCCATGCCAAAATATCATATAATCATATTCCTTTAACACGCAAAGTACATTTTACATACTTACAAACTGCAAACTGAGTCAGGCAGTAAGTCAGCAATATCAACATGTCCGCCAATCACAGTGATGTAAATACCACACTTACGCAGTCTTGTTGTATCTCACGGTTGTTACCTGTAAAGGTGCAACATTGTTTTATGCATCTATTCATGCACACCAACCATCCGGAGTCGAGGAAACCCGTCAGTTTCAGGAGATTACGTGAAGTACGATGCCCTAATTCTGGGGTTCATATTTCAAAAGGTTTCGTTTGATTCCGTAGTATATTAACTAATATAATTTATATTGTATGTATATATATATATATATATATATATATATATATATATATATATATATATATATATATATATATATATATCCTTTTACCCCCAGGCTATTTGGAAACTTCCAACCCTTAACCCCCAATGGTTATTTTTTTTCAAGCATATTTTGCAGTATATTTTTTTAAATTGCTCTAACAGCCTTAATTTTAGTTATAGAAAGGTCAGGTGGGTCTCATTCTCTTGGAAAATGCCTGAAGTTTCTCGAAAAATTATCAAAAATATGCAAAAAAAATTTAAATAGCAGTTTTTTGCAAGGACGTACCGGTACGTCCATGGGGGTAAAGGGATAAGTTTTGTGGAACGTATCAGTACGTCCTTTTGGGGGTGAAAGGGTATGTATATATATATATATATATATATATATATATATATATATATATATATATATATATATATATATATATATATATATATATATATATATATATATATATCATCGTCATCACCTTCTAATGCCATTGATGCAAAGGGCCTCAGCGAGATTTTGCCAGTCGTCTCTATCTTGAGCTTCTAATCCAATACCTCTCCATTCATCATCTCCCACGTCATGTTTCATAGTCCTCAGCCATGTAGGCCTGGGACTTCCAACTTTTGTAGACCAGTTGAAAATTTGGTGAACTAATCTCTCTTGGGGAGTGGGAAGAGTATGTCTAAACCATCGCCATCTACCCCTCACCATGATCTCATCTACATATGGCACTGAGTAATCTCTATTAAAGTTTCATTTCTAACCCTGATCTGCCTTTTAACTCCTAATAATCTTTTGAGGCTTTGTTCTCAAATATACAAAATCTGTTGGATATTATTTCATTATTATTCCATGACTCATGTCCATACAGCAACACAAATCTCACTTAACTGATATATAGTCTGATTTTAATATCCAATTTCAGGCGATTTGATTTCGAAATTTTATTTAACCTAGTCATTGTCTGATTTGCTTTTTACAATCTTTCAATAAACTCAAATTCTAATTATCCTGTAATGAAGATCAAAGTTCCTAAATATTTAAATGATTCCACTTCAATAATCCTTTCTGCTTCCAATTATATTTTGTCTTCCATTTCATGTTCCGTTCTCACCATCTCTGTCTGTCTTCTATTTATCTTAGAGCCCAACTGCCTGTGATATTTCATGCATTTTGGTAAGAAAGCTTTGCAAGTAATGCGGTGTTCTGCTAATAAGGACAAGGCCATCAGCTTACTCTACGTCTGATATTTCCTATTACCAATACAGTCCAGTCTTCCGCCATCCCCAACTGT
>NC_090750.1:23750662-23915662 GCF_036898095.1 Palaemon carinicauda
AATGTATACAATGATGAAGATGATGTAGTAAATGCTTTGATTTAAAGAATTCGCTGCCTGGACAAAATCCAAAATATAGAAGATAAGAAGATAAGTGTAGTCCTGAAGAAAAATGCCTCGGGGTGGGGGGGGGGGGGGGGGGGACCACCCACCATGTGCTGAAATATGAACCCGAAGTTCAAAAGGCTATTCATGATAATGGGGACAAAGTTTCGTTATGATGGGGTATCTATAACATACGTGATAGGTACCACGTGATCACCTGCTACCACTGTCAGAGGTATGGACATTTTGAAAAAGATTGCAAGTCTAAGAATGAAGATAGAGTCTGCGGGAAATGTTCAGGGGGACACTCCACCAGGGAGTGTAATTCGCAATTGTCAAACTGTATAAACTGCACAAAGTTAAACAGACAAAGTGACCACACAGCAAATTCTAGAGACTGCAATGCTTTTGACTTGGAATGGAAGACTAGCGGAAAATACTGATCATGGTTACTAGGGATGTCATAAACTGTGGCTATGTAAATATACAATCTGTAGGTAACAAGACTGTTAAAATTCGAGAATTCATAAAAAAGAAATATTTAGATATAATAGCATTATCTGAAACATGGCTAAATAGCTTGGACAAGGCAAAGATCACTGAAATGACGCCCCCACACATGCCTTCTTTCACATACCGAGAGAAGGTAGGTCTGGTGGGGGTGTCGCACTCTTTATTCATAAAAGTTACTCAAACCTCAAAACGTTGAAAAGAATTAGTGTAACAAGCTTTGAATATATAGAAATAAAATATACGCCAAAAAATAGAAGAATATCATTTGTAACAAATACAAACCTCCTGGAACAAACTCTAGTATTTTTTTTTTTTGAAGAATTCGGTGCTCTCATTGAGATGATTACCATGGAGAAAAACGAATTAGTTATCCGTGGAGACTCCAATTTTTGGACGGATGCCACATCAAATCCTGATGATTTGGGATTTAGTGAATTACTAGAATCATATCGACTCGTGAATAATGTCGAATGTACAACTATTTTAACAGGGCATACGCTAGACTTAGTTCTAAGTGATGACATGAATAATATTGTATCAGATATGAAAGTCGAAGAGAAATGTACTATCTCCCCAGGACACAAACTCATTACGTTTAGTCTGTCTCTACAGAAAAATGCATTACTAAAGAAAATAAACTTTAGACATAAATCTAATTTTTCTCCTACCGTATTTATTGAAGAAGTTACAAAGAAAATAAATGATGCTATCAACATTCCCTGTGATCATGATGACCAACGTCTGTTAGGAAGTAAGTGTGCTGTCTTATGATCACTTCCAATAAAGTAAGTAAAAGTGAATATGATACCATGTGCCCACCGATGGAGAAGACTATTACCATAAAAGACCAATCTCCTAGATTTGATGGAGAGACTTTGGAAAAAAAATAGGGAAAAAAGAGGTAATGAAAGAAAATGGAAAGGTTAAAAACTGAAAGTACTTGGGTGAAATACAAAACTGCTGCCTGTCAATATAACTACCTACTAAGATGGAAAAAAGGTGAATACTATAAGAGAAAGATCCTCGAAGTAGCAACAGACATAAATAAGTTATATCGTCTCCTGAATGGTATAATGTGAAATGTAAAAAAAAAAAAAAAAAAAAAGCTACCTGATGGATACAGTGACCAGGAACTAGCAAATATTTTTTTAGTATTCTTTGGAAACAAAACTGAAAATATAACCAGATCATTCGTAAATACTCAACATCAGATTAGTTATACACCAGGCACACAGACAAAATTAACAAGATTTAACAACATAACACAAGATGACATCACCAGAATTATCAAGAGAGCAAAGAAAACAAACTGTGCGATTGATCCTATGCCAATATATGAAATAATTGGAGAGAGAGACTTTTCTAGTCTAGCCGAAAAAATAATGAGAATAGCAAATGCAAGCATGAATGTAAGTTTCCTAAATCTGAGAAAATGGCTATAGTCACACCCGTTCTGGAAAATGCACTGGACTACCAGGAATTAAGCTCATATAGACCTATTTCAAATCTATTCTTTATCTCAAAAGTGCTTGAATATGTAATTCTTGAACAACTAGTCAGCCACTTAGAAGTAATAGAAGCTTTACCTGACAACCAATCTGCTTACAGAAAACTATGCTCTACGGAGGCAGCCATCTGCTCTGTTGTAAATATGCTAGAAATTATGGATGAAAAAAAAAATGTGGTATCTTAATTCTGCTCGATCTCAGTGTTGCTTTTGATACAGTGGTACATGAACTGTTACTAAATGATCTACAGTCAATCGACGTTGAAGATCAAGCCTTCGAATACCTAAAAGACTACTTAGTTGGTAGAAATTATTGTGTACAAATTGGAAACACTTATTCATCATATGAACCCTTAAACAAAGGGGTACCCCAGGGAAGTGTACTTGACCCAATCTAATTCTGTATCTATACTATTGGTCTATCGAAAATACTACAAAGGCATGGCGTGAAGTTTAAACTATTTGCAAATGACACGCAATTTTACTTCTCCATAATGATATAGATGACACTACTGAAACTCTAAACCGAATCCTTGATAGTGTTAGAGAATGGATGACATTCAAACAACTAAAATTAAATGAAAACAAAACTGAATTCATGATGGTGGGCAAGAGAAACAGCTTGAGAAAGTTAGGTGATATTCAAATGAACATAAATAATGACTGGGTTCCGTTATCTAGTAATGTTCGAGATCTAGGTGCATTTCTTGACTGCAACCTATCTCTAAATGCCCAAATAAATAATGTAATAAAAACTGCTGGTTATAATCTAAGAAATATTGTGTTAATAAAAAAGTATCAAGACGAAAATTCTGTAAAGAAACTTGTGATAAACTGTTATTACCAGGATTGACTATTGTAACTCTATTACAATTTACCAAAAGTGCAAATTAAGAAATTACAAAACATAATAAAGAGAGGAGCAAGACTGATAAAAGGCGTCCCACCTAAAGAAAGGATAACCCCTATACTAATTGATTTTAACTGGCTGCCGATTAAAGCGAGGATTGAATTTAAAACATGTACAATAACTCACCAAGTTATCAGAACTAGGCGTCCAAAATACTTAAGAGAATTGCTACATATTGCGCAGCCAACAAATCGTGTCGACACGAGAATAGTTACAGATGGCTTCAAACTGTTGGAACCTACATATATGTTTACTTTAGGCTCTAGAGCCTTTAAATATGTGGCCCCGAGACTATATAATAAGCTCTCACGAAACATTCGAATGATTGAAGACATTAAGGCTTTCAAGAGGAAACTGAAGACTTTCTTATTTCATGAGTATTTTGACAGTGACGATTTAACAGTAAATGAAGAATACGAGACATGAAACGTTAAATACTCAGACCGAAAAAGGTACAACAACAGTGGAGGTCCTGTAGAGAGTGGGTTCCCCTGCTGCATGGACCGGAAAAGCAGTCATCAAAGTAAAGTAAAGTACTAAACCCTAGGTACAATTACAAATATGCCTTTATTAATATTATGACTGCATTTCTACTTCATTTTCCTTTAGGCTGATGATGAGCAATTTAGTCAAGAAACGAAGAATGCTGTGGGGAATACATTGTTCTCAATTACTTCACGAGACAAAAATTTTCATATTTTCCAGCCTTTTTAAAATTTCACAGAAAACTGACTACTAACAACACTGTTGATAAAAAAAGTGCTTTATTGTAATTTTGTACTAATAGTGTAAGAAAAGTCTTTATTAGTGTAATGAAGGATTGGAATCACGTCCATCACAGTCAAAGAACACGAAAAAATTTACACAAAAGCTCTGCAAAGGCATATTTTCTTGAGCTTCTGAAGCAGAGATCAACACCTATTGGAGGGCAAACAGATTTCCATCCTTAAAGAAGAGGTTAGGAAAAGGTGCTTGGAACTAGAACGTGTGAAAAATTTAGTTAAAGTGATTAAAAAAAGCGTGTTAAACTTCTGGGGTACAAACTTTGAAGCGATCTATACTTTTGATGATCCTGGTTTAGAGGTGATCATTTTGTTGTGAATTCATAATATTATGAAGGAACATTTCCGTGAATGTGTTGAGAAGATTAAGATGCATCATCAAGCTCAGTCATAAGGTAGAGGATCATTTAGTAGTTTTTTTTTATTAAGAAGACAGTGAATAAGATAAAAAAACCATTCAGCAGTCAATTACAAATGAATTTAATGAGATTAAAATGTTTTCTTTGGAGATATTTACAACACAGGGAATAACTTCTTTAGACCAATGTGCTGTAGTCCTTAGTTATGGTACAGATGTTATACATGAAAGATTTATAGTTGTAATAAACTGAGAAGCATCCATGGGTAAGTAATTCATTGAAATATTGAATGATGTGCTTTGTAAATTATAACTTAATCTGAACAATTGCCTTGGGAAGGTCACAGATGGAGCCTCGAGCCTGCAGAGCCAGTTTAGATGCTTTTGATCTATATTTTCCACACAATGTCCAGGTACATGTAAGGTGTTATGCACACGTGATAAATTTGGCTTTGGGTAACACAACTGGATTATTGCTAGGAGGTACATCATTATTTACTTTACTAAATTGTATTGTAGTATTTATCAGCAAGTGAATATATGAATTAAGGAAAATCCAAGTCTCAGCATCAATGCCTGGTTCCCCAATGGTGGGCTAAAGTTGAGTCTTAGGAGTATATTTAGAAATTTTGGTATATCAGATAGTGCTCTCTTTGTAGATATCTTGCTAACATTAGTTTTTAGTTACCATCGTAGAACATGTAGGTGTGAAGTAAGATGTTTTAGTTAAACATAGAGCTTACAATGAGTCACTTCTAAAATATGAGACCATTTTAACGTCTCAGATAATTTTTAGGATATTTTAGCACACTATTCTACTATAAAAATATCTGCAAACCAGAAGAATGGATTTTCTTTATTAACTTATAGAACTGTCTCATCAACCTATAAGAATATGGAGGTATTATGAATATTGAAGGTATTGAAAATATTAAGGTTGCAGCAAACACCTTTGAGCAATGGGAAATGGTAAATACAGTTGGAAGTGTAAAATGAGCTTTCACCAAAAATGTGAGAAAAAAGAAAATTATGCCTGAAGAACTATCTCCTGTAGAAACACTGAATGAAACAGATAGAACATTTACAGTTAAAATGCATGATCAGATATTAGACAAAGTTTCATGAAACCTTCATGAGTAATTTCTTACACATTGTATGCTGTACAGTAACTTATCCTTTCCTGATCCAAAAAAATTTGATCAAATGAAGAGTTAATACAATATAGTAAAAGTCCTTATTTAGGGAGTTAAGTGTTTAATTGAATATGACAGCTGGGATACAGTGAAAAATTTGCAACATGAATTAAAAAGTCTATTATTATTATTATTATTATTATTATTATTATTATTATTATTATTATTATTATTATTATTATTATTATTATTATTATTATTATTATTATTATTACTTGCTAAGCTACAACCCTAGTTGGAAAAGCAGGATGCTATTAGCCCAGTCGTTCTTAAACTTTTTTGCCTTGCGCCCCCCTTCTGCATCAATCATATATCCCATGCACCCCCTCCCCGCCCTTGAAATTTCTGCCAAAGTAGAAAGTATTATTTCAATAAGATAAACATTGTTCACAGAAAATGGGTAAAATAAGTATATTATGATGAAACAAAATTTTATCATAATCTTTTTTCAAACTGTTTTAGCATTATACAGATTACAGTTATTACATTGATAGAAAATACTGGAAAAAATACAAATTACTGCAAAAATAAACATGATTTTTACTCTTAATACAATCATTCATGGATCATGACCACATCAAAAAATATTACACATCCTCCTTAGTAATTGATTTATCTATATTTATGTAGTATTGTAAAACAAAAGACATCATATTTACTACATTTTTATTTTCATTGTTACTATTTTAACTACTTGCGCCCCCCTTGAAAGCTCCTGGCACCCCCCTAGGGGGGCGTGCCCCCCAGTTTAAGAATCACTGTATTAGCCAAAGGACTCCAACAGGGAAAATAGCCCTTGGAGGAAAGGAAATAAAGAAATAAGTAAACTACAATAGAAGTAGTTGACAATTAAAACAAAATATTTTAAGATCAGTAACAACAGTCAAAAATCTTTCATATTTAAATTATTAAAACTTCAATAAACATGAGGAATAGAAATAACATGGAATAGTGTGCCCGAGTGTACACTCGGGCACACTATTCATGCAAGAGAACTCTACTCCAAGACAGTGGAAGACCAGGGTACAGAGGCTCTTACCAAGAGGAAAGTAGCTACTGATCAGTTACAGTAAAGTAGTTACCCTTCGAGCAAAGAACTGTTTGAAAATCTCAGTGTTGTCAGATGTGAGGACAGATGCGAATATGTAAAGAATAAGCCACACCATTCGGTGTATGTGTAGGCAATGGGAAAATGAGCTGTAACCAGAGAAAAGGATCCAATGTAGTACTGTCTAGCCAGTCAAAGGACTCTATGACTCTCTAATGGTAGTATCTCAACGGGTGGATGGTGCCCATTTGGATAAAACTAAAACAAGTGTCATTGGAAGATTATAAATTTAAAAGTAAAGGGAGCAGTGAGAATCATGGGGCTAGTTGATTTGAAGAATAGATTACTAGCAACTGTTAATTTTATAAAAAAAAATTATCCAATAACATGTTATCAAATACTCGGAAGATATAACTTGTTGACTGATGCATATCAAGTTATAAGTCTAGCATATAAGTTATTACTTACTACACCAGTTACACACGTTACATGTGATATAAGTTTCTCCACTCTAAGATTCATCTAAAACCATCCAGAGGGTACATTCTCCCAAGAACATCTGCAAGCTTTTATGTTTATGCAGTAGAGAAAGATATTTTAGTGACTTGGTAATGATGTTATAGTACATAACGTTGCTAGGAAGAGTTACCTGCTCAGAAAATTCCTGATACATTGAAAATTATTGTAAAGCACACTGGCTTTTATGTTAGTTCTTCCTTTTGAATAAGTTGGTCTTGTCTATAGGTTTAAAAGAACAATAATATAAACAACAAACAGCGATAATAAATACTACTACCAGTAAATTCTACTACTAGTCTAACTTCTGCTATTGATATGGCTATTGCTTCTTCCACTGCTACACTAAACGCAAATCCTAGGAGATGGGTGGACACATGCAAACCTCCTTTTTAGAGGGATGTATGGTGGTACTATTAAGAATAACAATAATAATACGAAAATTATATTGATATTTTCATGATACAGCAATTGTAAAATTAATATTTCAGTGGACAATATTAACATTATATTTTTATCAGTATGGCAAAATATTGTCACTTAATACTTACAGTCAAAATATCTTGAGTCGTGGACTGCATGGGTGTGATTACATAGTAATACAGGTCTATGGCCTAGTAACAGTACTGAATATTGTACATTATAGCAGTTTGTTTATCATTATTTATTTTTAAATTGACTGAATAGGAGGATTAAAAATAGTTGACAATTGGGTTGCTTTAAACAAAAAAACTCCGGGACAGATTTTCAGTACCAGTCCGGCCCAGCAGATGCTCTTATTTCATTTAGCGCTATTTTTGCATAATCTGTCCTCTGTACTAAAACATTTTCATGTTTAAATCACAACAATTGTACTCGACATTGATAGTGAACATTCTCGGCCTAAGCGAGTGTGCTGGTGGTCGATATGGGCATGTGAGGATATAGGAATACCACAAGCATGTGCCTAGGGACATGCTGGTCCCCAAACAAACAGAGGTTGTGCCCGTGTCACCAATTGTCCCTAACATTATCAGTGTGTCTCAATTGTCTCACGTGTATATGCTTTTTATTTCAATATATGACTGAAATTGTCAAGCCTCATTCTTGAATAGTTTTACTATCGTTGCAATCTAAAATCAAATAGGAAAATGGTGTTTATAATTTAATGGCAAACGGTAAAAGTGTGGCAAATCATCTGGATGTTGGTGATGATAACAGCCAAGTTTGAGTGGATGCATCATCGAGTGCCCCAATTCATAAAAAGCCTTCCTTGTATAGAAAACTTGGCCCTATCAAATTAGGCAGTATTATCGACCAAACATCAGTCTTGTTGAAAAAACAAAGAAAAAAGTATGACTAAAAGACGTAGCTGCACCACGGGACTCAAGACTGGAAGAGATATAAAGGGGAAAAAGTAAATAACAACTATGAATTAAGAGGGCTATGGGTTATGCAAGTAAAGACAGTGTCCATAATCATAAGATTGCTTGTCACGACACGAATATCCGTGAAAATAATTCTAGAAAGTATGGGAGGAAAAAAGTATGTTACTAGAAAAATCACATATAATAAGTCCTATTATGGTTCTTAAAGAAGCAGGAAACAACCCGGAGCCCTTACCTTCAATTCAGAAGTCTAGATTGACTGTGATAATAATGATAACAATAAACAATAGCAAAAGAGTACGAGACAACACAAGACACTTTGTTGTATAAGAAAGTTTAGATTTACAGGTTAAGGAGCTGGCACTATACTAACCATCTATATTACAAAGTAAATGAATAAATCCTCTCATTATTTTTCTTGTTTCGGTAAATAATCCCTATTTTTTCCCTTATTTTTTTGGCTAATTGTTTACTATTATTTATATTGATACTATTTAAAATTTTTGTTTGAGGAATTCAGGATTTTTCGTGGCTTGCATTAGCTCTTTCTGATAATGTTTATATTTCATTCTCTAATCTCTTAGCAAATGGACATGGTGATATGCAGATAAAACACTTTATATCTCCCTATAATGTCATTACAAAGGTGTTTCTTTTTTTTAACAAAGCTTGTTGAAGAGTCATAACGTGTTTCTGTTTATTTATTTATTTATTTTTTTTTGCAGTTATGTTTATCACAAGAAGATATGTATATATCCACTGTATATACAAGTAGCTATAAAAAGAATAATGCATGACATATGTGCATTATAGAAATGATTGCAAGATCCCATTAAAATTTCAATATAGTGTTTATTAATACAATACCTATAACACGAATGACTACATAAACAAGGCAATTAAGTCAAGAGAAATAATGGATACTAGATTGAGTCTACCAAGAGCATCAATACCTGTTCTGCACTTCCTTTCAATTATCATTTTATTTGCAAGTTTATTTTATTTTAAGGATTAACTCTTTTGTGTGAGAGAGAGAGAGAGAGAGAGAGAGAGAGAGAGAGAGAGAGAGAGAGAGAGAGAGAGAGAGAGAGAGAGAGAGAGAGAGAGAGAGAGAGGGGGGGGGAGTATTTTTAATGTTAATAATCTTTTTAACATTTGTGTGTGAAGCTTTCCATTGCGTCACTTGTTAATGAGGGTCTTCTCATAACTTGATTGCAACTAATCATCCAAAAACGTTTGAATTACATCATTCTCTTAATTTAACACAAAAGCGTCTTTTATCATGCTGGACATTAACGGAATGTAATGAGGTGGTAGAAGGATCGATGGAATCGGGTGAACTGGCTATGTTATAAGGCTACTAGGAAATGATAATTCGAAGAAGAAACACACACACACTAATATATATATATATATATATATATATATATATATATATATATATATATATATATATATATATATATATATATATATAATATGTGTGTGTATATATATATATATATATATATATATATATATATATATGTATATATATATATATATATATATATATATATATATATATATATATATATATATATATATATATATATATATATATATACATATATATATATATATATATATATATATATATATATATATATATATATATATATATATATATATATACATATCTACATATAATAATATATATATATATATATATATATATATATATATTAATATATATATATATATATATATATATATATATATATATATATATATATATATATATATATATATATATATATTTATATATATATGTATTATATATTGAAATTTAAATTATCTTATTCCGTCCTTCTCGGTAATCCACCCAACCCCAACCACCGTTGCATAGTTTCGCTTGCTCTTCCAATTCCTAGATAGCATTTTTGGATGAAGTTGCAAGCTCCATTTTTGTATTCACCATGGCTGTAATAAGTTATTTTGCAATGTTTCTTTGGAGAGGAAAGGGCCATAACTGGTATATTACAAGGTGAGGTAAGACAAATATTGCCTAGAAATATACCTCTTCAAGATTCATGGGGAAAAATGTGGAATAGGAACTTCGTCCTATGAATCTTTTATGATATTCGACAGGGATAGAATTTGTCACCCTTCATCTTTATGGGAATTACCATATGGATATACACATATATTTGTGTTTGTGTAAGTATGTGTGTGTGTTTGTGTACTCGTGTTTTTATTTGTATATGCTAAAAATTTTATGAAAAACAAAGCTTACCGAACTGGCTCTCCGCATTGTATTTTTGGGTTTATTGCTCAGATCATCGAGGAGTATTTTGTAACGGGAAATAAAATTTTTATCAAATCAAAACATAAAATCCGGAGTTTACGAAGTACCAAATGAAGATTGTGAAAAGTTTACATGAGACAAACTGGCAGTTTTCTATCTCAATGATTATCCAAACATATTAAAGATCTGTCAGGTATGGCATTGAAAAATCCAAGGTTCGTCCATCTTTGAGACTTAGGGCATCAGATTGACTGGAGTGAGTACTCTTTTCTTTTTAGAAGTATCTATCCGCACACAAGAAAGATTCTAGAATCGGCCATCATAAATCAAACAAACACAATTAACATATCCCACAGACGATGGAAAGCTGATACTGCGGACAACACCACAACACCCTTCTCAACCCGATTATCAAACATACATTATATATATATATATATATATATATATATATATATATATATATATATATATATATATATATATATATATATATATATATATATATATATATATATATATAATCCTAGAACAGCTGATTAGCCGTTAGGTTCCGATTTCTTTTATGGCTTCTCGTGGCATCGTTGGTTTCGGCCTGGCCTTTCATTTGAAGGGGCCAGCGTTCGATCCCAAATATGAAGTAGAAATTTAATTCTATTTGAACACGATGTTGTGTTGATATTTATCCATATCAACTCATTAGGGGTAATTTGAATGAATTACTATCAATTGTGTCACGTGGTGGGCCGGTAAGTCGAGTAAAACTCGCTGGTAAGAGACTGATGTCTCGCCAGGTAAATCCTAGAATAGCTGATTAGCCGTTAGGTTCCGATTTCTTTTATGACTTCTCGTAACATGGTTAGTTTCGACCTGGCCTTTCATTAGAAGGGGCCAGCGTTCGATCCCAAGTATGAGGTAGAAATTTATTTCTATTTGAACACGATGTTGTGTTGATATTTATCCATATATATATATATATATATATATATATATATATATATATATATATATATATATATATATATATATATATATATATATATACACATATATATATATATATAGCAAGACCGACTCCGACCGCTAGATCCATCAAAGGTCAAGACATTCACCGGTCAGCTCAAGAATATGGAAACAAACACAGACACACACACACACACATATATATATATATATCTGTATATATATATGTGTATATATATATATATATATATATATATATATATATATATATATATATAAATATATATATATATATATATATATATATATATATATATATATATATATATATATATATATATATATATATATATATATGCATTTGGCTTGCTTTTTCATTTAAAAGATCGATTGAGTCCTTTTATTTCCTCTGTTGTAGTGCATAGATATATTAGCCCGTAGGATCTGCCAAGACGATTTTGAAGGTTTGAATTTATTCACAGAGAGGTGTGAGCTTTTAAACAGGTTGCAGAATATTTTTGTTGGAATATCAATATTGGAAAGGAGTGAGAATTGATATAAAAAGAATATATGGCATATGTAATGAAAAGTAAAATGAAAGTATTTTGTCTGAGATTCTATAATTTGATATAATAAGACGAGATAAGGTGGAACCAATCAAGAGAGCTAAGAACAGGCCAGTGAAGGGGAGGAAAAATATGGGGCCTCAATGGATCGGAAGGTTGGATGGGGTGTGGATGATACGGGGGAGAAGCTGCAAGGAATTGATATACAGTAGATAAACAAAGCTGACTCGAGCGGTTCGGTCGACCCTTGTATACAGTAGAACTGGAAGAAAATATAAGTATATATATAAACACATATATATGTGTAAGTGTTATACATACATACACACATACATACATACATGCCCACACAGACACACACACACACACACACATATATATATATATATATATATATATATATATATATATATATATATATATATACAAGGTCTATAGATTAAGGAGGTCTTCTCAACCCGGACCAAAAATATGACTCTTCTGCGCAGGTACAGACTGTGCGGAAGGCAGGACCTATAGGTGCGGCCAAGGTCTATACTATACCTTTGGTATGCTTGGGTGGAAATAGTCTATAGACTCTATAGACTATTTCCACCCAAGCATACCAAAGGTCGATCCCCCCTTGACCGGGCAGTTGTTTTCAAGCAAACGTGATGTACACTTCCGCCTTGCTGATTAAATCTGTTTTATATATAACAAAATGCCCAGTAATTGTGCAGTTTTCGGATGCTTCTCATATAGAAGAAAAAGTAAGGATCTCACTTTTCATAAATTCCCTAAGGATATCATTACAAGGAAAACGTGGATTCAGCTGTGCAAACGAGAAGATCTTATTAATGGGCAAAACGCTCAGATATGTAGTAAACACTTTGAAGCTGTTGCATTTGAAAGGTATTTGATGTATGAATTGCTGAATCAACCAGTGCCTCGATCTCACATCAGAATAAAGAAAGGATCTGTACCGACGATGCATTTACCTACAACTGGACATTCACATGCATCACAAGGTAAGAAACCAGTATCGTGTATTGTTGGTTAAACATTAAGTTATAAATGACGCTGTAATCAACTCACGTAGATTATAATTATTGTATATCCTCTTTATTATTCATCAGTAATCTGGAAATCGCGGAATCAGTTGTTTTCCTCATATACAGTATAGTTATATAATGTTTTTTTTTTTATTGTATTTCATTGTGAAAAAGTACCATTCATAAATTTTAGTTCAGATTTTCACATATTCAATAATGTCAGAAAATTCTAATCGCATTGTTCTCTATACCAGTCCATTTTTTTAATAATTCAATTTTAATTTTAATCAGATACGTCCAGGATGGTAAGAGCCGAAAAAAAAGAGGACAAAAACGACTTGTAGATGAAATCCTTAGTCAAGAGCACGACGAAACAGGGAAGATTTTTGTACAAAAAGTCAAATCAGTGCCCACGATTGAAGATTTGCAACGTATAATTGAGCAACTGGAGAAGGAGAGAGATGATATCAAACGGAAGTGGGAAGAATATGAGGTTAAGTGGAAATGTGAAAAAGAGCAGTGGGAAGTTAAAGAAAGCTGTTTTGCTACTGAAAGGGCTAAATGGGAAAATGAAAAAGCTAAATGATTGGATAATAAGGTCAAGTGGGAAAAAGAAAAGAAAAACGGGTAAAAAGAGAAAACAGCGGTGTACGTTAAGTTTAATGAGATGTATGCATCAGCAACTCCTGTAGTAGAAGCTAATTTAAAGAAATACTTTTCACCCAAACAAGTAGCATGTCTTGTCACTGGAAGTAATATTAATACTTGGGAAGACGATTATATAAGCAAAGCCTTAACGTTACGCAGTTTGAGTCAAAAGGCTTATAAGTTTTTAAGAGAAGAGTGGAAATTACCTTTTCCTTCTTTATCAACTTTATATCGCTGGTCAAGTAAGATAGCTGTAGAACCTGGCATTTTGGAATCGGTAATCCACTTATTAGAAATAAAATCGGAGTCAATGCTGGAACACGAGCGTCTGTGTGTAATTTCATTTGACGAGTGCAGTGTTGCACAAATTTGGAGTTACGATAAAGGCGCGGACACTTTGTATGATCCTAAATCCAAAGTACAATGCGCAATGATCAGAGGACTTATGACTTCCTGGAAACAAATTATTTATTATAATTTCGACACTAACATGAAAAAAGATCTCCTTTTTAAATTCATTATTCGGGTTGAGAAAGCTGGGTTTCCTGTAGTAGCCATGGTTAGTGACTTAGGATCAACAAATTTTAGTTTGTGGAATTCCTTAGGCATTGATATAGACAATTCTGCATTCGTTAACCCGGTAGATGATAACAGAGAAATACATGTGTTTGCCGATGCACCGCACCTAATAAAACTCATTAGGAATAATTTTCTTGATCATGGATTTGTATTGTCGGGAGATAGGTTTGCTCTTTGTGATTCAGTCAGGGAGTTAATTATGAAAAACAAAAATGATCTACGGACAGCACATAAACTCTCTGAAAAGCACATCAATGTTATGAGTATGCAACGGATGAATGTTAAACTAGCGGTGCAATTACTGTCTGAAACAACATATAAATGCCTTCAGTACTTCGGTAACAAAGGTCTGCTTGAAGATAAGCATTGGGAAACCACAACTTAGTTTATATATCTTGTAGATACCTTGTTCGATAGGAAGCCATCAAGAAATGGCTATGGGATGAATCTGGACCTACAAAATAAAACGTTGCAAGATATGATTCGAGTATCTAAAGAAACGAAAGTAATTAAAAACAATAGGCTCTATCCTTTCCTAAAAGGCTTAATTATATCGTGCAATTCTCTAATGAAGCTGCTGAAAATGGTCAATGCTAAATTTGATACATCATATATTCTCACTTATAGGCTAAATCAAGATGGTCTTGAACACTTTTTTGGCTGCATAAGACAGATGGGTGCATGCCATCAACACCCATCACCCGTCGCATTTAAGCACCGGGTCACAGCCCACATTCTAGGAAAAGACAGCAAACTGAGAGGATCAAACTGCAACGTTGAAAGTTGCAATAGTGATATGATGACGTCAGCCTCGTTTTCCAGTTTTCCTGTTGAACAAAGCGCATCCTTTGTAGATGAAGAAACTTCTATTCAAAAAGAGCTGAGTCTATCGGCAATGCTGTTTTGTTTGCCAGTGGAATTTGTTAATGATTTGAAAAATTATGAATATGTAGAATTTGACACTGAAAAAAAAAAAATTTGGGAAAGCGATGGAAGATGGAGGCTTACAATACGTAGGTGGTTATATAGGTCGTACGTTTCTTGAATATGAATTCCTTGGAACTGCAGCAACGAAGGGAGATGGCACGTGGATTGGTGCCATAAGCGCAAGAGATGGAAAACTAATGCAACCAAGCGAAGAATTTTTGGTGCATTTAAAACGATGGAAAAAATGTTTCTTTGTCATCATGGGGAAAAATATCTAAAACCTGGAAAAGGAGCGACAGATAAATTGACTGATTTAATTAGCGAGTGTTTTAAAAGCAATGATATCCCATTACCATACGAAGTGATTAAATTTTTTGTTAGATGTCGTACATTTTTTTTAAAATTCGTGTTTTAAATAGGAATATTAATTCATCAAGAAAAGCGCAGAATAAAATGAAAAAGCTCGCAACGTAATATAGACCATAACTGAAATATATATTGTGTATATATCATTATTTATTTTATGAATTTAAACTGTTGCTCGACAAATTTCAGTTATTTACATCATCAAATATTTGTTTGGTTGTTTGAGTGTAATAAAGTTATGTATTTGTAATCTTACTTTTATTATCCTAAAAGAATAAAAAACAAGTGAGCAAGTCCTGAACGCGGACATGGTCCTCGTAGAGGACATACCTCCGCCAAGGTGACCTAGAGCGCCATATGTCCTAGAATCATGAATTGATGTGACTTCGACTTTCAAGTAACGTTTGACCTTTAATTTAGCTTAACCATTCAATGGCCTTGGCAGTTACCTGACACTGAGGTTGAAGGACTTTTGACTGTTTGTGTGTTGACCTTAATGTGACTTTGACCTTCACATGACCTTGACCTTCACGTGACCTTCAAGTGACCTTGACCTTCACGTGACCTTGACCTTCACATGACCTTGGCTTCAAGTGACCTTGATCTTGAATTGTACTTGACCTTCACGTGACCTTGACCTTCAGGTGACCTTGACCTTCACGTGACCTTGACCTTCACGTGACCTTGACCTTCAAGTGACCTGCTTGACTTTTGACCTTCAAGTGATCTTTGTTCATTTGCCACTGATACTTAATATGACATTGATATAATGCACCAATATGACCTTGACCTTTGACCTTTATAAATTTGAACATCACCCATGGGTTGCGCCTGGACTAGGACTTCCCTGTTGGCTTATGCAAAAGTCAGTGCTTTATTTCTGTCTCTTGATATGGCCACTTATGTCATAGTGACACCAGTGACCCCTGTGACCTTGACCTTGGGGTGACCTTGACCAAAATTTAATCAGTTCTTCCATACACATTGGGGAACTACTTGGCCAAGTTTGAAGTGATTCCGTGTAGAAATGTGGCCTCTACGTTGTCCACAGACAGACAGACAAACAGAGAAACAAACAAACAAACAAACAAACAAACAAACAAACCGAACCGAAAACATTACCTCCGCCAAGCGGCGGAGGTAATAAATCTTCGAAGATATTGGAAAATACAAAGCAGAAAGCATGGTTCCTTTATTTTCTTATGGAAGTTCCACAGATTACTCAGCCACGGTTAAGTCTGAGTGACGTCATCGCTCTGACCGACCCGACTCCCACCATCCGGCTACCTGCGCACTAAGGTGGCCTGAGAAGGCCTCTTATATCTATAGACCTTGTATATATATATATATATATATATATATATATATATATATATATATATATATATATATATATATATATATATACATAGAATGTCAAATGCCTCTAAACTCCTACCAGTACGGACCAACACAAATGGTACCAGTTCAGTTTATCCATAGGTCTCTCCTGGTACAAACCCGCGAAATATATTTCAATCGCCTTTTTCACTAATTCAATTTCATGGCGTTTTTTTACTTAATCATACATAGTTGAAAAAAAGTCGTATGTGCAGAGAGGGAAAAGGAAAAGAAAGGAATCCTTTGACTATCTAAGTGACAAAAAGGAAATAATGGCAAAATAGGCAGTTACAAAATCTTTCAGACAATTTCATCCAGATGAGGCAGTAGCCAAATGAAGGCTATTATTGTAATGATAACAAATCTTAGAATGAAGGCAAAACCAATCCTCTCTTGAAAGTGTTTCTGAAAAGATGCCCTCAAGGTAATCCAAATTATCCAAAGAAAAATAAAACAAAAGAAGGGAAGAACCGCAACGTTTTCATGAAGGGGGATTCACCTTCCAAGTAGCCCTAACAACCCTTCCTTCTTCCCTGCTCGCTACCTTTCACTTAATTAAAATCTTGATACACATTTTAGCCCAATGAATATATATATATATATATATATATATATATATATATATATATATATATATATATATATATATATATATATATATATATATATATATATATACACATGGGCAGATTAGATTATACACCTTTACAAAATTCCATCTCCTGAAACATTAAGCTCTCGAGGTAGTTGGGGTATTAAAGCCAACACTTGTTGTTGGCACGGGCCTTTCCCTTGGTTGGCCCGTAGTAGTAGAAAATATCCGTAGGAAAAGGTCATTTGTCTATTGTAACGTTTAATAAGATATTATGTTATGTTAATTTACTTGTTTGTTGCTATAATTTTATAGATCTGGTGGTAATATTATAATACCAGAGGAAATTAGCTATTTTTTTTAGTGAAACTTTGTTTCTATTTTCATTTTATGAGAACTTAATAGTTTCTTTTAGTGATTTTTATTCTAATTATCGGTTTGTAACAGTAATTGCAGAAATATAATCCATCCAGAATATAATATACAGTAAAATATAAATAAATAAATGTGAAAGTATTGATGTCTTTGTGTTTTTTCTATGCCAAAAATATTGAACCATTATCACAAATAAGTGTAATATGAGCGGTACAGTGATATTTGTTTTGATAAAAATAAAACACGTCTCTAATTTCGGAGATCTTCAATGATCTACAAATAAAAAACAATTGTCGAACAAAGTTTATTCTCTCTCTCTCTCTCTCTCTCTCTCTCTCTCTCTCTCTCTCTCTCTCTCTCTCTCTCTCTCTCTCTCTCTCTCTTTCTAGTTTAAGGATTAACAAGCAAAACTAAAAATGAACGATTTTCCTGATGAAACCTAATTAATGACATGAAGAGTGTATTTAATGAGTATAATAGTGTAATCGTATTTAACTAAGTATTTCTTCCAGAGCACTTCTCACAACTCTATATTCTATGCTCTAGAAGAACCATAATTAACATCTCTTGTCAAAACTGAAAAAGTTACCTTGACTTTCATTTCATATTCCCTTGATGATTTTGGTAGCAGCTGATAATCACTCTGGAAGTATTCTTTAAGGAGAATTATTCCATGAAAGTTCGTTGAAAAAGCCTTCATAATGCTAATAGAGTACATGATATGAGAGAGGGAGACAGGAAAACAAGCAGGTGAGAAAAGACAGGCAGACATATAGCGGATTTATTAAATGAAAATTTGACAACAAACAGAAGTAATTAATTCCACTTTACTTCTAATGCTAAATGTCTGAGCAATGTGGCCCATTTGTCCAATTGTCCTAAAGCTTTGAAAATAACTCAGATCAAAATATGATTTAAGGCTAAGCAATGTATTTATAGAGCATCGGTAGTTCACAGGCAATTTGCATTCATAGAGGGAAGAACTGAAGCTCGACGATGCAATTGATGATAGATGACGGTAACTGAGTTGAGAGGATATCAAAGGTTGGGGAAAAAGAAATAAACAATTGACAATCGAATTGATAAACATTTGAATTGGTACTCTTTTTATCCCTACAAAAGAAACGTCTTCCTTCTCTTAAATGTACCTCCAATATGTAAAACTCTCGCGATGTAAGTTAGAAAAGTTCAGTTGTCAGCTAGAAACTCAACAAAAGAAAATTATTTTTCATCATCTAACTTAAAAAAGTTAATTCTTCAACTCCTCAAGACATAAATCTCAACCTAAGTCAGAAGAAATATAGATTTTTACTGGCAGTTCATCTAGCAAAGCCTTTTTTTTTACTAAAGAGCTCATTAACTTTCTGTAAAATAGATGTGACCAGTTTTGCGAAGTATCTGATTTTTAGACTTTTTTTTTTAATAAATCTTCCCTCCTCCAGCAAATGGGAAATTAATGAAAAAAAAAATTTATTTATTTAAAATCTCCCTTGGAAAGTTTTCTCAACCTCCACTCGAGCCATATGAGCTGCCATTAATGAGAAGCTAGATATTCCTAATACAGTTTCATTCGAATAATATTAGATATTTGGATTAAAGATTTTTAATGCCAATGATATCAACCCTATCCTATTTTTTCATTTGAGTAATACACCTTGGTGTTTATTTCTTAATCGCAGCTGAAAAAGAGAAAAATTAGATTCTTTACGGAAGACGAGGTAGCGATTTTAAAGAGGTGCTAGATTTAATGTCCCCACGTAGTGAAAAATAAGGTATATGAATCTTAGTGTAGAAGACCGGGGATTGACAGATGGGGAAAGATTCACGGTAAAACTGGAAACTATCAGCACTTTTCAGAGGAGAGACTATCTGAGAATGGCCGTAACCGGTATGCTTTCATTTGGGAAATGTTTTATGTACGCCTACATGGAAGACAAATGAAGACATCATTGTAACAAACAATCTTTTTTTCTGTAATAAGCGGAATACTAATGTTATATAGCTATAGATTTGGGGGCCGGTCCTATCCTTACAGTGGTGAGAGGCGATGAAGCCCGATTAGCTGGAAGGGAGGGGCACAAATGAAAAAATATCTATCAATTTTAGGTCAGTTTTATACCTACATAGATGCCATTGAGGTTAGTTACAAAGCTATTTTTATACAAATAGCTTGGAGGCATGCTGAATCTTTTGGAAATAAATATCTTGGAGGCCCGGTGTAAAGGTTTCAAGTTACCCGGAGTTTCAAGCTAACCTCCGGGAATTTGATACCGGTTTCAGATTACCCCCTCATTGGAATAGAAAATCATCTTTATTACAGTACATAGATGCATCATGTATTTATTGCTAACTTCGCAGTAGTAGAATAAAAGAGTTAATTTTCGTATTTAAGGCAGAATATTTTAAAGGCGTATTAGTGAAGTAGCCTATATGGCGCGTTGGAAGCCACAAACTCTATCATTCAAATTTTCTTTTATAATGGCGAGGGAAAGAATTATTGTAGTGCTCGTGTGATTGTCGAAAAATGTTTTCTTTTATCATCTCAGCTAGATTCAATTCATGTACTGCAGGTGTATGAGCTTCAAACAGCAATATGCGTGGAAAAATTGACAAAAAAACAAATCCACAACGAGATGTGTACTTTTTCTACACTTTCAAATTTACTAAGAAGATTGAGATGTACCTAAAGACAAAAACACACCTTGCTCTAATTCCAACATTGTTTCAAAAATAGTGATAAGGTTGCCATTTAATGGTAATAATGAATACCATTACTTTAAATATTAAACTTTAATTATATAAAAACTCAACTTCTAATTGTTATACTTTTGTAACATTATTCAGTCGTTCTATAAAGAACCGTGACATAAAATTGCCACGTTCCGATGTAGTTTCTCAGGTCATATATGAACATTCATTAATTGGATTTCGTCAGAAAGTAACCCTTGCGGGCAGGAACCACCTGCGACGGAAATGGCTTGCTACAGTTCCACACCCAGATGTAGGAGAGAGAGAGAGAGAGAGAGAGAGAGAGAGAGAGAGAGAGAGAGAGAGAGAGAGAGAGAGATAGAGAGAATTACAAACACTATAACACAGATGCCTCAAAGATTATAACCAAGCAAGAGAGACTAGGAGACGCATAAAAGCATCATAAAATTTTTGTCAGCCAAAATGAAAGGTCACCCATCCCCATACAGAGCAATAGTAGGTTATTTACTTGTCAAGCATGAAAGATTGTTTATAATGTTTCGAAATATTTTGCTTCATAATAACAGAAAGGAGGTCCTGTTACTGATGTTTCTAAAGCCATTTTTTTCGCATAGCAAAAGCAGCCAGTTTAAGCAAAACTACAATCACAGTCAAATTAATGGTAACATAATTTTGAGCAATGATTCCGTAATCAGTTGCTACCGAATATATTCCCATCTTTTATAATTGTAATGGTAACGCATCTTATCATAGAGCAAAATAATATAACCTGCAACAGCATCAAATAACAAGGCACAAAAAGAATAATGGCTCATCAAAAATGCGTGATACCAAGAGACAATATGTTTAAATATCAACTTCTGGAAATGGTCGAGGAATGCTCCCTGAACATTAATACCGATTACATGGAATTATATACATCAAAACACAACAGATTTCAGTGGCTTACTACCACGTACAAGATAACCAAATATAAAAAACAAAGGGGGTTTGATTTGCGGTCCGAGGACGAGAAATTGTCATTGTAACCATCGTCCTCTTTGTGGTCATCCTGATGAATTAAGGAACGCTTGACTTGTGTGCATAGTATTATACCAAAATCTATCTATAAAACTTGTATTATACAACATGCAAATTTACACACGGAATGTGTCTTGAATTCGTTTTGGAACAAAAATAACTTACTGTATAAATGATGTCCGTATCGAGAGTTCTTTTATCGCTGTACTAGTATAATAATCGCAAAAAAAGAACAAACAAATTTAAGTGAGTGTGTGTGTGTGTGCTTACTACTATTTTTTACATGACTGAAATACAAAACTAATGAACATATACGATGATGTTTTGATATAAAGGACATTGCAACTGGTTATACTTTTGGCACCAGAGGGCACCACGGCACACTGATTACAGGTTTCAATTTGGCTGTTTAATGTCTGTATTTCGTTGGTCAATGATGTAAAGCTTGGTCATTTTATGATAGTTTTATCACTAACAATCGTGATTCAGCCCAGTCTCCAATCAGTTTTCTCAGGCTAGTGACTCTTTGTGAGCATATTCCCGATATGTATTCTCTCATCAACGCTGAAGGCATTAGAATTCATGCTTTCGCTTATGTACCTATTAACTCGACCACGTGGTAATCGTGATGTAAATTACAAGAAATTATACTTTAATAGTGACTAATGCAGATGGCGTGCACAACACATCCATGTACTGCTTTCCAGAACAGAGAAGCAATGAGATAATGTTTATTTGCGAGCAAAGATCATGCGAGGAATCCAATGTAAACTACACACATGATTATAACTTCACACAAAGAGAGAGAGAGAGAGAGAGAGAGAGAGAGAGAGAGAGAGAGAGAGAGAGAGAGAGAGAGAGAGAGAGAGAAACATATGCCATCAACTACATTAGGTATCCATGTATCGGAAAGAAGAGGCGTGGCAGGTGAATTTGAGGAGAACAGCGAATCAGGAAAGGGGGGGGGGGTCTTTGCTGGGCAAGGAACTGGCTTACGTTGTGTGAATAAGCGACCCGGTGCCATAAGAGTTAAGGTAAGTTAGCATGCATCTGGGATCCTTATATTTTATTTCCATGTCCGGTGTAAATTGCAAGAGATTTAAAAATCTAAAGTTTCATTACATTGTGCCAAATTATTATTTACTACTTACCAACATTCAGCAAAATTTGAGAAATACGAAATATCGAAATTATTCTAGACCTGCGTCATTAAAAATGCGTTAAGGTAAAAATTCTTTAGAAGAAAAAAATTACAACTGGGACGTTGACATGGGCTCTTTAAAAACAATTCAAGGACACATGCTTCAAATAATACCCTAAATGTATCTTAAAATTAGAAGACAAGATAACTTAACGTATGTAGGTTGAAAGATCTTTTGACAGCTAAAATTATCACTACCTTGAATAGAAGTGGGAACTAGAAATATACGTGAGAGTTGAAAATTTTTCTGGAAATATCTCATTAATCTAAAATCTTTCTACTAACCAAGGTTTAAAAACCTCTCATGGATGGCCGAGGCAAGGGACAGTGACACTGTCCTAGCTGGAAGGTCAGTGCCATAGAGACTTACCATACGATCAACTAACAAGCACCCTCTTCATCCAAGCTAGGACCAGTGAGGACTAGGCAATGACTGCTGATGACTCAGCAGGTAGACCTATAGGCTCCCTAAAACCCCCAATCATTAGCTCTCAAGGATGGTGAGGTTGCAGATCTTAAATAAAGTATATAATGTGTGCCGGACTTGAACTTCAGTCTGGCGAGCGCCAAGCAGGAAGACTTCTAATAGGCCAACACAACTCTAAACAGAGGAAGACTACTAGTACTATTACACAATAAAACGTAGTGGATAGATAACTTACTAAGAAGCTTCAAAGAAAACATATCATTATATACAGAAAAATAGGAAACAGACTTTGAAAAGGAACACAGAATACTAAGTAAACGAAGACTATATTCTGTACGATGATTTGGTCTTTAAGAAAAAGAAAAACAAAAACTTCATTTGTACACTTCCTGTCTTGACAAATAGGAAAATGCAAGAAACTAGAAAAGCAACAGTAACATAATAGCAGAGACAGGAAAGAATTTGTAATAAGTAAAGTCTTGAATTAATGGTCTCATGGGCTGGGTTTTGAAACTTTTAGTTGTCCTTTTTCAAAATTTGTCTTTCCATCTGATTCCGAAGGACGCTCTCGCATAGCCAAGATAACATAGGCCACTTAAAATATATATTTCATACACATACAATATACAAAATATTTTGTTGAACTCCAACAAATAATTTCATTTTATTCATGGTAAAACAAATACTATAATAAAATATAACATAATCCAGAAAAAAAAAATATATCAGGAAAATCTACTTCTGGAACAGTAATCAACGTGAAATCTCTCTCTCTCTCTCTCTCTCTCTCTCTCTCTCTCTCTCTCTCTCTCGTGAGACACCTTACGAGTCACCTTAAAAAGATTAACAATATTGAGTGCAAGCCAATGATTGGATCGTTAATATTGCCATATAGTGAAAGAACTGGCATTCAACCACTCTCCTTTCACCTTCACCACTTGTATTGTGAAATGCGAAGAACGTAACTTTTCAAGGCTTGATTTTGCTATGAATAACATGATCACTAATGTTAAAAAAGCCAAGAAATTATGCACCTTGCTAAAGGAATGTTGGCGAATCTCTGGACTATACAGCCCACAGACCGTATGTTTTAGAAAAATTTCATTATTCCTCGACAATAAAATATGATGAGTGGAGATCTCTTGTATAGAAATATTTCTTAGCTCTCTCTTGAGATACTACCGCTGGAGAGTTATTGGATCCAATATATTGATTGATTGATTGATTTAAAGTTTTCTGTCATCCTGACATCTAAGGTCATAGACACTGATATCATTTATTATATAAAAACCATAAAGGAATATTCAATTAAAAACAAAAAGGTTAAGATGTCATAAAAGTTACAGAGTTTTCGAGACCTGCTTCTGAAATAAATCTAAAAATGCCACTCGCATAGTAGGCCACATCATGTGGAAGAATCTTGGCAAGGATGAACTTGCCATTCTCACCTCAAGGCTAAAAAAGATATCTATTTCTTAGGTTATTATAATTGGGGCATTCGGTCAACAAATGTCTCACTGTTAAAAATACCAGACAGTCGTCGCAATACAGTTGGTGTTGGCCCTTCAGCAGTAACTCGGGTGTCAACCAAGTGTGACCAATGTGGAGACGACACAGAGATGTCTCCCACTTTCAGGGCATCATATTATATATCCAAGGAGATATGACATTAGTTACTTCTCTCATTTTATCGCCATCTGGACTAACCCAGTGCTGTTGCCAATTATTACAAAACAATTTCTTGATGTTAGGTAGGAAATCATTACCAGGAATGGGATACTTTCTTGGTAGCAACTTGGACGCAGAATTTTTCGCCAATAAGTCTGCTTTCTCATTCCCAGACACTCTTACATGTGCTGGAACCCAACATAATCGAACCATTATACCTCTCAGTCCAATAATAAAAAGCCATTCTAAAATCTTTAAAACTAAAGGGTTACTAAAATTAAAAACTTCCAAAGCTTGAAAGACACTCCTTACATCATTATAAATGGTAAAATTACCCTTCTTATCAAACCCTATTTTCTCAATAGCGGTTAGTATGCCATAAAGTTCGACAGTATATATGCAAGCTGTTAGAGGAAGTGCACCTCTACAATTAACACCATTACTGTGTGCTACAAATCGAACGCCATCATCAGATTTGGAGCCATCGGTATATAAAAAAGATGATCCCCTATGTTCTGCCACATGTTCCACAAAAGAGACCTGGATTCTAAGTCAGTCACATACTTTTTAACTGCAATAAAGAATTCAAAAAAGATACCTATGATATTTTTCATGGAGGCGATGATGATACCTTAAATGGAAATTCCTTACTTCTAATTATATCAAGATTTTATTAATTGTTTAACCCGAAAACCATGAGGTACGGGAGATTATAGGTGCAACTCAAAATATGATGTTTGTATTACAAGGCATGCAGTATGATAGAATAAAGAATTAAAGAATCTTTGCCACCTCAATCAATACCAAACAATAGACTACTTTTGGTAAGGTCTAAAGGAAATTCTCAAGCATCAACAAAGAGACTTGTGATAGGCAAAGTTCTAAACGCTCCTGTGGACAATCTAATTACAGCATGTTTTATTGAATCTAATATCTTTAACAGACTTCAGGTGGCTGAGGAGTATATTTCACATCCATAACTAATTTTTGGAAAAATCAAGGCCTTGTATAATTTTAAAATAGTATTGCGGTCTGCCCCTCATGATGTATGCGACAATAACTTTAAAATAGTATTGCGGTCTGCCCATCATGATGTATGGGACAATACTTTCAAAAGATTAAGAGCCTCAAGACATTTAGCTTTCAATGCTTTTAAGAGTGAAACCCATATAAGCCTACAATCAAACATCAAGATTAAAAAACTAGCTTCCCTACACATGGCATCTGTTTACCTTTGATGAATATATCCGGATCTGGATGTACTCCCCGAATACAGCGGAAATGGCCTACAACAGTATTACTTGTAGAGAGCTTAAATCCATTCATATCGGCCCATTGAATAAATTTATCAATTGCAATTTGTAGTTTTCTCTCAACCATTGCCATTCTAACTCCAGCAAATGGTATGGAGAGATAATCCACAAATAGTGTTGAGAGACCATCCTGGGGATTGACAAACGATAACCCATTAATTACTAGTGCAAACAGGGTTACACTCAGCACACTACCCTGAGGAACTCCCTCTTCCTGACATTTACTCTCTGATAGAGTTTCCCCCACTCTCACTCCAAAAACTCCACGTGAAAGAAATGATTGAATAAGCAGTGGTAGATCTCCTCTTAATCCCAATTCATGAAAGATTTTAAGTATACCATATCTTCATGTAGTATCATATTCCTCTTCAAGGTCGAAACAGACTGTCACTTGGTGCTGTTTGGAATCAAATGCTTCAAAAATAGAGGACTCTTGTATCAACACATCAGTCGCCGTGTGTTTTCTGAATCCAAATTGATTTGGAGATAAAATACTATTCTTTTCAAGGTACCACATTAGTCTTGCATTGATCATCTTCTCCATGATTTTACATAAACAAGATGTCGATGCAATTGGTCGATAGTTTGCTGCTAAAAACTTGTCCTTACCGGGTTTCAAAAAGGCTGAAATAACGGCTAGTTCCCTAAACACTTGGATAACTATGATCATGCCATATTCTATTAATAATGCTTAAAATTAATAACTTTGTATCAAAAGGCACAGAATCAAATTCTCTCACTAAAATGAGAATTATACGACCCTTCCCTTCCTGTTGCAAAATTTAAGATTTTCTTTTCTTCAATGCTCCTATACTGATGACCAGGAGCTCCTTCACACTTGCATGATACATTTGAAAAATGATCAGCCAGAGTATTGCTAACATAATTTTCTTCAGTCACATACTGACCGTTTACCCTCAACACTAGTGGTGGGTTTGGAGTAAATTTGCCGGCGATCTTTTTTATTTTCCTCCATGCAGAAGATGGTGGTGTTGTATTGTTGACTGAGGAAACAAAAGATACCCAAGATTGGTGCCTAGCTTCTTTCATGGCATGACAGAACTGTGCTCTACACTTTTTGTATGTTATCAAATTTTCCTCAGTGTGGCGTCTACGCAATCTAGTCAGAGATTTTCTGGTGGCTCTGTGCAAGACAGTTAATTCTGAAGACCACCAAGGGACTGGTCACCATTTGAATAATCCTGAAGTTTTGGAAATCGAATTGACTTGATGTATGTAGAGTTCCATTCAATAGATCTATGGCTTCATCAATACATTAAAACTGTTGTGCACTCCTCTCGATTTCACTTACCTCACAAAATTTAGCCCAATCCGCCCTGTCAAGATTCCATCGTGACAATCTTTGTAAAGGTGGACCATTGTTGGTGTTTAAAATGATTGGTTCATGATGACTAGTATGCATATCATCTAATGTCCTCCGATCAAAATCAAGAAGGCAGTTAGAGCTTGCAATTGAAAAGTCAATGCATGACAAGGTACTTGTCTAAACATGAAAGTGTGTGGGCTCTCCTGTATTAAGGAGTCCGACATCCTTGTTTTCCACAATTGATGATATAATATTGCCCCTGGTGTTTGTTAAAATATAAACACACAAAGGATGTCTACCATGCAAATCTCTAAATAAAAGGAAGGGTTGAGAGAACTGTTGAATAACCTCTACTAAATTATCATAAGATATGTTATCTTTTGGAGGCAAGTATAGAGAGCAGATTGTATATTTTCTCCCTATATCAATCTGTATAACCACTGCCTGCAGTGGTGTATGAATAGATAAGGGTATTTGGGGAACATCTCGACGAACGTATATGAGACTTCCTGCAAACCTCCCTACTCGGTAATTATATGGTGTCCTAAAGCTAGCATATACACGAGGACAAGGAGTATTAGCATCAAGTTTGCTTCCTTGTAGACATAAAATTATTGGGGAATGCTCGTTAATCAAGAGCTCAAGTTCTTCGTATTTGGCCCTTAAACCCTGACAATTTCTTTGCAAAATGGAGGAGTAAACTGTGTATTATTTTCTGAAAGAAATCTTGGATGAGGTCTTCCAATCAACAGTTTTTGATTGACTGATTGATTTTAAGTTTTTAGGCATCCTGACATCTAAGGTCATTGACGCCGATATCATTTATTCTATATAAAAATCAATAGAATATTCAATTAAAACCAAAAAAGTTGAATGTCATTATAGAAGTTAAATACTTTTCAGAAGACCTACTTCTTGAAATAAATCTGAAAATGCTGCTCGCATAGTAGGAAAAATCTTGTCAAAGAATTTTGGCAAGGATAAACCTGCCATCCTCACCTTGAGCCTCAAACATATCAATTTCTTAAGTTATTATAATTAGGGCATTCAGTCAACAAAAGCCCCACTCTTAAAGGTACTAAACAGCCGTCGCAATACAGTTGGTGTTGGCCCTTCAGAAGAAACTCATGTGTCAACCGAGTGGGACCAATACGGAGACGAAAAAGAGTCGTCTCCCATTTTTGAGGCATCATGTTATACCTCCATGGAGATATGATATTTGTTACTTCTCTCATTTTATTTCAATCTAGACTATCCCAGTGCTGTTGCCATGTATTACAAAACCATTTCTTGATGTTGGGTAGAAAATCATTATACGGAATGGTAGCAACTTAGATGCTGCATTCTTCACTAGTAAATCTGCCTTCACATTCCCAGACGCACTTACATGTGCTGAAACCCAACAATATTGAACTATTATACCTCTCCAACCAATAATAAAAAGCCATTCTAAAAATCTTTAAAACTAGAGGGTTACTAGAATTAAAAAATTCTAAAGCTTGAAGTATATTCATTGCATCACAAAAAATTGTAAAATTACCTTCCTCCTCCAACGCTATTTTCTCAAAAGTGGTTAGTATGCCATACAGTTCGGCAGTAAATATGGAAGCAGTTACAGGAAGTTCACCTTTCCAATTAAAACCATTTCTATATACTCCAAATCCAACGCCAGTATCAGATTTGGAGCCATCAGTATATATAAAAGTCGATCCCTTATGTTTTACAACATGTTCCATAAAAGGAGACCTGGATTCTAAGTCGGTCATATTCTTCTTAACTCCAATAAAGTATTTACAAAAAGATATCTATGGTAATTTCCATGGAGGCATTGATGATATCTCAAATGGAAGTACTTTAATTCTAAATATATCAAGATTGTTTAACAATTATTTCACCCGAAAGCCAGAGGGTTGAGGAAATTTTGGGGGCAACTCAAAGTATAAGTGCCTTACAAGGCCTGCAGTCTGAAAGGCTAAAGAATAGGGAGTCTTTGCAATCTAAACTAATACCGAATAATAGAAGACATCCGGTAAAGGTTTAGATGTAACTCTCCAGCATCAACAAGGAGACTTGGGATAGGTGACGATCTACACGCTCCTGTGGACAATCTAATACCAGCATGATGTATTGAATCTAATATATTTAATCAGCTTGGGGTGGCTGAGGAGTACATTTCACATCCATTACTAATTTTGGAAAAAATCAAGGCCTTGTATATTTTTGAAATAGTATTGCGAGCTGTCCCTATGAAGTATGGGACAATACTTTTAAAACATTCAGATTAATTTATTGATTGATATAAAGTTTTCAGGCATCCTGACGTCTTGGGTCATTGACGCCGATATCATTTATTTCATATAAAAATTAAAAGAATAGTCAATTAAAACCATAAAAGTTGAATGTTGTTATACAAGTTAGATAGTTTTTAAAAGACCTGCTTCTGAAATAAATCTAAAAATGCCACTCACATAGTAGGACACATCATATCCAGGATTCTTGGCAAGGATGAACCTGCCACCCTCACCTCGGCGCCTCAAAGAGATATCTATTTCTTAAGTAATTATAATAGAGGCATTCAGTCAACAAATGCCTCACTGTTAAAGGAACTAAACAGTCGTCGCAATACGGTTGGTGTTGGCGCTTCAGATGAAACTTGTGTGTCAACCAAGTGTGACCAATACGGAAACGACAAAGAGTCGTTACAGGGTATCATATCATAACTCCAAGGAGATATGACATTTGTTACTTCTCTCATTTTATTGCCATCTAGATTATTCCAGTGCTGTTGCCCTTTATTACAAAACATTTTTTTTATTTTTGGGTAGGAAATCATCACAGGGGATGGGATACCTTCTTGGCAGCAACTCGGATGCAGCATTCTTTGCCAGTAAATCTGCCTTCTCATTCCCAGACGCACCTACATGTGCTGGAACCCAACAAAATCGAACTATTAAACCTCTCCGTCCAATAATATAAAGCCATTCTAAAATCTTTAAATTTAGAGGGTTACTGGGATTAAAAACTTCTATAGCATGAAGGACACTCCATGCATCACTAAAAATTTTAAAATTACCCTCCTCCAACGCTATTTTCTCAATAGCGGTTAATATGCCATACAGTTGGGCAGTAAATATGGAGGCTGTTAGAGGAAGTGCACTTCTACAATTCAAACCATTAGTGTGTACTCCAAATCCACCGCCAGCATCAGATATGGAGCCATCGTTATATATAAAAGTCGATCCTCTATGTTCTTCACCATGTTCCACAACTCTAATAAAGTATTTAAAAAGAGATATCTCTGGTAATTTCCATGGAGGCATTCATGATACCTTAAATAGAAGCACCTTACTTCTAATTATATTCAGATTGTTTAATACTTGTTTCACCCGAAAGCCATAAGGTTGAGGAGATTTTGGGTTCAACTCAAAGTATGTTTGGCCTTAAAAGGCTTGCAGTCTGAAAGGCTAAAGAATCTGGGAGTCTTTGCAATTTAAATCCATACCAAATAATAGAAGACATTCGTTAAAGGTCTAGAGGTAACTCTCCAGCATCAACAAAGAGACTTGGAAAGGGTGAAGTTCTAAATGCTATTGTGGACAATCTAATACCAGCATGATGTATTGAATCTAATATCTTTAATCAGCTCGGGGTAGCTGAGGAGTATATTTCACATACATAACTAATTTTGGAAAGAAACAAGGCCTTGTGTAATTTTAAAATAGTACTGCAGTCTGCCCCTCCCCGGCTGTAAGGGATAATACTTTTAAAAGATTCAGAGCCTCAACATATTTAGCTTTAAATGCTTTTAGGTGGGAAACCCATGTAAGTCTACAATCAAATATCAACCCTAGAAATTTAGCTTCCCCTACACATGGGATCTGTTGACCTTTAATGCATATATCCGGGTCTGGATGTGCTCCCCAGATAAGAGAGAAATGTACAATAGTAGTTTTACTTGTTGAGAACTTAAATCCATTCATATCAGCCCACTGGATAATTTTGTCAATTAAAAGTTGTAGTTTTCTTTCAACCATTGCCATTTTAGCTCCAGCAAATGATATGGAGAGATCATCCACAAATAATATTGAGAGAACATCCCAGGGAATGGCTTAGGATATCCCATTAATTGCTAGTGCAAACATCGTTACTCTCAGCACACTACCCTGAGGAACTCCTTCCTGGCTTTTACTATCTGATAGAGTTTCCCCAACTCTCATTTGAAAAACTCTAAGTGAAAGAAATAACTGAATAAATAGTCGATGCTCTCCTCTCAATCACAAGACATGAATTGTTTTAAGTATACCATATCTCAATGCAGTATCATATGCCTCCTCAAGGTAAAAAATAGACTGTCACATGGTGCTGTTTGGAAGAAAACACTTCACAAATAGAGGGCTCTCGTATTAACACATCAGTTGTTGGGTGCATTTTTCTGAATCCACATTAAATGGGTGGTAAAATACCCTTCTTTTTAAGGTACCACATCAGTCTTACATTGACCATCTTCTCCATGATTTTACATAAACAAGATGTCACTGCAATAGGTCGATAGTTTGCTGCTAAAAACTTGTCCTTACCAGGCTTCAAAAAGGCTAAAATAATGGCTAGCTCCCAAATACTTGGATGAATATGATGATGCCATATCCTATAAACAATGCTTTAAATAAATGACATTGTATTAAAATGTACATGTTTAATCCTTACATATGGAATGCCATCAGGTCCAGGGGCTGTATCGTTACATGTGGCAAGTGCCGACTCATATTCTCTTTCAGTAGAAGGAGAATTATATGACTCTACCCTTCCTCTTGCGAAATTTAAAATTTTCTTTTCTTCAGTGCTCCTATATTGGTGACCAAGAGCTGCTACACACTTGCAAGATACATTTGAAAAATGCTCGGCTTTGGGGTAATTTTGCCGGCAATCTTCTTTATTCTCGTCCATACAGAAGATGGTGGTCTTCTACTCTTAATGGAGGAAACAAAAAACACCAAAGACTGGTGTATAGCTTTTTTCATGCCATGAGGGAACTGTGCTCTACACTTTTTGTATGTTATCAAATTTTCATCAGTACGGCGTCTACGCAATCTAGTTAGAGATTTTCTGTTGGCTCTGTGCAACAATGTTAATTCTGAAGACCACCACAGGACTGGTCGTCGTTTCAATAATTTTATGGTTTTGTGAATCGAATTGATTCCTGCTGTATAGAGTGTTCCATTCAGTAAGTCTATGGGATCATCAATACTTTTAAACTGTTCTGCACTACCCTCGATTTCACTGAGCTCACAAAATTTAACACAGTCAGCCTTGGCAAGATACCATCGTGGTGATCTTTATAAAGGCATATCCTTGTTGGTGTTTATAATGATTGGTGCATGATCACTAGTATGCCAATCATCTAATGTCTTCCAATCGAAATCAAGAAGGCAGTTATTGCTTGCAATTGAAAGGTCAATGCATAACAAGGAACATGGAAGTGTGTGGGCTCTCCTGTATTCAGGAGTCCCACATCCTCATTGCCACAATTGATGAGATAATATTGCCCCTTGTGTTTGCCAAAACATCACCCCATAAAGGATGGCTACCATTCATATCTCCCAGTAAGAAAAAAGGTTGAGGGAGTTGTTGGATAAACTCTACTAAATCATCATATAAAATACTATCATTTGGAGGTAAGTACAGAGAACATATTGTATATTTTCTCACTATATCAATTTGTACAACCACTGCCTGCTGGGGTGTACAAATAGACAAAGGTATTTGGGGAACATCTCGACAAACGTACATGAGACTTCCGCCATGGCTCCCTGCTTGTTGATTATATGGTGTTCGATAGCTAACATACTCTCGAGGACTAGGAGTGTTAGCATCAAGCTTACTTTCCTGTAGACATACAATTATGGAATGCTCATGAATTAGGATCTTAAGTTCTTCATATTTGGCCATTAAAACCCTGACAATTCCACTGCAAAATGTAGGAGAAATTTATGGATTATTTCCGGAAGACATCTTGGATGAGGTCTTCCCATTAGCAGTTTTTAATCTAACATTATTACCTGTAGGTTTCTTCAAAGATGGTCTCGATATGTTGGGTTTTACGTTTGGGTTTTTCTTTGTGTCCTTCTGATCTATTTGTTGAGGCATAGGGTGGACCTCATCTTGAATATCTGATTTATTCAGTTTATCTTCTGGTTCATTAGAAACATCAACAGACAAAACATCAAACTTATTTGATGTTATAAATTTAATTTTTTTAATGGAGGGAGGTGAGCGAGATGGAGGTCTCTCTCTTTAAGGATTAATAGATGGTGGGATTCTAGGTTTTTGTCCCTTTCCCGCTACAGGTGCTTCAGGTATGTTGGTTTTAAGTGGAACCTCCATCAAATCTGGCAAGGACATGGCCTGTGAGAGGTTTTTACTAGTTTTTGTAATGGGGGACGAGGGTTGTACAGAAATGGGCAATGTCTTTGTTAATACACCGTGGTAAAGCCTCAAGATGCAATATGCTTACCTCGTCATTTAACATTTTATCATATGGTATATTTCTTTTTCTAAAGCTATTGGCAGTGCTATGTGAGTTTGATTTTAATACCTTAGCATAGCTATTTGATTTATTTAATAGTCTTTTGGCATGTCCCACACTTATGTGTTCTAAATTCGATTTGTTGAGGGCATCTTCCTCCAACTTATACAGCTCACAGCTCTTGTCTGTGGTTTTATGATTTGAATTGCAATCTAAACATCTGGCTCCAAGTACATATTCTCCATGGTAAGATTTGGAGCATATACCACCATTTTTTTATTTTTTGCAAACTTTAAACGGGTGCTCAAATTTAAAACAATTAAAGCATTGCAGTGGCTTATGCTTGAATTGTCGTACTTTAATCATTTCGTTTTCTATAGCAATATGAAAAGGTACATCAGTATCCTGGAACGTAAGGATTACCATTGATGTACAAGGGACTTTGTGAACTTTCCATATATTTAGTGGACACATGGCCGGTATTTCCTCCTCTGTAAATTCATACAGATATTGGTTAAAAACTACTCCCCTTCCGTAGCTAAAATTGAAGATTTGCAACGTATAATTGAGCAACTGGAGAAGGAGAGATATGATATCAAACGGAAGTGGGAAGAATATGAGGTTAAGTGGAAATGTGAAAAAGAGCAGTGGGAAGTTAAAGAAAGCTGTTTTGCTACTGAAAGGGCTAAATGGGAAAATAAAAAAGGTAAATGATTGGATAATAAGGTCAAGTGGGAAAAAGAAAAGAAAAACGGGTAAAAAGAGAAAACAGCGATGTACGTTAAGTTTAATGAGATGTATGCATCAGCAACTGCTGTAGTAGAAGCTAATTTAAAGAAATACTTTTCACCCAAACAAGTAGCATGTCTTGTCACTGGAAGTAATATTAATACTTGGGAAGACGATGATATCAGCAAAGCCTTAACGTTAAGCAGTTTGAGTCAAAAGGCTTATAAGTTTTTAAGAGAAGAGTGGAAATTACCTTTTCCTTCTTTATCAACTTTATATCGCTGGTCAAGTAAGATAGCTGTAGAACCTGGCATTTTGGAATCGGTAATCCACTTATTAAAAATAAAATCAGAGTCAATGCTGGAACACGAGCGTCTGTGTGTAATTTCCTTTGACGAGTGCAGTGTTGCACAAATTTGGAGTTACGATAAAGGCGCGGACACTTTGTATGATCCTAAATCCAAAGTACAATGTGCAATGATCAGAGGACTTACGACTTCCTGGAAACAAATTTTTTATTATAATTTCGACACCAACATGAAAAAAGATCTCCTTTTTAAATTCATTATTCGGGTTGAGAAAGCTGGGTTTCCTGTAGTAGCCATGGTTAGTGACCTAGGATCAACAAATTTTAGTTTGTGGAATTCCTTAGGCATTGATATAGACAATTCTGCATTCGTTAACCCGGTAGATGATAACAGAGAAATACATGTGTTTGCCGATGCACCGCACCTAATAAAACTCATTAGGAATAATTTTCTTGATCATGGATTTGTATTGTCGGGAGATAGGTTTGCTCTTTGTGATTCAGTCAGGGAGTTAATTATGAAAAACAAAAATGATCTACGGACAGCGCATAAACTCTCTGAAAAACACATCAATGTTATGAGTATGCAACGCATGAATGTTAAACTAGCGGTGCAATTACTGTCTGAAACAACATATAAATGCCTTCAGTACTTCGGTAACAAAGGTCTGCTTGAAGATAAGCATTGGGAAACCACAACTCAGTTTATATATCTTGTAGATACCTGGTTCGATAGGAAGCCATCAAGAAATGGCTATGGGATGAATCTGGACCTACAAAATAAAACGTTGCAAGATATGATTCGAGTATCTAAAGAAACGAAAGTAATTAAAAACAATAGGCTCTATCCTTTCCAAAAAGGCTTAATTATATCGTGCAATTCTCTAATGAAGCTGCTGAGAATGGTCAATGCTAAATTTGATACATCATATATTCTCACTTATAGGCTAAATCAAGATGGTCTTGAACACTTTTTTGGCTGCATAAGACAGATGGATGCATGCCATCAACACCCATCACCCGTCGCATTTAAGCACCGGGTCACAGCCCACATTCTAGGAAAAGACAGCAAACTGAGAGGATCAAACTGCAACGTTGAAAGTTGCAATAGTGATATGATGACGTCAGCCTCGTTTTCCAGTTTTCCTGTTGAACAAAGCGCATCCTTTGTAGATGAAGAAACTTCTATTCAAAAAGAGCTGAGTCTATCGGCAATGCTGTTTTGTTTGCCAGTGGAATTTGTTAATGATTTGAAAAATGATGAATATGTAGAATTTGACACTGAAAAAAAAAAATTGGGAAAGCGATGGAAGATGGAGGCTTACAATACGTAGGTGGTTATATAGGTCGTACGTTTCCTGAATATGAATTCCTTGGAACTGCAGCAACGAAGGGAGATGGCACGTGGATTGGTGTCATAAGCGCAAGAGATGGAAAACTAATGCAACCAAGCGAAGAATTTTTGGTGCATTTAAAACGATGGAAAAAATGTTTCTTTGTCATCATGGGGAAAAATATCTAAAACCTGGAAAAGGAGCGACAGATAAATTGACTGATTTAATTAGCGAGTGTTTTAAAAGCAATGATATCCCATTACCATACAAAGTGATTAAATTTTTTGTTAGATGTCGTACATTTTTTTAAAATTCGTGTTTTAAATAGGAATATTAATTCATCAAGAAAAGCGCAGAATAAAATGAAAAAGCTCGCTACGTAATATAGACCATAACTGAAATATATATTGTGTATATATCATTATTTATTTTATGAATTTAAACTGTTGCTCGACAAATTTCAGTTATTTACATCATCAAATATTTGTTTGGTTGTTTGAGTGTAATAAAGTTATATATTTGTAATCTTACTTTTATTATCCTAAAAGAATAGAAAATAAATCTTCGAAGATATTGGAAAATACAAAGCAGAAAGCATGGTTCCTTTATTTTCTTATGGAAGTTCCACAGATTACTCAGCCACGGTTAAGTCTGAGTGACGTCATCGCTCTGACCGACCCGACTCCCACCATCCGGCTACCTGCGCACTAAGGTGGCCTGAGAAGGCCTCATATATCTATAGACCTTGTATATATATATATATATATATATATATATATATATATATATATATATATATATATATATATATATATATAAATATATATATATATATATATATACCTAGAATGTCAAATGCTTCTAAACTCCTACCAGTATGGACCAACACAAATGGCACCAGTTCAGTTTATCCATAGGTCTCTCCTGGTACAAACCCGCGAAATATATTTCAATTGCCTTTTTCACTAATTCAATTTCATGGCGTTTTTTTACTTAATCATACATACTTGAAAAAAAGTCGTATGTGCAGAGAGGGAAAAGGAAAAGAAAGGAATCCTTTGACTATCTAAGTGACAAAAAGGAAATAATGGCAAAATAGGCAGTTACAAAATCTTTCAGACAATTTCATCCAGATGAGGCAGTAGCCAAATGAAGGCTATTATTGTAATGATAACAAATCTTAGAATGAAGGCAAAACCAATCCTCTCTTGATAGTGTTTCTGAAAAGATGCCCTCAAGGTAATCCAAATTATCCAAAGAAAAATAAAACAAAAGAAGGGAAGAACCGCAACGTTTTCATGAAGGGGGGTTCTCCTTCCAAGTAGCACTAACAACCCTTCCTTCTTCCCTGCTCGCAACCTTTCACTTAATTAAAATCTTGATACCACATTTTAGCCTAATGAATATATATATATATATATATATATATATATATATATATATATATATATATATATATATATATATATATATATATATATATATATATATATATATATATATATATATATATATATATATATATATATATATATATATATATATATATATACACATGGGCAGATTAGATTATACACCTTTACAAAATTCCATCTCCTGAAACATTAAGCTCTCGAGGTAGTTGGGGTATTAAAGCCAACACTTGTTGTTGGCACGGGCCTTTCCCTTGGTTGGCCCGTAGTAGTATGTTGTTGTTGGGGTATTAAAGCCAACACTTGTTGTTGGCACGGGCCTTTCCCTTGGTTGGCCCGTAGCCGTAGTAGTAAAAAAATATCCGTAGGAAAAGGTCATTTGTCTGTTGTAACGTTTAATAAGATATTATGTTATGTTAATTTACTTGTTTGTTGCTATAATTTTATAGATCTGGTGGTAATATTATAATACCAGAGGAAATTAGCTATTTTTTTTAGTGAAACTTTGTTTTTATTTTCATTTTATGAGAACTTAATAGTTTCTTTTAGTGATTTTTATTCTAATTATCGGTTTGTAACAGTAATTGCAGAAATATAATCCATCCAGAATATAATATACAGTAAAATATAAATAAATAAATGTGAAAGTATTGATGTCTTTGTGTTTTTTCTATGCCAAAAATATTGAACCATTATCCCAAATAAGTGTAATATGAGCGGTACAGTGATATTTGTTTTGATAAATATAAAACACTTCTCTAATTTCGGAGATCTTCAATGATCTACAAATAAAAAACAATTGTCGAACAAAGTTTATTCTCTCTCTCTCTCTCTCTCTCTCTCTCTCTCTCTCTCTCTCTCTCTCTCTCTCTCTCTCTCTCTCTCTCTCTCTCTCTCTCTCTAGTTTAAGGATTAACAAGCAAAACTAAAAATGAACGGTTTTCCAGATGAAACCTAATTAATGACATGAAGAGTGTATTTAATGAGTATAATAGTGTAATCGTATTTAATTAAGTATTTCTTCCAGAGCACTTCTCACAACTCTATATTCTATGCTCTAGAAGAACCATAATTAACATCTCTTGTCACTACTGAAAAAGTTGCCTTGACTTTCATTTCATATTCCCTTGATGATTTTGGTAGCAGCTGATAATCACTCTGGAAGTATTCTTTAAGGAGAATTATTCCATTAAAGTTCGTTGAAAAAGCCTTCATAATGCTAACAGAGTACGTGATATGAGAGAGGGAGACAGGAAAACAAGCAGGTGAGATGAGACAGGCAGACATATAGCGGATTTATTAAATGAAAATTTGACAACAAACAGAAGTAATTAATTCCACTTTACTTCTAATGCTAAATGTCTGAGCAATGTGGCCCATTTGTCCAATTGTCCTAAAGCTTTGAAAATAACTCAGATCAAAATATGATTTAAGGCTAAGCAATGTATTTATAGAGCATCGGTAGTTCACAGGCAATTTACATTCATAGAGGGAAGAACTAAAGCTCGACGATGCAATTGATGATAGATGACGGTAACTGAGTTGAGAGGATATGAAAGGTTGGGGAAAAAGAAATAAACAATTGACAATCGAATTGATAAACATTTGAATTGGTACTCTTTTTATCCCTACAAAAGAAACGTCTTCGTACTCTTAAATGTACCTCCAATATGTAAAACTCTCGCGATGTAAGTTAGAAAAGTTTAGTTGTCAGCTAGAAACTCAACAAAAGAAAATTATTTTTCATCATCTAACTTAATAAAGTTAATTCTTCAACTCCTCAAGGCATAAATCTCAACATAAGTCAGAAGAAATATAGATTTTTACTGGCAGTTCATCTAGCAAAGCCTTTTTTTTTACTAAAAAGCTCATTAACTTTCTGTAAAATAGATGTGACCAGTTTTGCAAAGTATCTGATTTTTAGACTTTTTTTTTAATAAATCTTCCCTTCTCCAGCAAATGGGAAATTAATGAAAAAAAAAATTTCATTTATTTAAAATCTCCCTTTGAAAGTTTTCTCAACCTCCACTCGAGCCATATGAGCTGCCATTAATGAGAAGCTAGATATTCCTAATACAGTTTCATTCGAATAATATTAGATATTTGGATTAAATGTTTTTAATGCCAATGATATCAACCCTATCCTATTTTTTTCATTTGAGTAATACACCTTGGTGTTTATTTCTTAATCGCAGCTGAAAAAGAGAAAAATTAGATTCTTTACGGAAGACGAGGTAGCGATTTTAAAGAGGTGCTAGATTTAATGTCCCCACGTAGTGAAAAATAAGGTATATGAATCTTAGTGTAGAAGACCGGGGATTGACAGATGGGGAAAGATTCACGGTAAAACTGGAAACTATCAGCACTTTTCAGAGGAGAGACTATCTGAGAATGGCCGTAACCGGTATGCTTTCATTTGGGAAATGTTTTATGTACGCCTACATGGAAGACAAATGAAGACATCATTGTAACAAACAATCTTTTTTTCTGTAATAAGCGGAATACTAATGTTATATAGCTATAGATTTGGGGGCCGGTCCTATCCTTACAGTGGTGAGAGGCGATGAAGCCCGATTAGCTGGAAGGGAGGGGCACAAATGAAAAAATATCTATCAATTTTAGGTCAGTTTTATACCTACATAGATGCCATTGAGGTTAGTTACAAAGCTATTTTTATACAAATAGCTTGGAGGCATGCTGAATCTTTTGGAAATAAATATCTTGGAGGCCCGGTGTAAAGGTTTCAAGTTACCCGGAGTTTCAAGCTAACCTCCGGGAATTTGTTGGAATAGAAAATTATCTTTATGACAGTACATAGATGCATCGTGTATTTATTGCTAACTTCGCAGTAGTAGAATAAAAGAGTTAATTTTCGTATTTAAGGCAGAATATTTTAAAGGCGTATTAGTGAAGTAGCCTATATGGCGCGTTGGAAGCCACAAACTCTATCATTCAAATTTTCTTTTATAATGGCGAGGGAAAGAATTATTGTAGTGCTCGTGTGATTGTCGAAAATTGTTTTCTTTTATCATCTCAGCTAGATTCAATTCATGTACTGCAGGTGTATGAGCTTCAAACAGCAATATGCGTGGAAAAATTGACAAAAAAACAAATCCACAACGAGATGTGTACTTTTTCTACACTTTCAAATTTACTAAGAAGATTGAGATGTACCTAAAGACAAAAACACACCTTGCTATAATTCCAACATTGTTTCAAAAATAGTGATAAGGTTGCCATTTAATGGTAATAATGAATACCATTACTTTAAATATTAAACTTTAATTATATAAAAACTCAACTTCTAATTGTTATACTTTTGTAACATTATTCAGTCGTTCTATAAAGAACCGTGACATAAAATTGCCACGTTCCGATGTAGTTTCTCAGGTCATATATGAACATTCATTAATTGGATTTCGTCAGAAAGTAACCCTTGCGGGCAGGAACCACCTGCGACGGAAATGGCTTGCTACAGTTCCACACCCAGATGTAGGAGAGAGAGAGAGAGAGAGAGAGAGAGAGAGAGAGAGAGAGAGAGAGAGAGAGAGAGAGAGATAGAGAGAATTACAAACACTATAACACAGATGCCTCAAAGATTATAACCAAGCAAGAGAGACTAGGAGACGCATAAAAGCATCATAAAATTTTTGTCAGCCAAAATGAAAGGTCACCCATCCCCATACAGAGCAATAGTAGGTTATTTACTTGTCAAGCATGAAAGATTGTTTATAATGTTTCGAAATATTTTGCTTCATAATAACAGAAAGGAGGTCCTGTTACTGATGTTTCTAAAGCCATTTTTTTCGCATAGCAAAAGCAGCCAGTTTAAGCAAAACTACAATCACAGTCAAATTAATGGTAATATAATTTTGAGCAATGATTCCGTAATCAGTTGCTACCGAATATATTCCCATCTTTTATAATTGTAATGGTAACGCATCTTATCATAGAGCAAAATAATATAACCTGCAACAGCATCAAATAACAAGGCACAAAAAGAATAATGGCTCATCAAAAATGCATGATACCAAGAGACAATATGTTTAAATATCAACTTTTGGAAATGGTCGAGGAATGCTCCCTGAACATTAATACCGCTTACATGATTTCTAAAATTGCAGTTGAAAATGGTCACAAAGTTATTCGTCTTCCTCCATATTTTTGCCAATATAATCCAATGTAACATATTTGGACACAAATGAAGACCTATGAATAAAGAAAAAAAAATGGTAGATTTAAGGGTAGGCCTACTTTTAAAAGAAGCACTGCATTCGGTAACAAAGAAAATGGAGAGAATATCGTAAAACACTTAGCCGAAAAATGACAGGACGATGCAAAGCAAGATGTGGTAATCGATAAATATATTGATTTTTTAGTGAGAAGTCTAGAGTCCTCTGATGAGGAATTATCTTTAAAACTGTTACGTTGTCATCTACATCAACAAAGAAGTTTCTGGTTTATGTCGAAAGACTGATTTCAAAATAAAAGTTAGATGTTTGAAATTGTTTGCATTCTCCACTATTATTATTATTATTATTATTATTATTATTATTATTATTATTATTATTATTATTATTATTATTATTATTATTATTAGCCAAGCTTCAACCCTACTGGGAAGGGAAACAAATAAGGAAAAAGAAATGAAGGAAGGATATAAAGCTAACATACAAAAATAACAAGAAGGCAAGTGAGTATTGTATCATTAGAAAAATGTTAAAAACAAAGCGATAATAAGAAAATATAGCGAGCATGTTGACATGCTAACAAAAATAGTAAAATAACTATTGTAAAAGACAATATGACCAAAGAAAACAGAAACATTTCGGCTGTGACCTTCAGATAAGATAATTCTTTAATAGGTGGTCGATTCACAAAGGAGATTACTACAAGAATTTAGTGAGGTGAGAAGGTATACTACGTACTCGAAAATGTGGCACCGTGTTCTTGTCTGTAGATACACCTTGGCCTTCCTAAATCTAACAGAGTATAGACTGGCTTCTTCGTTTTCCGAAGCCTCTTGTAGGTGCTAGGCGTTCACTACGTAGTCAATGATATCGAGGTTGACCGATTTCCGTTCAGCAGTCATTATGACAAGTTTCTGGAAAGTGATGCTGTGATCGGGTTAAACTGGAATTATATACATCAAAACACAACAGAGATCAGTGGCTTACTACCACGTACAAGATAACCAAATATAAAAAAACAAAGGGGGTTTGATTTGCGGTCCGAGGACGAGAAATTGTCATTGTAACCATCGTCCTCTTTGTGGTCATCCTGATTAATTAAGGAACGCTTGACTTGTGTGCATAGTATTATACCAAAATCTATCTATAAAACTTGTATTATACAACATGCAAATTTACACACGGAATGTGTCTTGAATTCGTTTTGGAACAAAAATAACTTACTGTATAAATGATGTCCGTATCGAGAGTTCTTTTATCGCTGTACTAGTATAATAATCGCAAAAAAAGAACAAACAAATTTAAGTGAGTGTGTGTGTGTGTGCTTACTACTATTTTTTACATGACTGAAATACAAAACTAATGAACATATACGATGATGTTTTGATATAAAGGACATTGCAACTGGTTATACTTTTGGCACCAGAGGGCACCACGGCACACTGATTACAGGTTTCAATTTGGCTGTTTAATGTCTGTATTTCGTTGGTCAATGATGTAAAGCTTGGTCATTTTATGATAGTTTTATCACTAACAATCGTGATTCAGCCCAGTCTCCAATCAGTTTTCTCAGGCTAGTGACTCTTTGTGAGCATATTCCCGATATGTATTCTCTCATCAACGCTGAAGGCATTAGAATTCATGCTTTCGCTTATGTACCTATTAACTCGACCACGTGGTAATCGTGATGTAAATTACAAGAAATTATACTTTAATAGTGACTAATGCAGATGGCGTGCACAACACATCCATGTACTGCTTTCCAGAACAGAGAAGCAATGAGATAATGTTTATTTGCGAGCAAAGATCATGCGAGGAATCCAATGTAAACTACACACATGATTATAACTTCACACAAAGAGAGAGAGAGAGAGAGAGAGAGAGAGAGAGAGAGAGAGAGAGAGAGAGAGAGAGAGAGAGAGAGAGAGAGAAACATATGCCATCAACTACATTAGGTATCCATGTATCGGAAAGAAGAGGCGTGGCAGGTGAATTTGAGGAGAACAGCGAATCAGGAAAGGGGGGGGGGGGGTCTTTGCTGGGCAAGGAACTGGCTTACGTTGTGTGAATAAGCGACCCGGTGCCATAAGAGTTAAGGTAAGTTAGCATGCATCTGGGATCCTTATATTTTATTTCCATGTCCGGTGTAAATTGCAAGAGATTTAAAAATCTAAAGTTTCATTACATTGTGCCAAATTATTATTTACTACTTACCAACATTCAGCAAAATTTGAGAAATACGAAATATCGAAATTATTCTAGACCTGCGTCATTAAAAATGCGTTAAGGTAAAAATTCTTTAGAAGAAAAAAATTACAACTGGGACGTTGACATGGGCTCTTTAAAAACAATTCAAGGACACATGCTTCAAATAATACCCTAAATGTATCTTAAAATTAGAAGACAAGATAACTTAACGTATGTAGGTTGAAAGATCTTTTGACAGCTAAAATTATCACTACCTTGAATAGAAGTGGGAACTAGAAATATACGTGAGAGTTGAAAATTTTTCTGGAAATATCTCATTAATCTAAAATCTTTCTACTAACCAAGGTTTAAAAACCTCTCATGGATGGCCGAGGCAAGGGACAGTGACACTGTCCTAGCTGGAAGGTCAGTGCCATAGAGACTTACCATACGATCAACTAACAAGCACCCTCTTCATCCAAGCTAGGACCAGTGAGGACTAGGCAATGACTGCTGATGACTCAGCAGGTAGACCTATAGGCTCCCTAAAACCCCCAATCATTAGCTCTCAAGGATGGTGAGGTTGCAGATCTTAAATAAAGTATATAATGTGTGCCGGACTTGAACTTCAGTCTGGCGAGCGCCAAGCAGGAAGACTTCTAATAGGCCAACACAACTCTAAACAGAGGAAGACTACTAGTACTATTACACAATAAAACGTAGTGGATAGATAACTTACTAAGAAGCTTCAAAGAAAACATATCATTATATACAGAAAAATAGGAAACAGACTTTGAAAAGGAACACAGAATACTAAGTAAACGAAGACTATATTCTGTACGATGATTTGGTCTTTAAGAAAAAGAAAAACAAAAACTTCATTTGTACACTTCCTGTCTTGACAAATAGGAAAATGCAAGAAACTAGAAAAGCAACAGTAACATAATAGCAGAGACAGGAAAGAATTTGTAATAAGTAAAGTCTTGAATTAATGGTCTCATGGGCTGGGTTTTGAAACTTTTAGTTGTCCTTTTTCAAAATTTGTCTTTCCATCTGATTCCGGAAGACGCTCTCGCATAGCCGAGATAACATAGGCCACTTAAAATATATATTTCATACACATACAATATACAAAATATTTTGTTGAACTCCAACAAATAATTTAATTTTATTCATGGTAAAACAAATACTATAATAAAATATAACATAATCCAGAAAAAAAAATATATCAGGAAAATCTACTTCTGGAACAGTAATCAACGTGAAATCTATCTCTCTCTCTCTCTCTCTCTCTCTCTCTCTCTCTCTCTCTCTCTCTCTCTCTCTCTCTCTCTCTCTCGTGAGACACCTTACGAGTCAACTTAAAAAGATTAACAATATTGAGTGCAAGCCAATGATTGGATCGTTAATATTGCCATATAGTGAAAGAACTGGCATTCAACCACTCTCCTTTCACCTTCACCACTTGTATTGTGAAATGCGAAGAACGTAAATTTTCAAGGCTGTGAATTTGCTATGAATAACATGATCACTAATATTAAAAAAGCCAAGAAATTATGTACCTTGCTAAAGGAATGTTGGCGAATCTCTGGACTATACAGCCCACAGACCGTATGTTTTAGCAAAATTTCATTATTCCTCGACAATAAAATATGATGAGTGGAGATCTCTTGTATAGAAATATTTCTTAGCCCTCTCTTGAGATACTACCACTGGAGAGTTATTGGATCCAATATATTGATTGATTGATTGATTTAAAGTTCTCTGTCATCCTGACATCTAAGGTCATAGACACTGATATCATTTATTATATATAAACCATAAAGGAATATTCAATTAAAAACAAAAAGGTTAAGATGTCATAAAAGTTACAGAGTTTTCGAGACCTGCTTCTGAAATAAATCTAAAAATGCCACTCGCATAGTAGGACACATCATGTGGAAGAATCTTGGCAAGGATGAACTTGCCATTCTCACCTCAAGGCTCAAAAAGATATCTATTTCTTAGGTTATTATAATTGGGGCATTCGGTCAACAAATGCCTCACTGTTAAAAATACCAGACAGTCGTCGCAATACAGTTGGTGTTGGCCCTTCAGCAGTAACTCGGGTGTCAACCAAGTGTGACCAATGTGGAGACGACACAGAGATATCTCCCACTTTCAGGGCATCATATTATATATCCAAGGAGATATGACATTAGTTACTTCTCTCATTTTATCGCCATCTGGACTAACCCAGTGCTGTTGCCAATTATTACAAAACAATTTCTTGATGTTAGGTAGGAAATCATTACCAAGAATGGGATACTTGGACGCAGCATTCTTCGCCAATAAGTCTTCTTTCTCATTCCCAGACACTCTTACATGTGCTGGAACCCAACATAATCGAACCATTATACCTCTCAGTCCAATAATAAAAAGCCATTCTAAAATCTTTAAAACTAAAGGGTTACTCAAATTAAAAACTTCCAAAGCTTGAAAGACACTGCTTACATCATTATAAATGGTAAAATTACCCTTCTTATCAAACCCTATTTTCTCAATAGCGGTTAGTATGCCATAAAGTTCGACAGTATATATGCAAGCTGTTAGAGGAAGTGCACCTCTACAATTAACACCATTACTGTGTGCTACAAATCGAACGCCATCATCAGATTTGGAGCCATCGGTATATAAAAAAGATGATCCCCTATGTTCTGCAACATGTTCGACAAAAGAGACCTGGATTCTAAGTCAGTCATATACTTTTTAACTGCAATAAAGAATTCAAAAAAGATACCTATGATATTTTTCATGGAGGCGATGATGATACCTTAAATAGAAATACCTTACTTCTAATTATATCAAGATTTTATTAATTGTTTAACCCGAAAACCATGAGGTACGGGAGATTATGGGTGCAACTCAAAATATGATGTTTGTATTACAAGGCATGCAGTATGATAAAATAAAGAATTAAAAAATCTTTGCCACCTCAATCAATACCAAACAATAGACGACTTTTGGTAAGGTCTAAAGGAAATTCTCAAGCATCAACAAAGAGACTTGTGATAGGCAAAGTTCTAAACGCTCCTGTGGACAATCTAATTACAGCATGTTTTATTGAATCTAATATCTTTAACAGACTTCAGGTGGCTGAGGAGTATATTTCACATCCATAACTAATTTTTGGAAAAATCAAGGCCTTGTATAATTTTAAAATAGTATTGCGGTCTGCCCCTCATGATGTATGCGACAATAATTTTAAAATAGTATTGCGGTCTGCCCATCATGATGTATGGGACAATACTTTCAAAAGATTAAGAGCCTCAAGACATTTAGCTTTCAATGCTTTTAAGAGTGAAACCCATATAAGCCTACAATCAAACATCAAGATTAAAAAACTAGCTTCCCTACACATGGCATCTGTTTACCTTTGATGAATATATCCGGATCTGGATGTACTCCCCGAATACAGCGGAAATGGCCTACAACAGTATTACTTGTAGAGAGCTTAAATCCATTCATATCGGCCCATTGAATAAATTTATCAATTGTAATTTGTAGTTTTCTCTCAACCACTGCCATTCTAACTCCAGCAAATGGTATGGAGAGATAATCCACAAATAGTGTTGAGAGACCATCCTGGGGATTGACAAACGATATCCCATTAATTACTAGTGCAAACAGGGTTACACTCTGCACACTACCCTGAGGAACTCCCTCTTCCTGACATTTACTCTCTGATAGAGTTTCCCCCACTCTCACTCCAAAAACTCCACGTGAAAGAAATGATTGAATAAGCAGTGGTAGATCTCCTCTTAATCCCAATTCATGAAAGATTTTAAGTATACCATATCTTCATGTGGTTCCTCTTCAGGTTCGAAACAGACTGTCACTTGGTGCTGTTTGGAATCAAATGCTTCAAAAATAGAGGACTCTTGTATCAACACATCAGTCGCTGTGTGTTTTCTGAATCCAAATTGATTTGGAGATAAAATACTATTCTTTTCAAGGTACCACATTAGTCTTGCATTGACCATCTTCTCCATGATTTTACAAAAACAAGGTGTCGATGCAATTGGTCGATAGTTTGCTGCTAAATACTTGTCCTTACCGGGTTTCAAAAAGGCTGAAATAACGGCTAGTTCCCTAAACACTTGGATAACTATGATCATGCCATATTCTATTAATAATGCTTAAAATTAATAACTTTGTATTAAAAGGTACAGAATCAAATTCTCTCACTGAAATGAGAATTATACGACCCTTCCCTTCCTGTTGCAAAATTTAAGATTTTCTTTTCTTCAATGCTCCTATACTGATGACCAGGAGCTCCTTCACACTTGCATGATACATTTGAAAAATGATCAGCCAGAGTATTGCTAACATAATTTTCTTCTGTCACATACTGACCGTTTACCCTCAACACTAGTGGTACCCGGAGTAAATTTGCCGGCGATCTTTTTTATTTTCCTCCATGCAGAAGATGGTGGTGTTCTATTGTTGACTGGGGAAACAAAAGATACCCAAGATTGGTGCCTAGCTTCTTTCATGGCATGACAGAACTGTGCTCTACACTTTTTGTATGTTATCAAATTTTCCTCAGTGCTGCGTCTACGCAATCTAGTCAGAGATTTTCTGGTGGCTCTGTGCAAGACAGTTAATTCTGAAGACCACCAAGGGACTGGTCACCATTTGAATAATCCTGAAGTTTTGGAAATCGAATTGACTTGATGTATGTAGAGTTCCATTCAATAGATCTATGGCTTCATCAATACATTAAAACTGTTGTGCACTCCTCTCGATTTCACTTACCTCACAAAATTTAGCCCAATCCGCCCTGTCAAGATTCCATCGTGACAATCTTTGTAAAGGTGGACCATTGTTGGTGTTTAAAATGATTGGTTCATGATGACTAGTATGCATATCATCTAATGTCCTCCGATCAAAATCAAGAAGGCAGTTAGAGCTTGCAATTGAAAAGTCAATGCATGACAAGGTACTTGTCTAAACATGAAAGTGTGTGGGCTCTCCTGTATTAAGGAGTCCGACATCCTTGTTTTCCACAATTGATGATATAATATTGCCCCTGGTGTTTGTTGAAATATAAACACACAAAGGATGTCTACCATGCAAATCTCTAAATAAAAGGAAAGGTTGAGAGAACTGTTGAATAACCTCTACTAAATTATCATAAGATATGTTATCTTTTGGAGGCAAGTACAGAGAGCAGATTGTATATTTGCTCCCTATATCAATCTGTATAACCACTGCCTGCAGTGGTGTATGAATAGATAAGGGTATTTGGGGAACATCTTGACGAACGTATATGAGACTTCCTCCAAACCTCCCTACTCGGTAATTATATGGTGTCCTAAAGCTAACATATACAAGAGGACAAGGAGTATTAGCATCAAGTTTGCTTCCTTGTAGACATAAAATTATTGGGGAATGCTCGTTAATCAAGAGCTCAAGTTCTTCGTATTTGGCCCTTAAACCATGACAATTTCTTTGCAAAATGGAGGAGTAAACTGTGTATTATTTTCTGAAAGAAATCTTGGATGAGGTCTTCCCATCAACAGTTTTTGATTGACTGATTGATTTTAAGTTTTTAGGCATCCTGACATCTAAGGTCATTGACGCCGATATCATTTATTCTATATAAAAATCAATAGAATATTCAATTAAAACCAAAAAAGTTGAATGTCATTATAGAAGTTAAATACTTTTCAGAAGACCTACTTCTTGAAATAAATCTGAAAATGCTGTTCGCATAGTAGGAAAAATCTTGTCAAAGAATTTTGGCAAGGATAAACCTGCCATCCTCACCTTTAGCCTCAAACATATCAATTTCTTAAGTTATTATGATTAGGGCATTCAGTCAACAAAAGCCCCACTCTTAAAGGTACTAAACAGCCGTCGCAATACAGTTGGTGTTGGCCCTTCAGAAGAAACTCATGTGTCAACCAAGTGGGACCAATACGGAGACGAAAAAGAGTCGTCTCCCATTTTTGAGGCATCATGTTATACCTCCATGGAGATATGATATTTGTTACTTCTCTCATCTTATTTCAATCTAGACTATCCCAGTGCTGTTGCCATGTATTACAAAACCATTTCTTGATGTTAGGTAGAAAATCATTATACGGAATGGTAGCAACTTAGATGCTGCATTCTTCACTAGTAAATCTGCCTTCACATTCCCAGACGCACTTACATGTGCTGAAACCCAACAATATTGAACTATTATACCTCTCCAACCAATAATAAAAAGTCATTCTAAAAATCTTTAAAACTAGAAGGTTACTAGAATTAAAAAATTCTAAAGCTTGAAATACATTCATTGCATCACAAAAAATTGTAAAATTACCTTCCTACTCCAACGCTATTTTCTCAAAAGTGGTTAGTATGCCATACAGTTCGGCAGTAAATATGGAAGCAGTTACAGGAAGTTCACCTTTCCAATTAAAACCATTACTATGTACTCCAAATCCAACGCCAGTATCAGATTTGGAGCCATCAGTATATATAAAAGTCGATCCCTTATGTTTTACAACATGTTCCATAAAAGGAGACCTGGATTCTAAGTCGGTCATATTCTTCTTAACTCCAATAAAGTATTTACAAAAAGATATCTCTGGTAATTTCCATGGAGGCATTGATGATATCTCAAATGGAAGTACCTTAATTCTAATTATATCAAGATTGTTTAACAATTATTTCACCCGAAAGCCAGAGGGCTGAGGAGATTTTGGGGGCAACTCTAAGTATAAGTGCCTTACAAGGCCTGCAGTCTGAAAGGGTAAAGAATAGGGAGTCTTTGCAATCTAAACTAATACCGAATAATAGAAGACATCCGGTAAAGGTTTAGATGTAACTTTCCAGCATCAACAAAAAGACTTGGGATAGGTGACGATCTACACGCTCCTGTGGACAATCTAATACCAGCATGATGTATTGAATCTAATATATTTAATCAGCTTGGGGTGGCTGAGGAGTACATTTCACATCCATTACTAATTTTGGAAAAAATCAAGGCCTTGTATAATTTTGAAATAGTATTGCGAGCTGTCCCTATGAAGTATGGGACAATACTTTTAAAACATTCAGATTAATTTATTGATTGATATAAAGTTTTCAGGCATCCTGACGTCTCGGGTCATTGACGCCGATATCATTTATTTCATATAAAAATTAAAAGAATAGTCAATTAAAACCATAAAAGTTGAATGTTGTTATACAAGTTAGATAGTTTTTAAAAGACCGGCTTCTGAAATAAATCTAAAAATGCCACTCGCATAGTAGGACACATCATATCCAGGATTCTTGGCAAGGATGAACCTGCCACCCTCACCTCGTGCCTCAAAGAGATATCTATTTCTTAAGTAATTATAATAGAGGCATTCAGTCAACAAATGCCTCACTGTTAAAGGAACTAAACAGTCGTCGCAATACGGTTGGTGTTGGCGCTTCAGATGAAACTTGTGTGTCAACCAAGTGTGACCAATACGGAGACGACAAAGAGTCGTTACAGGGTATCATGTCATAACTCCAAGGAGATATTACATTTGTTATTTCTCTCATTTTATTGCCATCTAGATTATTCCAGTGCTGTTGCCCTTTATTACAAAACCTTTTTTTTTATTTTTGGGTAGGAAATCATCACAGGGGATGGGATACCTTCTTGGCAGCAACTCGGATGCAGCATTCTTTGCCAGTAAATCTGCCTTCTCATTCCCAGACGCACCTACATATGCTGGAACCCAACAAAATCGAACTATTAAACCTCTCCGTCCAATAATATAAAGCCATTCTAAAATCTTTAAATTTAGAGGGTTACTGGGATTAAAAACTTCTATAGCATGAAGGACACTCCATGCATCACTAAAAATTTTAAAATTACCCTCCTCCAACGCTATTTTCTCAATAGCGGTTAATATGCCATACAGTTGGGCAGTAAATATGGAGGCTGTTAGAGGAAGTGCACTTCTACAATTCAAACCATTTGTGTACTCCAAATCCACCGCCAGCATCAGATTTGGAGCCATTGTTATATATAAAAGTCGATCCTCTATGTTCTTCACCATGTTCCATAACTCTAATAAAGTATTTAAAAAGAGATATCTCTGGTAATTTCCATGGAGGCATTCATGATACCTTAAATAGAAGCACCTTACTTCTAATTATATTCAGATTGTTTAATACTTGTATCACCCGAAAGCCATAAGGTTGAGGAGATTTTGGGTGCAACTCGAAGTATGTTTGGCTTTACAAGGCTTGCAGTCTGAAAGGCTAAAGAATCTGGGAGTCTTTGCAATCTAAATCCATACAAAATAATAGAAGACATTCGGTAAAGGTCTAGAGGTAACTCTCCAGCATCAACAAAGAGACTTGGAATGGGTGAAGTTCTAAATGCTCCTGTGGATAATCTAATACCAGCATGATGTATTGAATCTAATATCTTTAATCAGCTCGGGGTAGCTGAGGAGTATATTTCACATACATAACTAATTTTGGAAAGAAACAAGGCCTTGTGTAATTTTAAAATAGTACTGCAGTCTGCCCCTCCCCTGATGTAAGGGATAATACTTTTAAAAGATTCAGAGCCTCAACACATTTAGCTTTAAAGGCTTTTAGGTGGGAAACCCATGTAAGTCTACAATCAAATATCAACACTAGAAATTTAGCTTCCCCTACACATGGGATCTGTTGACCTTTAATGTATATATCCGGGTCTGGATGTGCTCCCCAGATAAGAGAGAAATGTACAATAGTAGTTTTACTTGTTGAGAACTTAAATCCATTCATATCAGCCCACTGGATAATTTTGTCAATTAAGAGTTGTAGTTTTCTTTCAACCATTGCCATTCTAGCTCCAGCAAATGATATGGAGAGATCTTCCACAAATAATATTGAGAGAACATCCCAGGGAATGGCTGAGGATATCCCATTAATTGCTAGTGCAAACAGCGTTACTCTCAGCACACTACCCTGAGGAACTCCTTCCAGGCTTTTACTATCTGATAGAGTTTCCCCAACTTTCATTTGAAAAACTCTAAGTGAAAGAAATAACTGAATAAATAGTCGATGCTCTCCTCTCAATCACAAGTCATGAATTGTTTTAAGTATACCATATCTCAATGCAGTATCATATGCCTCCTCAAGGTAAAAAGTAGACCGTCACATGGTGCTGTTTGGAAGCAAACGCTCCACAAATAGAGGGCTCTCGTAATAACACATCAGTTGTAGGGTGCATTTTTCTGAATCCACATTAAATGGGAGGTAAAATACCCTTCTTTTTAAGGTACCACATCAGTCTTACATTGACCATCTTCTCCATGATTTTACATAAACAAGATGTCACTGCAATCGGTCGATAGTTTGCTGCTAAAAACTTGTCCTTACCAGGCTTCAAAAAGGCTAAAATAATGGCTAGCTCCCAAATACTTGGATGAATATGATGATGCCATATCCTAAAAACAATGCTTCAAATAAATGACATTGTATTAAAATGTATATGTTTAATCCTTACATATGGAATGCCATCAGGTCCAGGGGCTGTATCGTTACATGTGGCAAGTGCCGAATCATATTCTCTTTCAGTAGAAGGAGAATTATATGACTCTACCCTTCCTCTTGCGAAATTTAAAATTTTCTTTTCTTCAGTGCTCCTATATTGGTGACCAAGAGCTGCTAAACACTTGCAAGATACATTTGAAAAATGCTCGGCTTTGGGGTAATTTTGCCGGCAATCTTCTTTATTCTCCTCCATACAGAAGATGGTGGTCTTCTACTCTTAATGGAGGAAACAAGAAACACCAAAGACTGGTGTATAGCTTTTTTCATGCCATGAGGAAACTATGCTCTACACTTTTTGTATGTTATCAAATTTTCATCAGTACGGCGTCTACGCAATCTAGTTAGAGATTTTCTGTTGGCTCTGTGCAACAATGTTAATTCTGAAGACCACCACAGGACTGGTCGTCGTTTCAATAATTTTATGGTTTTGTGAATCGAATTGATTCCTGCTGTATAGAGTGTTCCATTCAGTAAGTCTATGGGATCATCAATACTTTTAAACTGTTCTGCACTACCCTCGATTTCACTGAGCTCACAAAATTTAACACAGTCAGCCTTGGCAAGATACCATCGTGGTGATCTTTATAAAGGCATATCCTTGTTGGTGTTTATAATGATTGGTGCATGATCACTAGTATGCCAATCATCTAATGTCTTCCAATCGAAATCAAGAAGGCAGTTATTGCTTGCAATTGAAAGGTCAATGCATAACATGGAACATGTAAGTGTGTGGGCTCTCCTGTATTCAGGAGTCCCACATCCTCATTCTCCACAATTGATGAGATAATATTGCCCCTTGTGTTTGCCAAAACATCACCCCATAAAGGATGGCTACCATTCATATCTCCCAGTAAGAAAAAAGGTTGAGGGAGTTGTTGGATAAACTCTACTAAATCATCATATAAAATACTATCATTTGGAGGTAAGTACAGAGAACATATTGTATATTTTCTTCCTATATCGATTTGTACAACCACTGCCTGCTGGGGTGTACAAATAGACAAAGGTATTTGGGGAACATCTCGACAAACGTACATGAGACTTCCGCCATGGCTCCCTGCTTGTTGATTATATGGTGTTCGATAGCTAACATACTCTCGAGGACTAGGAGTGTTAGCATCAAGCTTACTTTCCTGTAGACATACAATTATGGAATGCTCATGAATTAGGATCTTAAGTTCTTCATATTTGGCCATTAAAACTCTGACAATTCCACTGCAAAATGTAGGAGAAATTTATGGATTATTTCCGGAAGACATCTTGGATGAGGTCTTCCCATTAGCAGTTTTTAATCTAACATTATTACCTGTAGGTTTCTTCAAAGATGGTCTCGATATGTTGGGTTTTACGTTTGGGTTTTTCTTTGTGTCCTTCTGATCTATTTGTTGAGGCATAGGGTGGACCTCATCTTGAATATCTGATTTATTCAGTTTATCTTCTGGTTCATTAGAAACATCAACAGACAAAACATCAAACTTATTTGATGTTATAAATTTAATGTTTTTAATGGAGGGAGGTGAGCGAGATGGAGGTCTCTCTCTTTAATGATTAATAGATGGTGGGATTCTAGGTTTTTGCCCCTTTCCCACTACAGGTGCTTCAGGTATGTTGGTTTTAAGTGGAACCTCCATCAAATCAGGCAAGGACATGGCCTGTGAGAGGTTTGTACTAGTTTTTGTAATGGGGGACGAGGGTTGTACAGAAATGGGCAATGTCTTTGTTAATACACCGTGGTAAAGCCTCAAGATGCAATATGCTCACCTCGTCATTTAACATTTTATCATATGGTATATTTCTTTTTCTAAAGCTATTGGCAGTGCTATGTGAGTTTGATTTTAATACCTTAGCATATCTATTTGATTTATTTAATAGTCTTTTGGCATATCCCACACTTATGTGTTCTAAATTCGATTTGTTGAGGGCATCTTCCTCGAACTTATACAGCTCACAGCTCTTGTCTGTGGTTTTATGATTTGAATTGCAATCTAAACATCTGACTCCAAGTACACATTCTCCATGGTAAGATTTGGAGCAAATACCACCATTTTTTTATTTTTTGCAAACTTTTAACGGGTGCTCAAATTTAAAACAATTAAAGCATTGCAGTGGCTTATGCTTGAATTGTCTTACTTTAATCATTTCGTTTTCTATACCAATATGGAAAGGTACATCAGTATCCTGGAACGTAAGGATTACCATTGATGTACCTGGGACTTTGTGAACTTTCCATATATTTAGTGGACACATGGCCGGTATTTCCTCCTCTGTAAATTCATACAGATTTCGGTTAAAAACTACTCCCCTTCCGTAGCTAAGATTTAGGTGGGGTCTGACATCTAACTTGATATCATCATCAGTTATCTTTATATTGGACAGTATTACCGACTGTGTACTTGATTTGGCATGGATAAGGAAACTGTTTTTTTCCAAAACGAGATATCTCGGAACGTGCAATAGTTCCTACTTTATTCTGAACTAATTTGCATATTTCAAAATAGTTCCCTGTAACTCCCTTTGATTCAGCTATAAGCCACATTGGTGGTTATGGCTTTTGCAGGTAAGGCAAAACTGAATCCATGTCTTTTTCTAACCAATCGGAAGGCCTATATACATCCAAGTCCTTTGGTACCTTATCGCAGAGGGCAGATACTACACTCAAGTTATTAATTTTAATATTATTCATGTTACTTACTGCACTAAAAGCTTTGTCAAAACTACTGTAAGATATCCACGAATGCCATTTTTCATCTTCAAGTTTGATCCTTATTTTTATCATACATCCATAGCAAACAAATGCTTTATATAGATCATCATAATTTGCCTCTATTGAAATTTGGGTAACACGAAGGATTCAAAGTTTCCTTGTGTTACCCAAATTACCCGATTTTGAAACATCAGTAGAATGCTCCTTTCCCGTTCCAAGGTCATCAACAGAACTTTCCCTATTTAAATTAGCAGAGGTCGTCAACAGTGCGGGGGGGGGGGGGGGGGGGTGTCAGCATATCCAGGGAATGGGGAGTCAGTGTTTTAAGGGTCCATATTTGAGGGAGGGATTTTGTTTTTGTTTTTTGTTGGTTGTGCTGTAGGTTTACCTGCTTGAGAATTTTCAGAAAGTATCATACGTTGGAAAGGAAATTTGCATTCTCCACCATCGGCACAATGAGAGTATACTTCCCGGATGGTCCACTCCATACCCTACCCGATGGATAGCATCAAAACAGATATAGAGGCACAGGTGTAAGCCAAACCTGCCTGTTATGACTGAGACCAAGAAAATATGGAATCATCCTCCCCAAATCTGTAATAATGGGCTTCCAGCCAGAAGCCAAGAGTCACACCTCAAGGATTGGATTCCGATGACCAAACTCTTGAGAGTAGTTCCGCCAAAAAGGTTCAAACTATCTTCGGGATGACTGAGGTCATCCAATACTCTCATATATACATTTGAATGCAAGTACATCCCAACCATGATTCCTTCTCCCATTCATCTAAGCAGGCAATAACAAATATGGAAATATCCATACCATTGAAATAAAATAAAAATAAATAAATAAATAGATAAATGAACAAATAATAAATATATATATATATATATATATATATATATATATATACACGCATATATATATATATATATATATATATATATATATATATATATATATATATATATATATATATATATATATATATATATATATATATATATATATATATATATATATAAATATATATATATATATATATATATATATATATATATATATATATATATATATATGCATAAATCTGCATATATATATATATATATATATATATATATATATATATATATATATATATATAAACTTTAGAAAATTCCTAGAGTTAGGACAGCAAGACAAAAGAAAGTTGATAAAATTAGGAGAAGGTCGAAGTAATATTGAGCAGGAGAAATAGAAAAAAGGGAGAGAAATTTAGATTCGAACTTGGAGAGCAATTTCCCTAAGTTCGAGAGCCCTCTTGCCCGTCAAAATTCTTCAACAATAAGAAGAAACCACAAGAATGCGTCAAGGCATTCTCTCGAAAAGAGGGTAAGACATTCAGAGCCTCAAGACATTTAGCTTTTAATGTTTTTAAGTGAGAAACCCATGTAAGCCTATAATCAAATATCAAGCCAAATAATTTAGCTTCACTTACATATGGGATCCGTTGACCTATAATGTATATATCCAGGTCTGGATGTACTCCCTAGATACGACAGAAATTGCCAATAGTAGTTTTGCTTCTCGAGAACTTAAATCCATTCATACCGGCCCACTGGATAATTTTGTCATTTGAGAGTTGTATTTTTTTCTCAACCATAGCCATTCTAGGTCCTACAAATGATATGGAGAGACCATCCACAAAAAATGTTGAAAGGATATACCGGGGAATGACTGAGGATATCCCATTAATTGCTAGTGTAAAAAGGGTTACACTCAGCACACTACCCTGAGGAACTCCTACTTCCTGGCATTTACTCTCTGATAGAACTTTCCCCACTCTCACTTGAAAAACTCTATGTGAAAGAAATAACTGAATAAATATTGGTAGCTCTCCTCTTAATCTAATTTCATGAATTATTTTAAGTATACCATATCTCCATGCAGTATCATATGCCTTTTCAAAGTCAAAAAACACTGTCACATGGTGCTATTTGGAAGCAAAGGCTTCACGTATCAACACATCAGTCAATTGAGTGCATTTTTCTGAATCCAAATTGAAGGGGTGATAAAATACCCTTCTTTTCAAGTCACCACATTAGCCTTACATTGACCATCTTCTCCATTATTTTACATAAACATGATGTTAATGCAATTGTCCTATAATTAGCTGCTAAACACTAGTCCTCACCGGGTTTAAAAAGGCTAAAATAATGGCTAGTTCCCATACACTTGGATAACTCTGATCATGCTATATTCTATAATTAATACTTACAATAAATAACTTTGTATTGAAATGTACATCTTTAACCATTGCAAATGGAATTCCATCTGGTCCAGGGGCTGCATAATTACACGTAGCAAGTGAAGAATCAATTTTTTTCAGTAAAAGAAGAATTGCATGAGTCTTCCTTTCTCGTTGCGAAATTTAAAACTTTCTTTTCTTCAGTGCTCCTATACTGGTGACCAGGAGCAGCTTCACACATGCACGGTACATTTGAAAAATTATCAGCCAGGGCATTCCTAACTTAGGTTGCTTCAGTCATATACTGACCATTTACCCTTAACACTAGTAATGGGTGTGGGGTGAATATGCATGCTATCTTTTTCACTTCTCTCCACACAGATGATGTTGGTGTTCTACTGTTAATGGAGGAAACAAAAGAGACCCATGACTGGCCCCTAGCTTCTTTCATGGCATGACGGAACTGTGCTCTATATTTCTTTTTTTTTTTACTAAAATCTCCTCAGTACAGCGCCTGCACAATCGAGTTAAAGTCTTTATTGTGGCTCTGTGAAGGGCAGTTAGTTCAGACGACCACCAGCCGACTAGTCGTCGTTTGAATATCACTGTTATTTTGGGATTGGAATTGACTCCTGCTGTGTGAAGAGTTCCATTAATTAAGTCTATGGCATCATCAACACTTTCAAACTGTTCTGCATTTCCTTCAATTTGACTTAGCTCCCGAAATCTACTCCAGTCTGCCTTATCAAGATTCCATCATGGTGATTTCTGTAAAGGTGGACAATATTTGGTGTTTATAATGATTGGTGCATGATCACTAGTATGCCAATCATCTGATGTTCTCCAACCAAAATCGAGAAGACAGTTAGAATTTGCAACTGATATTTCAATGCAGGACAAGGTACCTGTCTGAAAAAAAAGTGTGTGGGCTCTCCTGTATTAAGGAGTCCTACATCTTTATTCCCAAAAAACTTATGATATAATATTTCCAATTGCGTTTGCCAAAAAATCACCCCATTAAGGATGTCTACTATTAAGATCTCTTAGTAGGAAAAAAGGTTGTGAGAGCTGTTTAATCACCTCTACTATATTATCATATGAGATGCTTTCATTTGGAGGCAAGTAAAGAGAACAGATTGTGTAATTTCTCGCTATATCAATCTGTACGACCACTGCCTGCAGAGGGGTACAGATAGCCAAAGATATTTGGGGAACATCTCGACAAATGTATATAAGACTTCCCCCATGGCTCCCTGCTCGTTAATCATATGGTGTGTTACAGCTAACATACTCTTGATGACAAGGAGTATTAGCATCGAGATTGCTTTCTCATAAACATACAGTTATAGATGAGTGATCACGTATGAGGAGCTTAAGTTCTTCATATTTTGCACTTCAACCCTGGAAATTCCATTTCAGAATGGAGGAAAAACTATGGTTTATGTTTTGGAAGACACCTTGGATGAGGTCTTCCCATTGGCAATATTTGATCTAACAATATTTCCCGGTGGTATCTCTAGAGAGGATCTTGATATATTGGATTTTGTGTTCGTCTTTTTCTTTTTATCCTTTTGATGTAATTGTCGAGGAGGAAAGTGGATCTCAACTTGAATTTTTAATTTATTCAATTTCCCTTCCACTTGATCAGAAACATCAGCAGACAAGACATCATATTTATTTGAAATCGTGACTTTAATGTTTCTTATAGTAGGAGGCGAGAGAGATGGAGGTCTCTCTCTTTTTCGATTAAAAGATTGTGAGCAGTCAGGTTTTCGCACCTTCCCCACTACAGGTTCACCGTGTAAATTGATTTCAAGTGGAACTTCCATCAGATCAGGCAAGGACACAGCCTGAGAGAGGTTTGTACTATTGTTTAGAAACAGAGTAGATGGCTTTCTAATATCTTTCACATCTTTAAGTATCCGTTTTGATTTTTCTACAATTTCTGGATACAACTTTTTAATGGCATGTTCAACCTCTTTAACTAATTTCATACGTTTCTTTATGTTGGAAGTGGGGATATAATTTTCGTTCGTGTGCTTTGGCAAGTTGTTCATCAGAACCATTGAAAAAGGTTACCCTGGTGTTATCTGCTGTTCAAGGGCTCTTTTACGAGCCTCTTTATAACTAACCCTTTCCAGGGTCCTAATGGCCTGAATTTCTTTTTCAAAAATAAACTTAGTGCAGCTTTTAGATGTAGCTGGGTGAGCTTCCCCACAATGTATGCAATTTGAATTTTCAATGCATACTCCATGACTATTTTTATTACAATTGGCATAAACAGCTGGCTTATTATTTAGTTGTTCTTAGCATTTCTGGCTTAAATGGCCAATCATTTGGCAATGATAACATCACAATGGTGAAGGGATATATGGTTTCACCTTTGGTAATCGGCATTGATCAAATGTTATAATCAAAATAGCAAAAGGAATACATTGTTCTCCAACTCTCTTTCTCATTCTGACTACTTTTACTACTCCTTGACTTTTCAGTTCATCCTCAATTTCTTTTTCCTCTATGTCCAGCAATTCTGGAACATATATCACACCTCTACTCTGGTTGAAAGTGGGGTGCGAAACGCTTTTGACACTGACCATCCAATGTTGTCAGTGTTTTTAATCTTTCAACTTGTATTGGAGATAGTATCTTTATCGAGACTTCATTTCCCTGGGGTAGAATTTTTGGCTGCCATCAACATAAAGTAACCATTTCCCTGTTAGCTTTAACAACCTTTACACGCTCATTTCTTCCACTTTCAAATCCCAAAATAAAATTTTTCTCATAATTCACTACTTCTTAGTGACCAGGTAATACTTCTACTTTTCTATATCTTTCTGTACTATCATCATTTCTCACTCTTCCTCTTTTCTTCTCTCGTGTTATCTCATCATTCTTTACATTACGTGAATAAGGTTCCAATGTTAGAATATTACAACCCAAGTTAGAGTTGTCTATACCAAGGTCCATATTTGTATTTTCCAGGTCGACAACAGAGTGGTTGTTTTTTTGGAAAGAGCAAGCCGGGTTATCCACCTCTTATCGGAGGATGTCAATCCTCCTATCCCATGTGGCCCAACACAAGAATTGGCTTCAGCGGGAACCAGTCCTCTATTAAAGAGGGGCTGCCTCTCTTAAGGTGGGCATACACTGGTCAGTGGGGGTAGTTAGCTCCTCCCACCGACGACTCCAATGCCTGGCGTCACCCATTACCCGCAAATACTGGAACCCGACTCTAAACAAATTTAGTCTGCACCCAATGGGATCTGCCAGAGGGTGGTGGTGTCTAAACTGGTACAGGATGAGATGGAATGCCGTCCTTCCCACACTGTACCAAATCCAAAGCAGCAGCAAAAGTATAATCAAATAAGCCAAAGTCGTCAACAAGTTCAAGCCCGAAAGGAAGAGATGAGAGAATAAAAGAAATAACCGAAAGGAAAAGAGAAAGTGCTGACTGATTTAGTTGGATAAACAGTTGGGCACCGAGGTCCATTGAGAAGTAGTTCCCACTGTTCATAATACCCAGCTGCTAATACCTAAGCCCCCCATCTTCATCAAGGCTTCAGCATCTAGGGGGGGCGACAGTTTTTGATTTGACAATATTTTCTGTAGGCAGAACATCATATATATTTGATGTCATAAGTTTGGTGTTTTAAATGGAGGTCTGTCTGTTTCCTATTGACAGGTGGTGATTTATCAGGTTTAGGGGTTTTTCCCACTACAGGTGCACCTGATTACTCGGCTTTATGTGAAACCTCCATCAAATCCGGCAAAGATATAGCCTGAGAGAGGTTAGTATTATCCTTTGCAGTGGGGGACAAAGGTTTAACAGAGGTGAGAAAAGCCTTAGGTGATATACTTACCCTATCCTGCTGAACATTATCAGAATATGGCGAATGTCTTTTCTGGGGAATACAGGAAGTATTATGTGGGTTGGATGTCTCCTGCCTCATATTTCCTCCTGATTTCTATATCTTTGCATAACTTGGTGACTTACTCAGTAGTTTCTTGGTATGCCCCAAACTCATGTGTTCGATACTGGATTTATTGATAGCAGCCTCCTTTAACTTTTAATGCTGGCACCTCTTACCAGTAGATTTATGATTCAATTTGCAGTTTATAATATTGGCCTCTAGTGTACATTCTACATGGTAAACATTGGAGCAAGTACTACACATTTCATCATTCTTGTAAACTTTAGATGGATGCATATATCAAAAACAATTAAAACATTGCAGCTGCTTCTGATTAAAAGTTTGAACTTTAATCCGTTCATTTTCTATGGGAATGTGGAAAGGCACATCAGCATCATGGAAAGTCACGATAATCATTGACGTTCCAGGGACTTTATGCACTTTCCACACAGTTAAAGGACACATGGCCAATATCTCCTCTTCTGTAAACTCATGTAAGTCTCTATCAAAAACTACTCCCCTTCCATAACTGAAGTTTAGATGGGGTTTCACATCCAGCTTTATGTCATCGTTCTCTGTATCTAAATTGCAAAGTATAACAGATTGTGTTCCAGATTTTGCACTTATGAGGAAACTATTCTTTCCAAACCGAGATATATCTCCTGGAGCGATGGTACCTACTTAACTTTGAAGAAATTTACATACCTTAAAATAATTTCCTGTACTCTCTTTTGAATGAGCAATAAGCCACTTTGGTAGTTTTGGCTTTCTCTGGGAGGGTAAAACTACCTCTATACCTTTATCAATACAATCTACAGGTTTGTATATATCTAGATCCTTAGTTAACCCATCACGAAGAGCACCCTTGATGTTCAGATTATTGATTTTAATATTCATAATAATACTGATTGCATTAAATGCTTCATTATGATTACCAAATGATATCCATGAATCCCATTATTACCTTCAAGCCTCATTCTTATTTCTTTAATATCACCATAATATTGAAATGTTTTATACAAGACATCATAATTTGTTTCTATTGAAATTTGGGTGACAAAAAGGATTTGCAGCTTCCTTATGATATCCAAATTACACCGTTTTTGAGCATCTGTAGAATGGCCATTTAAAGTTTCCAAGTTGTCAACAGAAGTGTTTGTTTTTATGGAAAAAGCAAGCCGGGTTATCCACCTCTTATTGGAGGATGTCAGTCCTCCTATCCCTGGTGGCCCAACACGAGAAGAGGCTTCGGCATGGACCAGTCCTCTATTATATGGGCTGCCTCTCTTTAGGTGGGCGTAAACTGGTCAGTTGGGGTAGTTAACCTCTCCCACCGACGACTCCAATGCCTGACGTCCCCCATTACCAACAAATATGGGCGACTTAAAACCGGATCAATGGATCCCGACTCTTAACATGCTAAGTCTGCACCGAATGGGGTCTTCCAACAGGTGGTGGCATCTAAATTTGTACAGGTTGAGATGGTATATCATCCATCCCACCCTGTGCCAAATCCAAAAAAGCAGTCCAAACCAAAGTCATAGAAGCCAAAGTCGTCAACAAGTTTATGCCCAAGAAGAAGAGATGGGATAATAACAGAATTAATCAAAAGACTAGGAGAGAAGGTGCTGACTAATTTAGTTGCTTCAACAATTGGGCACCAAGGTTCAGAGGGAAAGCAGTTTCCACCGTTCATTAGAGCCCAGCTGCTAACCCCTAAGCCCCCCACCCCATCCTCGTCAAGGCTTCAGCATCTTCGGGGTAATATTGAGAGATAGAAAAACATGAGAGAGAAATTTAGATTCGAACTCTGGGAGCAATTTCCCAAAGTTTAAGAGCCCTCTTGCCCGTCGCCAGGTTTCAGCACGGGAATGATATGCCGTGCTTAAGGTCAATGACTTCATCAAGGCATTCTCTCATTAGGAGGGTAGGTCCTTTGCTGGTCACACAGTACTACATTGAATCCCTCTTCCAGATTACGGCTAATTTTTTCTTTGCCTACACATACTGTACATCGAATAATCTGACCTATTCTTTTCACATTCTTCTCTGTCCTCATACACCTGACAACACTCAGATGACCAAACAAATCTTCGCTGAAGGGGTTAACGACTGCACTGTAATTAACACTCCAAAATCAAACCATTGTTCTCTAGTCTTGGATAGTGTTATAGACTTTGTACCATGATCTTTCACTGTCTATGGTGTACAATTAAGCACACTATTATATCTTATTTCTGTTCCTCTTGTTTTTTTTTCAAGTTTTTATAGTTTAGTTTATATATGAAAGAACTATTTTAATGTTGTTACTATTCTTAAAATATTACATTTCAATTGTTCATTACTTCTCTTCTAATGCATCTATTTCTGCTTCCTGTCCTCATTAAGATATATTCTTCTGTTGGATCTCTTGGGCTTATAACATTTTGCTTTTCCAATTACTTTGCAGCTTCGCTAATAATAATAATAATAATAATAATAATAATAATAATAATAATAATAATAATAATAATAATAATAATAATGATAATAATAATTAGTAATAGTAATTATAATAATGCTAGAATATTACAGAATCTATGGAGCTAACATAGGGAATGGTGAAGTCGTCAGTGTATGTAAACGTGGAGGTTAAAAAATATTGTATAATCTGAAGGTGTCAGTTAGTGAATGAGTCAAAGAGATATAAACAGTTGTTACAGTCAATTAGGATGATTAAAGTCAAAGTAAAAGATTGCTCTTTTGACGTAAATTTTAAACTCTGATTTTAATATCAATTTTGAAAAATATAATTTCAACATGCATGTCTCCATTCAAATGCAACATTGTTCTACATCAATTCTCACCTGCAAACTTTCTTACTTCGTCTATCCATCGACTTCTCTTCTTCCAACAGCTCATTTTGGCAATCTCTAAGGAACCATTTTGTTTTTCTTACTGCCCATCTAATAAATGTCAATCCTTTTCATATGTCTTGCCCATATGATATATACTGTACATTATATATATATATATATATATATATATATATATATATATATATATATATATATATATATGTATATATATATATATATATATATATATATATATATATATATATATATGAATACATATAAATATATGAATATATATAAACATTTAAATATATATATATATATATATATATATATATATATATATATATATATATATATATATATATATGCATATATATATGTATATATATATATATGTATATATATATATATATATATATATATATATATATATATATATATATATATATATATATATAAATATATGAATACATATAAATATATGAATATATATAAACATTTAAATATATATATATATATTTATATATATATATATATATATATATATATATATATATATATATATAAATATAAATATAGATATATATATATATATATATATATATATATATATATATATATATATATATATATATATATATATATATATATATATAAATATAAATATAGATATATATATAAATATATATATATATATATATATATATATATATATATATATATATATATATATATATATATATATATATATATGTATATATATATATATATATATATATATATATATATATATATATATATATATACATATATATATATATATATATATATATATATATATATATAAATATATAACTATATATATATATATATATATATAACTATATATATATATATATATATATATATATATATATATATATATATATATATATATATATTTATATATAAATATATGTATATAGATATATACAGATATATGAATATATATATATATATATATATATATATATATATATATATATATATATATATTTATATATAGATATATATATATATATATATATATATATATATATATATCTATATATATATATATATATATATATATATATATATATATATATATATATATATATATATATATATATATATATATATATATATATATATTCATATATCTATATATAGATAAATATATATATCTATATAGATATATATATATATATATATATATATATACACATATATATATATATATATATATATATATATATATATATATATATATATATATATATATATATATTGGGCTCAAGCCATGTCATCCTGATGGAAGTTCCTATAGGGTAGCTTCCTAGGGTATATTACAACTACGGCGATATTCCCAGAGAATTTACCTTAAGGTACCAGAATTCTAACTCCTGGAGTGAATATCCCTCCTGAAAGGGATATCGCGACATATCAGAGGACGTATTCTTGACACGCCACATGGCAATCTGCACCCTGACAGAGATTTGGTCTCGTAGGGGCAATTGGCAAGAAACGAATTCGGGAAAGAAAAAGGGGGAGCCGCTCCCAAGGCTCCTTATGTCCCGTTTCGTAATCGTGCCTGGCGCCAATCCTGGTGCCATCTGTATTCCTTTTTGCGTAGCTTAACAACTCGGTGTTTTTTCCTGTGTTTCTCGCAAATCTTGGAATTATTCTGCTTTTCATGGCTTCTCCGTCTTCGTCGGCCTCTGATAAGTTGAGTACCATGTCTTTTATGTATAAATGTAGGCTCTTGGTAAATTTTTGAGTGATTAATAGGTTTAATCTTTGTTACAAGAGCCGTAACCTACCGGAGGCGTCATGGACGCTGTCGCTCGCTAGGTATAAGTTTAGTTAGTCAGAGCGACATTCCCGGTTGTTTTGCTTTAATAAATTTTACCTATTTAGCATTACATAGGATTTCCTTTCGTGCTTAGTATTATTTTGGCGAAGTATTCGCCATTCTGGCCTACGCTAGGCCATGTAGCCTAGTCGTTTGGTCCTAGTACTTCATGCATGATTTTGGTTTTTCCGAGTGTATTAAAATTTTATTGAAGCTTTAGGCTATGTTTTATACATTTAAGATTGTGTGGAATATTTCCAAGATAGTATACGAGTGAGTTTCGGTGATTTAGGTAATCGATTCTCTTGGTGCCTAGGCTAAGTTGCTTATGGAGCCTTAGTATACTTTCTCATACTCCCCGGTTGCTTTCTTTTCTTCGGAGAAGGTATGCAATCCCTTTCCCTCTGTTTAAGCCTTGGGCTTATCCCTAAGTGGTTTTTTCCGAATTAATTTTTGATAAAACTATACTGGGGTGTTACTGTACCTTCCTGTTCCAGTAAGTCTGGTTCAAAGAGGGACAGAACAACAGAGTTTTTTAGTCTGAGTCTGTGGTTGTCTGGCTTGGGGTAGAGTCTCCCTCGCTGGCCTGACACAGACAAAGGTGGCTTAGCCTCCTTAGGTCACTACCGAAGGTTTCTGTGGATATGATTCCTTCTTTTGTGATCTACCAGACTAGTCCTTGTTGCTGTTCTCGGGGGAGGATAAGTTTCTTTCCCTGGGAGTAGCAACACCTTCCTTGCTTTGGTGCTCTGGGAGCTGGCAAGTATTGCTGGCCTCCCCCCTTGGATCTCCCTTAGGCTGAGATAAGTTTCTTGGCTGCGGGGGATCCGTCACTAAAGCAAGGTTGGTAGGACCCTCTTTTGTCCCTTCCCCCTCTATCTCCGTAATGGCCTAGCCATTACAGTACTGTACGTCGTTCTACATCTGGACCTAGAATAGGTTAGGATGTGGAATTGACTCAGCCCCTTGCAGGCCGGCAGAGCTGCCGGCCGGCAAGGGTCTTATATTTTGAGTGCTGCCCGGACCTCCCTTGGTCCCTCATCCATGCCTGCCTGTAGAGCCAGACGGCATTGGTCAGGAAGCCTGAATTAGATTCTCCCCTTCCTTATATGCACTCTCTCGGATTGCCGGGCTTGGAGGTAGTGTACACTCTTATCCCGGCATCCATCCTATTTTTCTTCTAGTGCTGTACCCGACCCGGCTGCCGGCCTATGAAGCCGGCAGCCGGGTGGGTGTAGTCCTCTGGTTCTTTTGCTGCCGGCTGGCATCGGTCCTGTACCTTTGCCGGCCGGCTAATGTCAGCCCTTGTCTGCCGGTCACCAAGAGTGTGGCCGGCAGCTGGGTACTACCTTGTGTAGTTGCCGGCCGGCAGTCATTGCCGGCCGGCATTGGCTGTTGCTGGCCGGCACATGCATTTGAACCAGCGTTCTGCCGCCTTATAGCTGTTAAGTAGTATACCTTAAAGCTAGTCATGGAGTGTGCTGGCCGGCAAGTGCCGGCCGGCACGTAACCTCCTATACTGTACCAGTATTCTTCAGTATAACATATACTGTAAGAAGAAAACTATAGTATGGGTTTTGGTACAGCACTGTGTGTTCTAACACTTTTGTGTTTTCTTGCACAAGTCCTTTGCTGTTGCCCTACAGATAGGAAAGTGAGTTATTTCCTGTCTTTTATCCAGGATTTTAAAATCATTGCTTAGGTGTGAGCTCCACCTGTTTCCTCTGGAAACTTTGCATTGGTTACTCTAGAAGAGATTAACCATTTGATTTTATTATCTGGAAGGCTGCAACAATGGGTTGTGAGGGAAACACAAGTGTGTGTCTTTCCTTTCTGAATTGTTATGCTATACTATGCATATCCAGTGATACATAGTTCACTTGATACTCATGGAAATTTCTTCTCTTTACAGGAGGACCTTCCGAAGTGCGGAAATGTTTTCTGCAACGTCCGCAGCAAGAATCTCTGCGGACATGAGTTTTGTAGGAGACACGCAGCATGCGCTGTCTCCAAGGATGATCTCCAGTATTGGGACCGTCAGGTATGTACTGTGTGCACTAACCTGATTACTGAGGCCTTTGATTCCCCTAGGACGGCGGAATCAAGGGATATAGCAAGGGAGAAGCTTCGTACCTGAGTAAGGGGCTTCCAAAAGAACACCTCTGGCCCTTATCTTCCAAGTGAGAAGATGAGGGCGTATCCTTTCCCTAAGGCATCAGCTGATGCTGTGATTCCCCAGCCTCAAGAGGAGATCCCCCAAAGTCAGATCCAGGTGGATGCTGAAGTCGCAGTCGCGATGCAAGACATCCAGTTAGATGACAGGATGTCTGACGTGGACAAGCGTTTGGAATAAGACCTCCTGGCAGAAGGCCAGGATGAAGTTCAAGCCCCGGACGTCGTAGAGGAAGAGGTCGACGAGGTGTCGGCTACTCCGGTTCAGATTCCGGAGCTTATTCCCTCAACATCGGCCGGTCTCCCAGTAGAGCTGGGACAGGCCCTCTCTTCTATTGTTGGAATGATCCAACAAATGCAGAAGGAGAATCAGGAGAAGGCGGCTGCAATGGAACTGCGGATGCAGAGCCTTGCAGAATCACATGGGCCCCAGAAAAGGCTCAATGTGAAAGACTTTCCCTTGTGCTCAGATGCTAAACCATGTGTCCGGCTGAGGAAGGAACCAGCTTCAAAGGAGGAGCCAGAGCCGAAGGAGGTCATAGTGATGGACCATACTAAGGCTCAAGCTCTGCTTTCATCCTCGTTGAAAGAGAGGGGCTTCTCTAACTCAAAAGTAGCTGCATTGAGCAAGAAGCTCCCTTCCTTTGTGTCCTCTCCTGCTAGAGCCTTCCCCTTTTTACAGAAAGGGTTTGCGGCTGTACTAAAAGCAGTCGAGGCCGACAAGCCTTGCCCCTCCCTGAAGGAGTGTAAACCCTTGTCGCTGGCCCTACCTATGGACCACAAAGACTGGAAGGACGTCCATCTTACGTTCTCAGTTGGGAAGTTGGAGGCTGATATCGCCGGACGTCAGTTCGGCGAGGACCTCCCTAAGCTGTCTGACTTTCTCTTGCAGAGAGAGTTCGAGACAAAAGAAAGACTGGCTGCCTCAATGTCTCTTCAGACTACTCTTGAGACGATGGCAAGTGACCCCAACGTCCATGAAATGTTCATGGTGGTGGCCAAGACTCATCTGGCCACAGTGACGAAGGACCTTTATGGCTTCGTCAAGGCGAGGAGAGCTTGTAGGGAGTTCGTGTTCACCTCGGCTACGGTGAGGCACGAGCCAAGGAAACTGATCTCCTCCAACATTTGGGGCAAAGACCTTTTCCCTACCGATTTGGTCACAGAAGTAGTTGATAAGGCCGCTTTGGAGAATAGAAACCTTCTCCAGAAGTGGGGCCTGGCTATCAAAAGAAAGTCTTCCCCGGATGAGGGTCCTCAACCAAAGAGGAAGACTATGAGGACTAGGCTACCGTCTCGGCCAGCCAAGCCTTTTAGACAGCAACAGCAACTGCAATTGCCATTGCCTCCAGTGCCCCAGATTGTGGCACAAACCCCGACCACTTTTCAGTGGGTACCCCAGGCCGTGTCGACACAGTCCACGGCATTCACCCCATCGTTCGAAGGGCAGTCTACTTCCTTTCAAGCAAAGCCTAGAGGGGCAGCCAGAGGCTCGTCTGGGTGCCCCTCAAGGGGAAGGGGATTCAGGGGTGGTCGTGGTCAGGGAGGCAAGACCTCGGGACGGCAGTCCAAGTGGGATGATACCGGTAGGAGGGAGACTTCTGAAATTTCGGGATCGGTGGACCTTCGATCCCTGGGCCCACAGCCTAATCAAGAATGGACTGGGCTGGAGCTGGTACAGCACTCCACCCCCGGGCCTTCAGGTTTTCCAACACTCCACCCCCGTTCTGGAGGAGTACGTTCAAGAACTGTTGGAGAAAAATGTGATCCGAAAGGTGAAGTCCATCAAATTCCAAGGGAGGCTGTTTTGTGTTCCCAAGAAAGACTCGGAAAAGCTCAGAGTCATTCTGGACTTGTCGCCACTCAACAAGTTCATAGTGTATTGCAAATTCAAGATGCTAACACTGCAACATATAAGGACCTTACTGCCCAAGAGGGCATATTCCGTCTCTATAGACTTGTCAGACGCCTATTGGCACATTCCAATCAACCGTCGACTCTCCCCCTACCTAGGGTTCAGGCTACAACGAAGACTATACGCCTTCAGAGCCATGCCATTTGGGATAAACATAGCCCAAAGGATTTTTACGAAGCTTGCTAGCGTAGCTCTCAAACAATTACGCCTAAAGGGAATTCAGGTAGTAGCCTACCTGGACGACTGGTTGGTGTGGGCAGCATCCGAGACAGAATGCTTGCAAGCTTCCAGTCAAGTGATCTAGTTCCTAGAGTACCTAGGTTTCAAGATCAACAGAAAAAAGTCTCGACTTTCTCCATCTCAAAAGTTCAAGGGGCTGGGAATCCACTGGGACCTTTTGTCCCACCGTTTCTCCATCCCGGCGAAGAAAAGGAAGGAGATAGCGGGTTCTGTCAAGAGACTTCTAGATTCCAAAAGGATATCAAGACGCGAACAGGAGAGGGTACTGAGCTCTCTCCAGTTTGCTTCGGTGACAGACCCAGTGCTAAGAGCACAGCTAAAGGATGCAACCGGAGTTTGGAGAAGTTATGCATCAAACGTGCGAAGAGATCTGAGAAGACCAGTTCCGCTTCGGCTACGTACTCTTCTTAGGCCTTGGTCCCAAGCCAGACATCTAAAGAAGTCGGGTCTTCTTCAGCCACCTCCCCCGTCGGTGACGATTCACTCAGACGCCTGGAAGGAAAAAAGTCCAGGGGACTTGGTCCAAGCTATTCAAGACCTTTCACATAAACTTTCTAGAAGCTATGGCAGTGCTCCTTACCTTAAAGAAAGTTTCCCCGCGTCACTCGATCCACGTAAGGTTGGTGATGGACAGCGAGGTAGTTGTGAGATGCCTGAATCATCAAGGATCGAGGTCACCACCTCTCAACCTGGTGATGTTGGCCATCTTCCGATTGGCGGAAAAGAAGAAGTGGTACCTGTCGGCAGTTCACCTTCAAGGAGTCCGCAATGTGACAGCGGACGCTCTATCCAGGTTCACACCGATAGAGTTGGAATGGTCCTTAGACGCAGGATCATTCTCCTTCATTCTGAATCAAGTCCCAGAATTGCAGATAGACCTCTTTGCGACGAAAGACAACAAGAAGTTGCCCCTGTACGTGTCCCCGTACGAGGACCCCTTAGCAGAAGCAGTGGACGTGATGTCCCTCAACTGGAACAGAGGGCCCAGGATTTATCTGTTCCCTCATCACAATCTTCTGTTGAGGGTCCTCAAGATACTGAGATCCTTCAAGGGGTAGCGGCAATAGTAGCCCAAAAGTGGCCGAACAGCGTGTGGTTCCCCCTGGCATTGGAACTACAGCTAAAGTTTGTACCGCTACCAGATCCAGTTCTGACCCAGCGAGTCCAGAAGTCGACTGTCTGCGCTTCATTACAGAAAACCCGGACCCTGCAGCTCATGATTTTCTCTCACTAGCGGTGAGAAAGCGTTTCGGGATTTCGAAAGCCAGCATAGACTTCCTAGAGGAATATAAGTGCAAATCTACTAGAAGGCAATATGAGTCATCTTGGAGAAAATGGGTGGCCTTTGTCAAGGCGAAGAATCCGCAGGAGATCTCGACAGACTTCTGCTTATCTTTCTTCATCCACCTCCATGGTCAAGGATTGGCAGCTAACACGATTTCAGCGTGTAAGTCTGCTTTGACAAGACCCATTCTATATGCCTTCCAGGTCGACCTAGGTAACGAGTTCTTTAATAAAGTTCCGAAAGCCTGCGCTAGGCTCAGACCTTCAGCACCTCCAAAGGCCATTTCATGGTCTTTAGACAAAGTTCTTCATTTCGCTTCTCTGTTGAGCAATGAAGAGTGTGCGTTAAAGGATTTGACACAAAAAGTTATTTTCCTCTTTGCACTCGCGTCCGGGGCCAGGGTTAGTGAGATTGTAGCCCTCTCGAGAGAGGCAGGTCGTGTTCAGTTCCTGGATGGGGGAGAACTGAACCTGTTTCCGGATCCTACGTTTCTTGCCAAGAATGAGTTACCCACCAACAGGTGGGGTCCCTGGAGAATCTGCCCTCTGAAAAAAGATGCATCTCTATGTCCAGTAGAATACCTAAAGGTCTATCTTCATAGAACTTCAGACTTCAAGGGTGGTCAACTATTCAGGGGAGAAACACCAGGCTCAAATTTATCTCTAAATCAACTCAGAGCGAAAATCACATATTTTATTCGCAGAGCGGATCCTGACAGTACACCCGCAGGTCACGATCCGAGGAAAGTTGCCTCATCCTTAAATTTCTTTAATTGTATGGATTTTGAACATCTCCGTTCATACACTGGCTGGAAGTCTTCCAGAGTGTTCTTTCGCCACTATGCGAAGCAAGTAGAGGAACTAAAGAGATCTGTGGTAGCAGTGGGTCGCGTCGTTAACCCTACTGTTTAACTCTGCGAGGAACAGTGGTTTTAATTGGGACGATTAATTCCAGAGTGAGTGTGTAGTTACATACTGTACTACAAACTAAGTGAGGGCACTGAGTTGCCCATGTAGACTGTTCCATTTCCAAAGGTGAACCTAGCATAAGTGCAGACATGTGTGCCGAGCGTTTCTAACGCTAATGTCATTGATTTGTAATACAGACTTTTATGACTTTGATACCTCGGTATCTTAAAAGTGGCATTTAATGTTTTTTCCTTCAGATAAATAAGTTCTGTTTACTATCATACTTATGCTTAAAGTTTTGGGTTATCCTCTTCTTATATATATATATATATATATATATATATATATATATATATATATATATATATATATATATATATATATATATATATATATATATATATATATATATATATATATATATATATATATATATATAATTGTGGTTAATCTGTCTGTTTATTGTCTGTCAATGAACTTGTTCTTGAGAACCTTGCGTCTCCTTCATCTATGTCAATTTATTGGTATAATTGAGCATTCATTCTATGTACCTTATCTGGGATAATTCTAATAGAATTGTTCTTTTATGCAAGCTATGTTGCATTGGTTTATGCTTTCCCTTAACGGGAGGACCCCGTCCCATAAGGGGACGATGGCGGTTTTACTAGTTTCCTCCTATGCGGATATAAACCTTTGTCCAATATAAGTATTGTGCGGAGAACTGGTCGATATTTCATATTGACGCAGTGGTTCTTTACAAACTATGCTTTACTTAATATAGGGTGAGACCACTATATTAGCTTGCCTGGTATTCATACATAGGTATATGTACTCTTCGAGAATTTTCCAGAGTCTAGTAGGACTCTTCCCTGTAGGGGGCAGGAAGCTCTAACATGGTTTATAGTTAGTTGAAAAGATGTATAACGGTAACATCTTAGGTCTCTAGGTCTAGTCGACCGGGGAAAAATTACCTCCGGGGAGTACGGCACGTTCTGAGAATCCACAGATACAGTAATGCTCTGGTATACTTCCATCAGGACGACATGGGTTGAGCCCAAAAAACAGATTTTGAGCGAAACGAAAAATAAATTTTTGGGTGAGATGGCCATGTCGTCCTGATGGACCCGCCCTTGCCTTTCTAAGAAAGGGCTGTAGGACCCCTCCCTACATACAGTATCTGTAGCACCTCGTGTACGCTACAAGGAATACAGATGGCGCCAGGATTGGCGCCAGGCACGCTTACGAAACGGGAGATAAGGAGCCTTGGGCGCGGCTCCCCCTTTTTCTTTCCCGAATTCGTTTCTTGCCAATTGCCCCTACGAGACGAAATCTCTGTCAGGGTGCAGATTGCCATGTGGCGTGTCAAGAATACGTCCTCGGATATGTCGCGATATCCCTTTCAGAAGGGATATTCGCTCCAGGAGTTAGAATTCTGGTACCTTAAGGTAAATTCTCTGGGAATATCGCCGTAGTTGTAATATACCCTGGGAAGCTACCCTATAGGAACTTCCATCAGGACGACATGGCCATCTCACCCAAAAATAGATTTTTCGCTTCGCTCAAAATCCGTTATATATATATATATATATATATATATATATATATATATATATATATATATATTTATATATATATATATATATATATATATATATAAATATATATATATATATATATATATATATATATATATATATATATATATATATATATATATATATATATGTATATATATATATATATATATATATATATATATATATATATATATATATATATATATATAATATAGATAGATAGATAGATAGATACATACATATATATATATATATATATATATATATATATATATATATATATATATATATATATATATATACATATATATATATATATATATATATATATATATATATATATATACATAAATTCCTATGTTAGCATTATATTTATTGTCTATTGCTAGCTTTCTGGTATCATTTTAGCTCGAATAGACTACTCCATATTGTTTGAGACTGACCTGTCGCATATTGGCCTACACTTATATGATTTGTTAATTAGGACTAATTTCTTTTGAATAAGCTTAGTATAGATAACGGTCAGCCACCATACTTTCTCTCATTGTAGTTTAACAATTAGGCCTACTCACAAACTACGTGAAAAGAAATTCAGTCTTTCTGAATGCAGAACAATTTTATAAACACCGTTCGAACAATTAATGGTGAACCTGAGATAAGAGAAAAGAAGAGAGCTGGAGATTATTTGAACCACTTCTAGTTTGTACATTAGGCACCCTTCTTTACACACTATGTACCACTGCAGCAAGGAAGAAAGAGGAGCATCAATAAAAAACAAAAACAAAAACTTATGTGAATTAAAATTGTAGTGACATGTTCCTACCCGAACCCCCCCCCCACCCCCCCTCTCTCTCTCTCTCTCTCTCTCTCTCTCTCTGTTCATTGGTGATAGATGGTTGGACTTTTGACATTCAATTTTGACACACAATTTTCGAAATCTGTTTACCGCATCTCTTTCCTGCTATCCCTTCATGCAACAACAGATCAATCACTGTATTTTCAGTATGATGGGGCGTTTGAAGTTATGCTCGTTTATTTTTTTCTCTTAATTTTTTGGGGGGTCTGTTTTCTATCGCATTGCCACAATAAATTTTAGAGTATGTTTATTTTTTGTGTGAATGTCAATGCCTAGCCATAAAAAAACTTTTGGAGAGAGAGAGAGAGAGAGAGAGAGAGAGAGAGAGAGAGAGAGAGACCTGAGCTGTGGTCACAAAGGTGCCTAAACTTAGGAACCAGACAATGGTCACTTTTTTCTTTCTATCTTTGCTCGTCACCTGGGTCACTGCCTGGCTCAGTCTCAGAAATTCTGACAGGATGATTATATTTTGTATATTCTTGAATTGTGTTAGTAAACATTCTGCTATACTTCACTAAACACATAGTAGGGTAAGAGCCATTATTCTATCAATGTATTCAAACCATATCCTAATATTGGATAATGAAGAATGAAAATTATATCAGCCTTCAGTGGATATATCATGGACATATATGATCAATTAAAGATTCACGATCTGACAGTTTTCTGTTTGAGATCAAAAGAATAATAATTGATACATATACAAGATCATAATCTTGTATGGTTTTTCTTGATTGGTAGTAATGGCACATCAAAATACAACAGGCATACTGTCATAAATCATAATTAATTTGCACAAGCGAACACACACACATATACACACACACACACACACACACCACACACACACATGCACACACACACACACACACACACCACACACACACACACACACACACACATATATATATATATATATATATATATATATATATATATATATATATATATATATATTTATATAAATACAAGAACATTATGGCCAATTAGGGGAGACAAAACCTCCTTCATAATTCCAGAAAAATTAATTAAAGCATTTTAACACCGAAAGGAAGGAAATTAAACTGAAATAATTGACTGTTGGCTATAAATGCCGTTTTACATTTACTGTCTTCCTGAATGGGTATTTGATAGTATCCAGATTTTAAATCAATAGTTGTAAAATATTTACCATTCCGTACCTTCACAAGTAATTCTTCCATCGAGGGCAATGGAAATGCTTTATCCTTAGTTAATGCATTACTAATTTCCCTTTCTATCTCTCCCTGGAAAGGAATGGGTACGTTATAAAACCTTGACCTGATCGGCTCTGCCTGCCCAGCTTCGATGCTAAAGGGAAATCAATCAATCCTCCCCGGTGGCTCGTCTCCAATTGAAATTACATCGGAATAATTATTAACAATGTTACTAACTACAGGTTGATATTCTGGCAAACAGAATTTTCGCGCTTGCATAATCAAGTTCTGAGGGCGTTCGTCTGTCCGGGCTGGAGTTGTGGTTCACAAGATCCCATTATTAGCAATTTCACATAACTGCAATTCACACAGAAAATTACTTCCTAACACAACTCTTTTATTTGACAAATTAACTATCGTAATGTCCGCTATGTTCTCTTTTATTTTTGACAAGCCCTTTAAGACTATGTGCGACCATTTGTTATAGGGTTCAATTACGACCTTGGTTCCCTCCTGGAGAGATTGACACGGGGTCACTGATATATTCGTAAGTGTCTGGGGAGACAATACTTCTCCTCTTTCAGGTACAGCTGTCACCTTACATAATTGTCCCTCCTTTCCCCACCAGCACTTACTCTCTCATGACTTTCTATTGGCAAAACAAATTCTCCTGCTTTTACCGTCATTCTATCTCTTTCCCCCGCAAATGTATATTTGATTACCCATTATAAAATCCAAACCAAGTATAGCCTCGATCCCTGGAATTCCTAGGGTAGGCAAGACAAAAAATGATGTGGAAACTTCACAGATCCCACCTTAAAGTTAACGATCGTTGTATGTCTTGCCTGTAGTTTATTTCCTTCTGGTGGATCGAGGATGATGGATGCCGCTGACTGTAGTGGGTTTGAGGAGATTCCTTTCTTAATAAGCAAAATGCTGTCAATCAGCGCTCTAATGAACTTATCTAGTAGATCAATCCTGACCGCTAACCTTCCGAGACGCCCATTAGGATATGTGAGGCACGTGCCAATGACCTCCCTTCCAATACCACTGCCCCCTGCTCCTGTCCTTAGTGCTGCTGGGGTGAGGTCAGGGGTACCAAGGGAGGTCCCAGTTCCTGCTCCATCAAGTCCATCTTAGTCACTTTCTCCACTGCCTCGGCTGCTGCTTCTGCTGTCATGCAGAGGGGCATCAATCTTTCTCATCTCACCTTTTCTCTCTTTTCTTTTCCTCGGATGTTTTGCCGGGGTGGTGTTCGTGTGCCACAGCCTGCCCACCCTTGGCACTTTTTACTGGGCACTCTCCAGATAGAAGACCGAAGACCTGACAAATGTAACAGCGGGGGATCCTTGGGTGGGGTACTCCACTCGTTGGTGCCTCTCACCCCCACACTGGCAACATTATAAGACTCTTCACCTGCTGACTACATTCTCCCCTCTCCCAATTTTGGGGGTGGGTGAGTGCCTCTCATGGCTGCCACCTTCTGGCATCGGGGCCTCTGTCATTCTTTCTTCTGGCAAACTGTCTATAAAGTTTTGTATCACCATCACTATATCTGCTAATGAGTGACTGACATCGAAAAAATAATCACATAAATATGGGTTTACTAATCTGAGAATATGTTTATGGGCAATTGTTTTTTTATCCCCTTCTGAGAGATTGGCACTCCGTGTAGCAAACGAATCACAATCACAAAAAAATATGAGTAGATAAATTTAGAACTGAGTCACCTTTTCGAATTTTGGGGTTGCAATTTTCTTTCATGTCCCATTTTCTCGCATCGGGTAAGGCGTATTTCTCTATTAAACGTTGTTTTATTTCAGTATATCTTCTTAAACTGTCTTGTCGCCTACACATTACCTCCTTTGCAAGATCATCTTTCAGCAACCTAATTACTTGAATTGCGTTTTCTCTTTCTGACAACCCATATGTGACTACTTCAGTCTCTAAAAAACACTTCGATCGATTGAAACCCTTCATTAGGTAGCTGATCATCAAAAGGCCTAACACTTGCCTGGAGTTCTGACAATTTTCGAACTACAACGTTTTGCGTATCTTCATTCGGCTGTACGTGTGTGCGGCCACTTGTGCGCATTTGAACTTCCGTTTATGTACGTCGGATATGTTGTGGTAGCACGCCGCTTCTCCTCTCGTTCAACTATGGATCTGTTTATTAACTAGGTTATCTAACTTATTTTATAAGTCCTGCGTTCGTTGTTCTCGTCTAGATTCTTCATTGACATCAATATAACCAACTGCTCCGTTTTCATCTCCCGCAGCATCAGTGTCTGCTATATTAGTCCTTGCGTATCTAGGCATCTTGGACTTTTATTTTACCGGCTTAAAGAACAACTTCGCTCACAGCACACACAAACAGACATTTTTACACCTGACACTAAATATGTCACATGTCAACATATAATGAGACATCAGAACATGAGTTTTTTTCACTTTATTATAAAAATGTGAGTACACTTTACGCAGCCCGATACGCTTCAGACGAGTACCTACTTGTTCTTATGATCGCTCAACAGGTAATGCTTACCCCTCGGAGAGTAAATGCAATGTTGCTCTGTCAACATGGTGAATTGTTAGATTTTGTGGAATTCTTCACTGTGATGGAAATATACCGTTACCAATGGGCTTTCAAGACGTCCTCTACCAGACTTAAGACGTGACCTATAACTGAATTTATTGCTCGCGCACCATAATTTATGATAGGCATAATACTCTTGAAAAGGTCATTAACCTCACTTTATAAAACACATACTTATCATATTTTTCATAAAAGGAGTAGGACATATAAAAATAAATGAATATATATATATATATATATATATATATATATATATATATATATATACAACTACATATATATATATATATATATATATATATATATATATATACAACTACATATATATATATATATATATATATATATATATATATATATATATATATATATATATATATGTATATATATATATATATATATATATATATATATATATATATATATATATATATATATATATATATATATATATATATATATATGTATATATATATATATATACACACATATATATATATATATATATATATATATATATATATATATATATATATATATATATATATATATATGTGTGTATATATATATATATATATATATATATATATATATATATATATATATATATATATATATAAAATGTATATACATATATATATATATATATATATATATATATATATATATATACATATATATATATATATTACATAATGAACTGGAAAAAAAGCTACAGATATTTTTTTTCCTTTCTTGTCTTTGTCAGATTTGTTTTTCAACTTTTTACGGAATATAGTGGCGTTGTTAGAGGTTCGTATTCTAAAAAATAGTTATCTTGGAAAAAAAATAATTCAACACATCTTCAGGAAACTCCATTTCAAGTTCGTTTGCAGCCTTTTTGAACTTTTACTCCTTTTAAAACACCTTTCTCATCTTAGTAAATTGTAAATATATATATATTACATAATGAACTGGAAAAAAAGCTACAGATATTTTTTTTCCTTTCTTGTCTTTGTCAGATTTGTTTTTCAACTTTTTATGGAATATAGTGGCGTTGTTAGAGGTTCGTATTCTAAAAAATAGTTATCTTGGAAAAAAATAATTCAACACATCTTCAGGAAACTCCATTTCAAGTTCGTTTGCAGCCTTTTTGAACTTTTACTCCTTTTAAAACACCTTTCTCATCTTAGTAAATTGTAGGAAGAACTCTTTTAAAGTGAAAATGCATATAACTTATAATTTTGAATTCAATCTACGATTTGTCAGAAGTATCAGTAGTTTCGTGAGTGCCGAAATGAGGGTGGGTATTTGAGGAGTTTCTACTAATGACAGCCCTATTTCTTTGGCAAACCCCCTTTTTTTTAATTTAAATGTCCTGATTTTCAAACTTTTCATTGGAGTTAACTTTTTTATTCATGATTTCAACATGTTTGCTCAATAATAGTCCTCTCAACCTATACTTGAAATCTACAGAATTTTGATGATCCTATGGACCATTCAATTTTTTCACTTTATCCTTAAGCTACTGTAACTCTTTTTATAATGTTGCAGTTTCCATAACAAACAGTCGTAACCTAACCACCGCCATCTTCATTAATCATTTGACAAAGTTCTTGCAATGGTGAGGTATACGCTAACTTGAAACAAAGGCAATAACAAAATAATGGAAAATTTTTTATATTATTAATAGAAATAATTTGTATTGGGTCTTCCAAATCTTCTAGTGCATTGTGGAGACCAGCTAAACGTTTCCTGAACTAATCTTTCCTAGTGAGTGAGAAGAACATGCCCTAACCTCCATCTACCCCTTATCATGATCCCATCCACATATGGCACTTGAGTAACCTCTCTTATTATTATTATTATTATTATTATTATTATTATTATTACTTTGAAGCTACAACTCTATTTGGAAAAACAGGATGCTATAAGCCCAAGGGCCCCAACAGGGAAAATAGCCCAGTGAGGAAAGGAAACAAGGAAAAATAAAATATTTTAAGAAGAGTAAGAACATTAAAATGGATATCTCCTATATGAATTATAAAAAACTTAACAAAGCAAGGGGAAGAGAAATAAGATAGAATAGTGTGCTCAAGTGTACCCTCAAGCAAGAGAAGTCTAAACCAAGACAGTGGAAGACCATGGTACAGAGGCTATGGCACTACCCAAGACTAGAGAACAATGGTTTGATTTTGGAGTGTCCTCCTAGAAGAGCTGCTTACCAGAGTTAAAGAGAATCTTCTATCCTTACCAAGAGGAAAGTAGCCACTGAACAATTAGTCCAGTAACCCCTTAAGTGAAGAAGAATTGTTTGGCAATCTGTGTTGTCAGGTGTATGGGGACAGAGGAGGATATGTAAAGAATAGGCCAGACTATTCAGTGTGTGTGTGTGTGTGTGTGTAGGCAAAGAGGAAATGAACCGTAACAAGAGAGAAGGATCCAATGCAGTACTGTCGGGTCAGTCAAAAGACCCCATACTTCTCTAGCGGTAGTATCTCAATGGGTGGCTGGTGCCCTAGCCAACCTACTACCTATGGCTTCATTTATAATCCTGACTTATCATTTAATTCCCAGTATCCTTGTGAGGGCTTTGTTCTCAAATCTGTTAAATCTATTGGAGACTGTTTGATTGTTAAGCATTGACTCATGTCCATATAGTAACACCAAACTCACTAAACCGATAAATAGTCTGATTTTTATATGTAATTTCAGGCGATTTGATTTCCAAATTTTACTTAACCTAGCCATTGTCTGATTTGCTTTTTTTAATCTTCCATAAACTCTCATTCTGAATATCCTGTATTGAAGATCATAGTTCTTAGATACTTTAATGATTCTACCTCATTAACCCTTTCCCCTTCTAATGATATTTAATCTTCCATTGCATATTCTGTTCTCATCATCTCTGTCTTTCTTCTATTTATCTTGAGTCCAACTTCATGCGATATTTCATGCATTTTGGAAAACAAGCATTGCAAATCATTTAATATTCTCCTACTATGGACAGCATCATCAACATACACAAGGTTTGCTTGTTTCTTATTACTAATCCAGTCCAATCCTTTTCCACCATCCCCGACTGTTCTACACATTACAAAATCCATGAGGAGGATAAGCAACTTAAGTGACAACACAATCCCTTGGAGTTGTCCACTGTTCACTGGAAATTCATTTGATAAGACTCCATTAACATTAACTTTGCACTTGCTATGCTCATGAACAGACTTAATCAAATTCACATATTTAAAAGGAATTCCATAATAACGCAGGACTCTCAACAAAATTGGCCGGTGCACAGTATCAAAGGCTTTTTCATACTCCACAAATGCCATCAAATGTAGATTTCTATATTCTAAGCATTGCTGTACATTTTGTCAGTACAACTTCTACCTTTTCTAAACCATGCTTGCTCATCTCTCATTTCTTCATCAAACTCTCTCTTCAGTGTCTTTAGAATAAGTGGCTGTAGTGTAAGAATAGCTCATAGAATTATCATTGAAATCTCTACCAGGGCAAAGAAGAATAAGTATATACTCATCAAAAAGAGAGATGGATCTATTATAACAACAAAAGATGAAGAAAGACAAAATTGGATGGGGTACTTTATTGAGGTTATGAATAGGAAATACGAAGGGAATAATTTGATTGATACACCGGAAGCTGAAAAAGACCATGATGTGCCCAGGAATGAAGATAGTATGTTTGAAGTCGAAGCTAACATTAAAAACCTCAATAAATGGAAACCCCCTGGATATGATGGAATAACGTGCTGAGAGAATACTGGCTGAAAATGAAGTGACCCCTAGAATACTTACAAGATTATTTTGTCGAATGTGGCATGAAGAGGCAAAACCTGATACATGGGAGTTGGAAGTGTTGGTGAAAATAGTAAAAAGAGTATATCTGACTGAATGCAATAATCACAAAGGCATGTATATTTAAAAATGCAAATAAGAATGTTATAAGAATGTTAATAGTTAAAAAAAAAATTGTATTAACCATTTGGAATATGAGGGGACGGCACATCATCGTTTTACATTGTTCTCTATTTCCTATTTGGTTCACTATTTCAAATCCGTGCCTTCGTGTCGTCTGCATAATCAACGCTGGCAAAGTAATCTGAACAGATGACAGCATTATTATGATTTACTGTGTCTGGGTTACGCCATGCATTCTTCCACTGGCTAATTAATTTCCCGTCCTTCAGAAATCAAAAATATTTCTCTCCTCTATTTTTGTTTTTGTTTTATCGTTTGAACAGCCGGAAACAGAGCAGTTACACGGTATTTTCCTTGAAATGAATCCTCAACTTGAATAGAATGTTATTGTTAAATACAAGACTAATTCTCACCCCCACACAGCCCTTCTCTCTCCCTCCCTCATTCATTCCTTCTGTGACGGCGCCGAGTAAGGTTGTGAACTCAAAGGCAGGTTGGAAACGACTGAGTTATATTATTGTAGAACACTCTCCTTATATACAAAACCTCAAGGCAACAGGACATAACAAGTTCACAAGACAGACAATATTACAGAGGAAAAACCAGACAGGAATTTTCATGTTCGTTTTAGTGCGAGGGAAGAGCGAAGATACAAGCATAATATATACAAAAGGAATTATGTACAATTGTGTGAAACACGGTTGGTACACTTCCCATAAATACATCATGCTTGGCATTACTACCATTTGTGTATTACAATTTACACATTAAAATTGAATTTCCTAGATCCTTCTCTAAGTTCATTTACGAGTTTTTTTTACAATAAAATAACACACTAAAGCTTCCACTTTTATTTATTTTAGTAAATATTATTGGATACTGCATTTAAATGTCAAAAGTTTGTTAAAATTGTCATTTGATGTTAATTTTAAAGGATTTTACGATGAGTTATTCCCTATCGATGTCTTTTCAGAACCATTTGCTTTAAATGCTCCACACACAAAAATGTAAAGCTCACAAATATACATAGACTTAGGACTATTTTTGCTTTAGCCTTTTTATATGTGAAAAAAAAATCTAACAAGCACTTCACTTGTATTTGGTTGAAAACTATAATTCTATAATTCTTATCAGAGATTTTTAAAGATACTAAGTATTTTACTTACCTCGAGTTATTTTCATTATGACTTCATCAATAGTCGAGTTGGTATGAGATTTTAATAGAACCTTATATAGTAAAGGAAAAGCAAAAGAAAGAGTGCTCTAGAAAGTGATTTCAAAGTCTTATCTTGTTAGAGACAATTATCCAGTGGCAATTATTAGGCCCTGAGGTGGTGCTAAGGGATAAGGTGAATGGCACATGAAAGTTTCTCTTTAAGGGTTTAATTTAACCCTTTTTTGCCAAACAAGAATTTCCAAAGGTTGAAAAATCGGACACATGTTTTTCTCAATATTTAATCGTATTTGCCGTATTATTTATTCCACATGGATGTATTATATATAATTTTATTGTTGATGATATTGGCTACACATTGTCACCAAATGTTTCTTCTAAAATTTCTATTATCGAGTTCAGTTGGGGATCAAAACTCAAAAGTACTAAGAATTGTTAACATTTCTCATACTTTCTAAAGGAACCGACAAAATCACTAATATCTTTAAAGATACTGTTCTAAGTGCTTATATCCCTCAATATTCATATATATGGGTTGTATTTTGAAGATGTGAGGCGTGCAGCATAACTGCGCTCTGGAATGAGTCAGTGATGAGTAAAAAATAATCATTAACCATTAAAATTGGAAATATCGTATATTATTATTATTATTATTATTATTATTATTATTATTATTATTATTATTATTATTATTTTTATTATTATTATTATCATTATTATTATTATTAAAGTAATTTTAATTTTGAAATAAATATTATCTATGTTGAGAATTTTTTACTGGAATTAATAGAAAAAAATTATCACTTCCTGCGCAAAACACTTAATCACCTCAACTGTACACGAAACTGATCTGAATCATGAGTGCAGATATGCATATTGGAAAATGTCCCTAAACCTTCATAATTATCAACATTTTCTACAATCTAAACACAATTTCACAAGAAATAAATGGAATACAAATACCACTTTTTACGCAAAACACACATTCACCTCAACTACAAAAGAAATTATGATCTGTATCATAGGTTCAGATATGCATATTGGATAATGTCCCTAAACCTGGACAGCCAAGAGTGTAAGCCTAACAAACCTTACAATATTTTACATATCATCCTCATTGTCTTCTTGAGAACTGGTGCACATCTTCTTTGATGACATCGAGGACAATATCCTTTTTGCCAAGGGACACCAAATCTGCAGCATAGCCCTTGTAATTTATGAAGACTTTTACTCTCTAGAATTCTTCCGAGATTTTACAAAGGTCTACTTTATCTCTTCTCATTCTTGTGAGACCATCATACTGATGATACCATTCATCATCCATGTCTGTCAAAATCGATTCACAACATCTTCAAGGCCACCACTGACAGCTGTGATTTTTCATTATATATCAGGCTACATTTGTCCCATGCCACGTTCCTCCTAGTAATTCCAATAACACTCCCACTAATTTTGGATACTTTGTTATACTGTTCCAGTACTTGGTCTACTGGAACTCGACAAAACTTCTTTGTTGACCTCTTGACTGTGAAATGTCCATTAACAAATAGATGATGGTTGATTGATTGATTGATTGATTTATCTAAAGTTTTCTGGCATCCTGACAACTGAGGTCATTGACACCGATATCATTTATTTTATATAAAAAATTAAAGAATATTAATTTAAACCATGTCATTATAGAAGTTAAATAGTTTTCAGTAGACCTGCTACTGAAATAAATCTAAAAAAGATGCTCGCATAGTAGGACATATCATGTCCAAGAATCTTGGCAAGGATGAACACCTGCCATCCTTATATCGAGCCTCAAACAGATATCTATTTCTAAAGTTATTATAATTGAGCCATTCGGTCAAAATATGCCTCACTGTTAAAGGTACTAAACAGTTGTCGCAATATGGTTGGTGTTGGCCCGTCAGCAGAAACTCATGTCAACCATGTGTGACCAATACCGAGACGACAAAGAGACGTCTCCCACTTTCGGGGCATCATGTTGTACTTCCAAGGAGATATATCATTTGCTACTTCTCTCTTTTTATTGCCATGTAGACTATCTCAGTGCTGTTGCCAATTATTATAAAACAAGTTCTTGATGTTAGGTATGAAGTCATTGCATGGAATGGGATACCTTCTTGGTAGCAACGTGGATGCAGCATTCTTCGCCAGTAAATCTGCCTTCTCATTCCCAGACCCACCTACATGAGCTGGAAACCAACATGATTGAACCATTATACCTCTCCATCTAATAATAAAAAGACATTCTAAAATCGTTAAAACTAGAGGGTTACTAGAATTAAAAACTTCTAAAGCTGGAAAGACACTCCTTGCCTCACTGAAAATGGTAAAATTACCCTCATTCTCCTACGCTATTTTCTCAAATAGCAGTAAATATGGAAACTGTTTGAGGAAGTGCACCTTTACAGTTAAAACCATTACCCTGTACTCCAAATGCCATGCCAGCATCAGACTTGGAGCCATCAGTATATATAAAAGTTGATCCCTTGTGTTCTGCAACATGTTCCATAAAAAGAGACCTGGATTCCAAGTCAGTCATATTCTTCTTAACTCCAATAAAGTATTTACAAACAGATACCTCTGGTAATTTCCATGGAGGCGTTGATGATACTTTAAATGGGAGCACCTTACTTATAATTATGTCAAGACTGTTTAGTAATTGTTTCACCTAAAAGCCATAAGGTTGAGGAGATTTTGGGTGCAACTCAAAGTAAGTTGATGGGCTTACAAGGCTTGCAGTCTAAAAGGCTAAAGAACTAGGGAGTCTTTGCAATCTAAACCAATACCGAATACTAGAAGACATTCGGTAAATGTCTAGAGGTAACTCTCCAGCATCAACAAGGACACTTGGGATAGGTGAGGTTCTAAACGCTCCTGTGTACAATATAATACCAGCATGATGTATTGAATCTAATATCTTTAATCGGCTTGGGGTGGCTGAGGAGTATATACATTTCACATCCATAACTAATTTTGGGGAAAATTAAGGCCTTGTATAATTTCAAAATAGTATTGCGGTCCGGATCGCCATGATGTATGGGACAATACTTTTAAAAGATTCAGAGCTTATAGACATTTAGCTTTTAATGCTTTAAAGTTAGACACCCATGTAAGCCTTCAATCAAATATCAAACCTAAAAATCTGGCTTCACTTACACATGGGATACCTTGACCTTTAATTTATATATCTGGGTCTGGATGTACTCCCCTGATAAGACAGAAACGGACAATAGTAGTTTTACTTGTCGAGAACTTAAATCCATTCATATTGGGACACTGGATAATTTTGTCAATTGGGAGTTTTAGTTTTATCTCAACCATTACCATTCTAGCTCCAGCAAATGATATGAAGCGATCATCCACAAATAATGTTGAGAGAACATCCCAGGGAATGACTGAGGATATCCCATTAATTGCTAGTGCAAAAAGGGTTACACTCAGCACACTACCCTGAGGAACTCCTCCTTCCTGACATCTACTCTCTGATAGAGTTTCCCCCACTCTCACTTGAAAAACTCCATGTGAAAGGAATGACTAATTAATAGTGGTAGCTCTCTTCTCAATACCAATTCATGAACTGTTTTGAGTGTACCATATCTCCATGTGGTATCATATGCCTTTTAAAGGTCGAAAAACACTGTCATATGGTGCTGTTTGGAAGCAGAAGCTTCACAAATAGAGGACTCAAGTCGTATCAACACATCAGTCGTTGAGTGCATTTTTCTGAATCCACATTGAATGGGTGATAAAATAACCTTTTTTCAGGGTATGCTCATGAACATACTTAAATCAAATTTACATATTTAAGAGGAACTACATAATAATGTAGGACTCTCCATTAAACTGGCCGGTGCACACTATCAAAGTCTTTCTAGTAGTCCACAAATGCAAACAAAAGTGGATTTCTATATTCTTCACATTGATATGCCACATTTCTTAAAATAAAAATTTGATCAGTACAAATTCTACCTTTTCGAAATCCTGCTTGTTCATTTCAGCTTTTTAACAGGGTTTCTCTCTAGTCTCTTTAGAATGAACATACTGTATATATTCATGAGTACTGACGTAAGTGTTATGTCTCTGAAATTGTTACCATCAGTCATATCATCTTTAATTGCAATTTTCACCAACACTTCCACCTCCCATTAATCAGGTTTTGGCTCTTTGTGCCGTTTTCCACAAAATAATCTTTTTTTTTATTCTGGGAGTCACATCACTTTCGGCCAAATTCATATCAGTAGTTATTCCATCGTATTCAAGCACTTTCCATATCTTTAGCTTTTAAATGACAACTTTGACTTCAAACACACTGAATTCATTTATGGGCACATCAAGGTCTCCCTCAACTTTAGGTATATCAATCAACTTATTCTCTTCATATCCACTATTCATGACCTCACTAAAGTGTTCCATTCAGCGTTGCCTTTCTTCATCTTTTGTTGTTACAACAGATCCATCCCTCTTTTTAAAGGGTATATAATTCTTCTTTGCCCCAGTAGATATGTTATTGATAATTCAAATAGCAATTTTTACACCATAGCCTCTCATTGTATTCATTACTTCATCAGCCTATCTGCTTTCTTTTTTAGATACTCTCTCCAGTCATTCATGGCTTTTTTTTTACTTCACTAAGAATACTGGAATCTTTAGCAGAGAAAAGAGAGAGAGAGAGAGAGAGAGAGAGAGAGAGAGAGAGAGAGAGAGAGAGAGAGAGAGAGAGAGAGAGAGAGAGAGAGAGAGAGAGAGAGAGAGAGAGGCCTCTTAGCTTGTGTTTATGGAAGATTTTTTAGTCGAGTCATAATATATATCCAAACTAAACATCGATCCTTTTTGTCAACAATTGGTTTGTGAAAATGGCATAGCAAATACCAAACAAATATACCATATAATTATAAGTTCCAATCATTATAATGATAGAATTAAGATCTGGAGAAATTATACTGAATTTAAGTTCATCCATAACTTTTTGTGGTTCCCCCCACCATCACACCCCTTACAGCTCTAACAAGTACTTCCCCGGGCCACCGTCGTCCTCCCCCCTAACAACCAAACTCTTCTACACCTGAAATTCTGGAACCTATAGATATTGAGGGTGACTGGATACTACAGGACATTTGCTTTTGTCTGTACCGTCATTAGCCCAAAATTTCAACCGAGGGCCTTGCAGTTTGTCATCTTCAAATTCATTAATTGTTGAAAATATTGTCTCCTCCACGTTTGTCAACTCTATGTAATTTTTCCATACACCATCCAAGTAATGATCTTTGAAGGCATTCACAACTTCGAGAGTGTATGCCTAGCATTCTGGTGGAAGCAACTTCTCATTGCCATTGCACCAAAATTTACATTTGGAAGAGAGAATTACCAAAGAGCATTCACAGCAAGTTTATACCAATACACAACCTTGTTGTAAGCATCTCCATCCACCATCTTCCTTACAGTGGTATCTATCTCCATACTCACCCACTTTCCACCCAACACTTTCTCGAGCCAGATCCTGCTAGATGTTGTCCGATGACTTTCATAAGTCATGATGATATGAAAGCTGCTTAACGAATAATGGTGTTTCTGAACTCGGATTGTTTGAGCCATATTACCTCCTTGCAGTAAAGGGCATGGTCAAAAGTAACCACTCTTTATTGCCATCTCATTGAGTTACTGCTGTACTTGCATCTTGAGAGGATGATGGGTGTTCATATGACACGACCTGATTGAGACTTGTCCAAGCTAGCATTCTTGGAAGCGAAGTTTTAGGGACATTGTCCAATATACATATCTGAACCTACATACAGATCATAGCTTTCTCTGTAGTTGAGGTAGATGCGTGTTTTGCGTAAGAAGTGATATCTATGTTCCCCTTTTTGTAAAATTGTGTTTAGGTTGTTGATAATATTAATAATATTCAAGGTTTAGGGACAATTTCCAATATGCATATCTGCATTCATGATTCAGATCAGTTTCATGTATAGTTGAAGTGATTAATTCATTAAAAGTTTTCTGGCATCCTGACATCTAAGTTCATTGATGCCGATATCTTTTATTATATATAGAAAATAAAACAATCTTCAATTAAAACGACAAAAGTTAGGATGTTATTATAAAGGTTAGATAGTTTTCACAAGACCTGCTTCTGAAATAAATCTTAAAATGCCGCTCGCATAGTAAGACACATGTCCAAGAATCTTGGCAAGGATAAACCTAACATCCTCACCTCGAGCCTCAAACAGATATCTATTTATCAAGTTGCTATAATTGGGGCTTTCCGTCAAATAATGCCTCAATGTAAAAGGTACCAAACAGTCGTTGCAAAACGGTTGGCGTTGACCCTTTAGCAGAAACTCGTGTTTCAATCAAGTGTGCCAATGCAGAGACGACATATAGTAGTCTCCCACTTTCGGCTCATCATGTTATATCTCCGTTATTTCTCTCATCTAATTTTGAACCAAACTCTCCTAATGTAGTTGCCAATTATTATAAACCAAGTTCTTAATGCTAGGTAAAAAAAATCATTACAAAGAATTGGATACCTTCTTAGTAGCAAGTCATCTGCAGTATTCTTTGCCAGTAAATCTGCCTTCTCATTTCCAGGCACACCTACAAGTGCTGAAACACAAAATCGTACAGTTATACCCCTCACTCCATTAATAAAAGCCACTCTATAATCTTTCAAACTAAAGGGTTATTGGAATTGAAAATTTCTAAAGCTTGTAGGATACTTCTTGCATCACTATAAATGATAAAATTTCCCTCGTCTTTCTCCGCTATTTTCTCAATAGCGGTTAGTATGTCATATATTCCGTCAGTAAATATAGAGGATACCAAAGAAAGTTCACCTCTGCAATTAAAAGCACTACTATATACTCTAAATCCAATGTCAGCATCGGATTTGGAGTCATCAGTATATATGAATGTCGAATCTATATGTTCATCAACATATTACATAAGGAGCAACCTGGCATCCAAGTCAGTCATGCTCTTTTTAATACCAATAACATCTTTACAAAAAGATATCTCTGGTAATTTCCATAGAGGGCTTGATGATATCCTACATGATAACACTTCATTACTACCTATATCTATATTATCAACTAATGTTTTACCCGGAAACCATAAGGTTGAGGAGATTTTGTGTGCAACTTAAAATATCTGCGATGCCTTACATAGTTTACAGTCTGACATGCTAAAGAATTAGGGGTCTTTGTAACCTACACCAATACTGAACCATAGAAGACTTCCGGTAAAGGTCTAAGGGTAATTCTCCAGCGTCAACAAGGAGGCTTGAGAAAGGAAAAGTTCTAAAGGCTCCTTAGGACAATCTGATACCAGCATGGTGTATAAAATCTAAAATTTTTTGTCAGTTTGGGGTGGCTGAGGAGTATATTCCACATCCATAACTAATTTTTTTAAAAATTATGGACTTCTGCAGTTGGCCCCCATGATGCATGTTATAAAACTTTTAAAAGATTCTGAGCCTCAATACATTTTACTTTTAAGGCTTTCAAGTGAGGATCCCATGTAAGTCTACAACCCAATATCATCCCTGGAAATCTAGCTTCGCATACATAGGCTCTGTGATCCGTTGATCTTAGATGTATACATCCGAGTGTGGATGTAATCCTCAAATATGCAAAAATGAACAACAGACGTTTGGCTTTTCAAAATCTAAAACCCATTCATATCAACCCACTGAATAATTCTATCAATTGTGATTTGTAGTTTTCTCTCAATCATTCATTGTCATTCTAGCTCCAGCAAATGATATGGAGAGATCATCAACAAATAGTGTTGAGAGAATATCTTGATGAATGTCTGAGGATATCCCATTAATGGCTAGTGCAATTGAAATTACACTAAGCACGCTATCCTGGGGAACTCCTTCTTCCTGGCATTTCCTCTCGGATAGGGTTTACCCCACTCTCACTTTGAAAAATCTATGCAAAATAAATTATTGAATGAACAATGGTAGCTCTCCCTGTAATCCCAAATCATAAATGATTTTGAGTATACCATACCTCCATGCAGTGTCATATGCCTTTTCAAGGTAGAAAAAGACTGTAACATGGTGCTGTTTGGATGCAAAGGCTTCACAAATAGAAGACTCAAGTTGTATAACCATATCAGTCGTTGAGTGTACTTTCCTAAATCCACTCTGGATGGGTGATAAGATACACTTCTTTTGACCATCTTCTCCAAGATCTTACATAAACAAGATCTCAATGATATTGGTTGATAGTGTGCTGTAAAGACTTATTCTTTCCAGGTTTTAAAAAGGCTAAAATAATGGCTAGTTACCAAACACTTGGAATGATTGATTGATGGATTGATTTGAAGTTCTCTGGCATCCTGACATCAAAGGTCATTGGCGCCAATATTGTTTATTATTATAAATAAAGATTAAAAGAATATTCAATTGAAACCATAGAAGTTAATATGTTATAGTAGTTAAATAGTTAAGGACACCTGCTTCTGATATTAATTTTAAGATGCCACTAGCACCGTACAACACATCATGTCCAAGGATCCTAGCAAAGATGAGCCTGCCATCTTCATCCCAAGCATTGAAGAGATATCTATTTCTTTCTCTGCTAAAAGCGGGGCATTCAGTCAACAAATGCCTCGCTGTAAACGGTATCAAACAGTCGTCGGAATATTGTTGGGGTTGGCCAGCCAGCAGAGACCAATACGGAGATGACAATGAGTAGTCTCCCATTTTCGGGGCATCCCATTATATCTCCAATAGGATATAACAATTGCAATTTATCTCATCTTATTTTCGGTTAAACTATCCCAATGCTGTTGCCAATTATCATAAATAAAACTCTTAATTGCTGGTAAAGAATCTCTTTTAAGATGCCACTAGCATTGTACAACACATGATGTCCAAGGATCCTGGCAAAGATGAACCTGCCATCGTCACCCCGAGACTTGAACAGATATCTATTTCTTTCTGTGCTAAAAGTGGGGCATTCAGTCAACAAATGCCTCACTGTAAAAAGTATTAAACAGTTGTCGGAATATTGTTGAGGTTGGCCACCCAGCAGGGACCAATGCGGAGACGACAATGAGTAGTCTCTCATTTTCGGGGCATCCCATTATATCTCCAAGAGGATATAAAAATCTCAATTTCTCTCATCTTATTTTCGGTTAAACTATCCCAATGCTGTTGACAATTATTATAAATAAAACTGTTTATTGCTGTTAAAGAATCTCTTTTAAGATGCCACTAGCATTGTACAACACATGATGTCCAAGGATCCTGGCAAAGATGAACCTGCCATCTTCACCCCGAGCCTTGAACAGATATCTATTTCTTTCTGTGCTAAAAGTGGGGCATTCAGTCAACAAATGCCTCATTGTAAAAAGTATTAAACAGTTGTCAGAATATTGTTGGGGGTGGCCAGCCAGCAGAGACCAATGCGAAGACGACAATGACTAGTCTCTCATTTTCGGGGCATCCTATTATATATCCAAGAGGATATAACAATCTCAATTTCTCTCATCTTATTTTCGGTTAAACTATCCCAATGCTGTTGCCAATTGTTATATATGAAATTCTTAATTGCTGGTAAAGAGTCATCTCAAACAATGGGATACCTTCTTGGTAGCAACTCGGCTGCAGCACTCTTTGCCAGTGAATCTGCCTCTTCATTTCCAAACACAACTACGTATGCAGGAACCCAGCAAAATCCAATTGTTATATCTTTAAGGCCAATGATTGAAAGCTACTCTAAAATCTTTAAAACTAATGGGTTACTAGAAGTTAAACCTTCTATAGCTTGAAGGACACTTCTTGAATCACGAAAAATGGTAAAATTGCCCTCCCCTTCAACGCTATTTTCTCAACAGCAGTTAGTATGCCATATACTTCAGCAATAAATATGGAAGACATTAGAGGAAGTGCACCTATACAATTAAAAGAACTATTATATACTCCAAATCCAACGCCAGCATCAGATTTGGATCCATTGGTATATATAAAAGTTGATTACCTATTTTTCTCAAAACGTTCCATAAAAAGAGTCCTAGTTTCTGATTCAGTCATATCTTTTTTCACACCAATAAAATATTTACAAAAAAGATATCTCTGGTAATTTCAATGGAGGGGTTGATGATATCTGAAATGGAAGCACCTTACCTCTAATTATATCAAGACTGTTTACTAATTGATTTACCCGAAAGCCATAAGGTTGAGATTTTGGGTGCAACTCTAAGTATGTTGAGTGCCTTACAAGGCTTGCAATCTGAAAGGTTGGGGAGGTAGGGAGTCTTTGTAACCTAAACCAATACCGAATAATGGAACACATTCGGTAATGATCTAGAGGTAACTCTCCGGCATCAACTAGTAGACTTGGGATAGGTGAGTTTCTAAAAGCTCCTGTGGACAATCTAATACCATCATGATGTAGTGAATCTAATATCTTTATTCGGCTTGGGGTGGCTGAGGAGTATATTTCACACCCAGGACTAATTTTGGAAAAAATTAAGGCCTTGTATAATTTTAAAATAGTTTTTAGGTCTTGCCCCCATGATGTATGGAACAATGATTTTTAAAAGATTCAGAGCCTCAAGAAAATAACCTTTCAATGCCTATAATTGTGGAACCCAGGTCAAACTATAATCGGAAATCAATCCTAAAATTTTAGCTTCCTCTTCACATGCGATCCGTTGTCCTTTCATGTATATATCCTGGTTTGGATGTAATCCCCGGATACAATAGAAATGGACGATAGTAGTTTTTCTTGTTGTAAACTTGAACCCATTCATATCAGCCCACTGAATAATCTTATCAATTGCGAGTTGTACTTTTCACTCAACCATTGCCATTCTAGCTCCAGCAAATGATATAGAGATCTCATCCACAAATAGTGTAGAGATGATATCTTGTGGAATGACTGAGGATATACCATTAATTGCTAGTGTAAATAGAGTCACACTCAGCACACTACCCTGGGGAACTTCTCCTTCCTGACATTTACTCTGATAGAGTTTCCCCCACTCTCACTTGAAAAACTATGTGAAAGAAATTACTGGATAAAGAGTAGTAGTTCTCCTCTTAAACCCAATTAACAAATGGTTTTAAGTATACCATATCTCCATGCAGTATCATATGCCTTTTCAAGGTCATAAAAGACTGTTACATATTAATACATCAGTGAATTTTCCTGAATCTACACTGGATAGGTGATAAAATACCTTTCTTTTCAATGTACTAAATCAGTCTTCCATTGTCCATCTTCTCCATGAACTTACATAAGAAAGATATCAGTAAAATAGGTTGATAGCTTGCTGCTAAAAAATTTTCCTTACCAGGTTTTAAAAAAGCTGAAATAATGACTAGTTCCCAAACACTTGGATAACTATGATCATGCCATATTCAATTAATAATACTTAAAATAAATAACTTGGTATTAACATGTACATGTTTAATCATTGCATATGGAATTCCATCAGGTCCAGGGGTTGCATTGTCACATGTAGCAAGTGCAGAATCAAATTCTCTTTCGGTAAAGGGAGAATTGCATGACTCTTCCCTTCTTATTGCGAAATTGAAAACTTTCTTTTCTTCAATGCTCCTATACTGGTGAAAAGGAAATGCTTCACACTTGCATGACACATTTAAAAAATGATCAGGAAGGGCATTGCTAGCTTCGGTTGCTCTAGTCATATACAGACCATTTACCCTTAACATTGGTGTCAGGTTTGGGGGGAATTTGCCTGGTATCTTTTTCAATTTCTTCCACACAGATGATATTGGTGTTCTACTGTTAATGGAGAAAACAAATGACACCGAAGACGGGCGCCAAGCTTCTTTCTTGGCATGACGGAATTGTGCTCTACATTTCTAGTATATGACTATATTCTTCTCAGTACGGCGCCTGCGCAATCGAGTTAAAAACTTTCTTCTGGGTCTGTGCAGGTCAGTTAGTTCTGATGATCACCAGGGGACTGGTCATCGTTTGAATATCCCTATTATTTTGGGAATGGAATTGACTTTTGGTGTATGAAGAGTTCCATTAGGTAAATCTATGGCATAATCAATACTTTCAAACTGTTCTACATTTCCTTCAATTTCACTTAGCTCCCGAAATATATCTGCAAAGGTGGACCATTGTTGGTGTTTATAATGATTGGTGCATGATCACTAGTATGCCATCATCTGATGTTCTCCAATTGAAATCGAGAAGACAGTTAGAGCTTGAAAGTGATAGGTTAATGCAGGAAATGGTACCTGTGTCTACATCAAAGTGTGTGGGCTCCCCTATATTAAGGAGTCCTACATCTTCATTCTCCAAAATTGATGATATATTACACTTTGTGTTCGCCAAAACATCACCCCATAAAGGATGTCTGCTATTAGGAGCTCATAGTAAGAAAAAAGGTCATAGGAGTTGTTCAATCACCTCTACTATATTATCATATGATATGTTATCATTTGGAGGCAAGTAGAGAGAACAAATTTTATATTTTCTCCCTATATCAATCTGTACAACCGCTGCTTGCAGAGGGGTATAGATAGACAAAGATAATTGGGGAACATCTCGACTAATGTATATAAGACTTCCCCCATGGCTTCCTACTAGTTGATCATATGGTGTCCTATAGCTAACATACTCTCGAGGACAACAAGTATCAGCATTGAGCATGCTCTCCTGTAGACATACAATTATAGGGGATTGCTCATGTATGAGGAGCTCAAGTTCTTCATATTTCGTCATGAAACCCTGACAATTTCATTGCAGAATGAAGGAAAAAACTGTGGTTTATTTTTTGTAAGACACCTTGGATGTGGTCTTCCCATTGGGAATATTTGTTCTAACACTATTTCCTGGTGGTATCTCTAGAGAGGATCTTGATATATTGGGTTTTGTGTTTGTCTTTTTCTTTCTGTCCTTTTGATCTAATTGTTGAGGAGGATGGTGGACCTCAACTTAATTTCTTATTTACTTCTTCCAGTTGATCAGAAACATCAGCATTTATTTGAAGTCGTGATTTCAATGTTTTTTATGGTAGGAGGTGAGAGAGATGGAGGTCTCTCTCTTTTTCTATTAAAAGGTTGTGAGCCATTACTTTTTTTTTCACCTTCCCCCCTTAAGTTTCACAAGATAAATTGGTTTCAATTTGAACCTCCATCAGATCAGGCAAGGACACGGCCTGAGAGAGGTTTGTACTATTGTTTAGAATGGGAGTAGATGGCCTTTGAATATCTTTCAGATCTTTAAGCATCTGTTTTGATTTTTCTACAATTTCTGGATATAAAATTTCAATGGGACTTTCAACCTCTTTAACTACTTTCATATGTATCTTTATGTTAGAAGTGAGGATATGATTTTCATCCATTTGCTTCGGCAAGTTTTTCTTCAGAACCGTTGAAAAAGGTTACCCTGGTCTTATCTGCTGTTCAAAAGCTCTTTTACGACCCTCTTTAAAAGTAACCCTTTCCAGGGTCCTCATGGCCTGAATTTCTTTTTCAAAAATAAACTTAACACAGCTTTTAGATGTAGCTGGGTGTACTTCCCCACAATGTATGCAATTTGGATTTTCTATGCATGCTCCATGATTATTTTTTACGCAGTTAGATTATTATTTAGTTTTTCTTGCATTTCTGGCTTAAATGGCCATACGTTTGCAATGATGACATCGCAATGGTGAAGAGATATATGGTTTCACCTTCAAAGATAGCCAACCTGCTTTAATAACATTTGGGAATCTGCATTGATCAAATGTTATAATCAAAGTAGCAAGACGATTACGTTGTTCTCCAACACTCTTTTTCATCCCGACTAATTTTACTACTCCTTGACTTTTCAGTTCATCCTTAATTTCTTTTTCCTCTATGTCCAGCAATTGCGGACCTTATATCATACCCCTACTTTGGTTGAAAGTGGGGTGTGAAATGCATTCGACACTATGACCATCCACTGTTACAGTTTTAAATTTTTCACCTTGTATTGGGGATAGTATCTCTATCAAGAGACTTCCATTTCCCTAGGGAAGAATTTTTGGCTGCCCTCCACATATAGTAACTATTTCCCTGTTAGCTTTAAAAACATTGACATGCTCATTTCTTCCATTTTCAAATTCCAAGATAATTTTTTTTTCATGACTCACTACTTCATAGTGACCAGGTAATACTTCTACTTTTCTATATATTTCTGTACTGTCATCATTTCTCTCTCTCTCTCTCTCTCTCTCTCTCTCTCTCTCTCTCTCTCTCTCTCTCTCTCTCTCTCTCTCTCTCTCTCTCTCTCTCTCTCTCCTCTAGTGTTTTCTTATCATTCTTTACGTAACGTGATTAAGGTTCTAATGTTACAATATTAGAACCCGAGTTGCAGCTGTCTGTACAGAGGTCCATGTTTGTATTTTCCAGGTCGTCAATGGAGTGGTTGGATTTATTTATTTCTTTTATTTTTTTAAACAAGCAGGGTTATCCACCCCTTATTCGGAGGATGTCAGTCCTCCTATCCCACTTGGCCTAACACGAGAAGAGGCTTCAGCAGGGACCAGTCCTCCACTAGAAAGGGGGTGCCTCTCTTTAGGTGGGTGTACACTGGCCAGTGAGGGTAGTTAGCCCCTCCCACCGGCGACTCCAATGCCTGGCATCACCCATTATCCACAACGATGGGTGACTTGAAACCGGATCACTGGAGCACGACTCTTAACAGACTTGGTCTGTACCCAGTCCGGTCTGCCAAAGGGTGATGGCGTCGAAATTGGTACAGGTTGAGATGGAATGCCGTTCTTCGCACACTGTGCCAAATCCAAAGAAGCAGCCAAAGTATAATCAAACGAGCCAAAGTCATCAACAAGTTCAAGCCCAAAAGGAAGAGATGGGAGAATAAAAGGAATAACCAAAAGGAAAAGAGAAAGGCCTGACTGATTTAGTTGGATCAACAATTGGACACTGAGGTCCAGTGGGAAAGCAGTTCCCACTGTTCATTAGAGCCCAGCTGCTAATCCCTAAGCCCCCCATCCTCATCAAGGCTTCAGCATCTGGGGGAAGCATTGGAATAGTTTAACCGAAAATAAGATGAGAGAAAATGCGGTTATTAGATCCCCTAGGAGATATAATGGGATGGACCCAAAATGAGAGACTACTCTTTGTCGTCTCCGCATTGGACACACTCGGACGACACATGAGTTTCTGCTGGCTGGCCTACACCATCTATATAGCAACGATTGTTTGATACCTTTGACAGTGAGGCATTTGTTGAATGGATGCCCCACTGATAGCACAGAAATAAAATTATTATCTGTTCAAGGCTCGGGGTGAAAATGACAGGTTCAGCCTTGCCAAGTTCCTTGGACATGATGTGTCATGCAATGCTAGTGGCATTAATAAATCTATATCAAAAGCAGGTCTTCTTACTGCTATTTAACTTCTCTAACATATTTACTTTTCTGGTTTTAATTGGATATTTTTTTAATCTTTATTTATGATGAATGATATTGGCATCAATGACATTCTATGTCAGGATACCATAAGTCTTTCAAATCAATCAATCAATTTATATATATATATATATATATATATATATATATATATATATATATATATATATATATATATATATATATATATATATATATATTGACTGAGTGATTGAAAGTTTTCAGGCATCCTGACATCTATGGTCATTGATGTTGATACCATTTATTGTATATGAAAAATGAAAGAGAGTTCAATTACAACCATACAAGTTAAGATGTCATTATAAGAGTTAAATAGTTTTCAGAAGACTTGCTTCTGAAATAATTCTAAAAAAGCTACTAGCATAGTAGGACGTATCATGTCTACGAATCTTGGCAAGGATAAACCGGCCATCCTCATCTCGAGCCTCAAACAGATATCTATCTCTTAAGTTATTATAATTAGGGCATTCGGTCAACAAATGCCTCACTGTTGAAGGTAGTAAACAGTCGTCACAATACGGTTGGTGTTGGCCCTTCAGCAGAAACTCGGTTGTGCAGAAACTCGTGTGCCAACTGAGTGTGAGCAATACGGAGACGATAAAAAGTTGTCTCCCATTTTTGGGGCATCATGTTATACCTCCAAGGTGATATGACATTTGTTACTTCCCTCGTTTTATTGCCATCTAGACTATCCCAGTGCTGTTGCTAATTATTACAAACTATTTTCTTGATGTAAGGTGTCAATCATTACAGGGAATGGGATATCTTCTTGGTAGCAACTCGGATGCCGCCTTCTTCGCCAGTAAATCTGCCTTCTCATTCCCAGACACACCTGCATGTGCTGGAACCCAACCAAATCGAACTGCTATACCTCTCTGTCCAATAATCAAAAGCTATTCTAAAATCTTTAAAACTAGAGGTGTACTAGAAATAAAAACTTCTATTGCTTGAAGAACATTCCTTGCATCACTAAAAATTGTAAAATTACCCTCCTTTTCCAAAGCTATTTTCTCAATAGCGGATGGTGTTCCCTAAAGTTCAGCAGTAAATATGGAAGCTGTTAGAGGAAGTGCACCTCTACAATTAAAATCATTACTATGTACTCCAAATCAAAGGCCAGCATGAGATTTGGAGCCATCAATATATATAAAAGTCGATCCGCTTTGTGCTGCAACATATTCATTAAAAAGAGACCTGGATTCTATGTTTGTCATATTCTTCCTAACTCCAATAAAGTATTTACAAAAAGATACGTCGGGTAATTTTCATGGAAGTGTTGATGATACCTTGAATAGAAGCACCTTATTTCTAATTATATCCAGACTGTTTAATAATTGTTTCACCCGAAACCCATAAGGTTGAGGAGATTTTGGGTGCAACTCAAAATATGTTGAGTGCCTTACAAGGCTTGCAATCTGAAAGGGTAAAGAATTAGGGATCCTTTGCAATCTAAACCAATACTGAATAATAGAGGACATTCGATAAAGGTCTAGGGACAACCCTCCAGCATCAACAAGGAAGCTTGATATAGGTGAGGTTCTAAACACTCCTGTGGACAATCTAATAAGAGCATGATGTATAGAATCTAATATTTTTAACCAGCTTGGGGTGGCTGAGGGGTATATTTCACATACATAAATAATTTTGGAAAAAATCAAGGCCTTGTATAATTTTAAACACGAAAAAAATGTTTACATATATATTGAGTAAAAGAAAAGTAAGTGATTAAGTAAAGACAAAACAAATAATGGCTGCCAAGCGAGGACGAAGACAGAGACGTCTGTCCATTGTCAGAGCCAAAAGTGAAGTGAGACATTTCACCGGTGTGTGAGGGAGGGAGGGGTAGCAAGCTACACCTCCCCCTAGCCCTGCTAACTAGCGCGGGGTAGGAAACTCTCGTTAAAATCTAATGGCTCGTCATTTCAGCTACGCCGAAAGTAATACCCAATGTAAATACAGTAGCGTGGTTTGTATTTCGGTTACGGAACAACTATTATTTGCAATGTTAGTGTAACATGCTAACATTAGCAATGTTTATCATTTATTTTTTGTCATTCTACTGGTCGATTGTAGTCGCTCTCGTTCGTTCGTTTGTACACAGCAGGTGTTGACCTTCTGCGCAAAAAACCACTCCACCCTGCGCATAGACTCCTCCTCCACCAATAGGATTTCTTCTTCTCTAGTCATCAAATTCAACTATTAGACTTCACCCGCTTTATTCAAGTATTTTACTTGATCCAGTACTACTATACCATCCCTTCTATGTGATACCCTCATATACATATTACGTATTTGACCCCAGTATTACTCGTCTTATTATCCAATACCTTATAAAATCACCTCATTTTATATTCCCATTAAATATTATTTATCATACACTCCATTTTTTCTTGTTATATTACTTTTATACATTTTGTTATTACCTTGTCACACCCAGATTTCAAATAAATACTTGCTCTGGACAAATTTCCCATTCTGGTTCATTCATGTTTACTCTCTAGACTCTGTTGTTTTTCCATTAACCAATCACGAACCTTACGTGCGGAAAGTTTACACAGGGGGGTTAATATTTCCCTACCCTCACCTTCCAACAAACCCTTTTCTGTGGAAACCTTTGTCCAAGTCAGGTCTTTGTTAGTTCAAGTGACATATTTTTGCGTATCTTAAGATGGAAGTTTTAGAAACTTTTAACGACTGCAGTAATCCATACTTGAAAGTATTTCGGTGAATTCCAATATTGATAATTTTCTTAAATCTCGTTATGTAATAGCCCAATGTTTACAGTGTTCCAAGTGCAGTACTAAATTAAGACAAAGAAGTTAAGATGTCAAAGACTCACAGTCACAACACCTCGGTGACTGACAAGTTTCGTCGTCGCGGTCATAAAAGAAAGTCATTAATTTCTATAATTTTATATAATTGCAGGTAAAAGCTTGGATAGGAGTTGTGACCTGGGAAGGGCGTCTGAGGGCTTACCCCCGGGTAGGGGCTGTGACCAGGGAAGGGGGTCCGGGGGCTTGCCCCCGGGTAGGGCTTGTGACCTGGGAACTTCTAGGTTAGGTTAGGTTGGTTTGTTAGGTTCTGTACCCTTTTTATATATTGTGTAAAGGGTATATGGAAAAATACTTTAAAATACACATGCTAATATTATCGTTGCATTGCTAACGTTACCAATGGCAGTGTAACATTGGTAATGTTGTGTAACATTGCTATGAAAGCGTTCGCAGTACATACGTTCTTGACGAGTGAAGTGACGCGGAAATTGAACAAGTCATTATATTTAAATATTTTAACAGAAAATATATAACAAGAGACCTTATATTTAAGCATTTTAACAGAAAATATATGTTTTCCTGTAGTAAATAACATGATTTAACCGGTTTTCACCATCATTTCAGTTGCAATAACAGCAACCAGTTTGGCTACTTAAAGTTAGTCAAACTAGTTGTACTGTTTGTTTGCGGTTGAAATGAAGGTCTAATTCGGTCAAATTACGTTATTTCCTACAGGAAAACATATATTTTCTGTTCAAAATGAGAAACTGTAATACATTAAAACTTTACCATATTGTCTAACTTAGAATATGGCAGTGTACACAGTTAGGTAAAGTTTTAGATTCAACCAAATTGGGAAATGTATTATATTAATATATTTTCCTAGTAAAGCACGTGATAACAAAACACTTCTTCTCAATACATTATTGTCGCTAATGCATACTTACAGAGAAAAAAAATATTTCAGGAATTGAAGGTCTTGACTTTTTCTAAGTTTAGTGTATATCTTTCCATGGGCACGCAAGGTAGCTCTTGTTAGTTTGTATATCTGTTTTCATCTTACTTGGCTCCTCCCCATTGCGCAATGTGACAATATTTGCTTGAATGCGCATTTGCTCCTCCCACTAATGTCGCTCCTCCAATCTAAATACTACTGGGTTCTTTTCAAGGGTTATTATTGGACGATTCATTGGTCTCTCAGTCTTGTTTCAAGGATCTGTTTTTCGTGCAATATAACATTGTAAACGATAGTATTTTGTTTTTTTCCCTATTTCATTATGGGAGAAACCCGTGATTGTCGTTTGTTTTCGGTTTTCAAAAGTTCCGGTTTCTATATTTTCATCACACGTCACTTTACTGTCATGGATCCTCCGGTACGGTTGTGTGAAATATGTCGTTATTCCTATTTTGATGTGTCGGCCGATTTCATGGGAATTATGATGGAACTCCTGAAGTAGTGAATCGTTTTCTAAGGGAGCATTCCGTATTACCTTTAAGTGTCCAGTGTGGTAAATGTGATTCGCCTTTACATTTTCGTGAGGATAGACATGTGTGGTATTGTACCAAATCTGAACGTATTCCAGTACTTGATGATTCAGAAGAGGGTCAACCACAACCTTCCACATCTTCATCGTCATCTTCCGTTTAAGGTAAGAAGTGATTTAACAAAATATATATATTCAAATTTACCCCTGGTTAAAGGGGGGGTCGCAGGGGGGGCGAAGCCCCCCCCCCGGTAGGGGTACAGGGCCCCTAGGTTAGGTTAGGTGGGTTTGTTAGGTTCTGTGGTGCCCTGAAAATTACTGTGGCCTTAAGGGGGGGTCGCAGGGGGGGCGAAGCCCCCCCCCGGTAGGGGTACAGGGCCCCTAGGTTAGGTTAGGTGGGTTTGTTAGGTTCTGTGGTGCCTTGAAAATTACTGTGGCCATAAGGGGGGGTCGCAGGGGGGGCGAGGCCCCCCCCCCTGGTAGGGGTACAGGGCCCCTAGGTTAGGTTAGGTGGGTTTGTTAGGTTCTGTGGTGCCCTGAAAATTACTGTGGCTTTAAGGGGGGGTCGCTGGGGGGCCCTACCCCCCTCCCCCCGGTAGGCCTAGTTAGGGGTATGGGGGAGGGGTGCTGGAACATTAATTATTCATTTATTGCAAATATCATTCAATGCCCCAACACCCTCCCCCCCTTCCCCCATCCAAAACCCCGGTTCCCAAAAGGTGTCCCCCATAATTGGTGGGATGAACTAGGGTATACATAGTAAATCTCTAAATCGGTTGGTTTGCAGTTAAAATAAACGTTAAATTCATCGAAACCACACTATTTCTGATGCAACAAATATATTTTTATTGCATTTTTCCAAATTTGGCTGAAACTAAAAATTTACCCACAGTTAGGTGAGTAGGTACGGAGAAGACTTGTAGGTTAGGTTAGGTTAGGGGGGGGGGAAGTTTAGGTTAGTTGTTCATTTTTAATCAACGCGGGAGGAACTAGCGACTGATATACAAAGGCTCTGAAACTCCATATAAAAGAATACAAATAACTTAGGCAAATTCTTTCATTATGTTTATGAATGACAACAAAACAATGTTCTCTTGGCCTAACCCAATGGCCACCTACCCTACCTTACCTAGGATGAGAAAGTACAAGGCAACCGGATTTTCTCAAGCATGTAATATACTGTGCTGCACAAATTCTTGATCACTAAGTTGTTAAATACAAAACCTTTCAATTCAAAATTCAACCAATAGCAATGGAATACCTTAATAGAAAACTTTGTAAGTCGTATAATATGGATTCTCGCATGAGAGGAGACACTGACGTTGACCGTGCCCGAATGATTATCAATGATGTGTCCACAGTCCCGGTTCTGGTTCTGGGGCGAGGCATAGCCTTTGCAACGGAGCCTCCAAAGTTTATCTTTTTGCACTGTTTTGTCTTTTCCTCCAAAACAGGTTTAATACTTCTTTTTTTTTTCTTTTCTATATTTGTTTCACTAAATAGAAATAATCCCACTATTTTCTTTAGGTCTTCCTCGTATGGTTGTTGTAGCTCAATTACTTCATTCCTTTCTTTTCTATATTCCTGGCAAAACAACAAAAATGTATCAACTCTTCCTCCTCATTTTCACAAAAAATACAGTTTACATTCCCCCCATTTTGTATATTTACAATATTTAATTTTAACGTATTAGTTCTTGCTCTAAAAAATATCACTGAAGCTGGCCAATGGATTTGGTGGATGTGGAGTCATTATAACTCTATCTTCATAATCTGAAGTTGGATTTCGGTTGGATTGAAGAAGGGAGTTATAGTATAATCATGAGAATGCTCGTACATATGGTTTTGTGCATTAAATAAATTGTGAAAATGATAGATAAAAAATGAAATTAAAGGGTAGAGCTGCCATCAACGAAAATATGGATATGTGAAAAGTAGGGAAATGCCATTGGAGGGGAGAAAGAAAATATATGATAAAGTAGTATTACCAACAATATTTGCTAAGTGGAGACCTTAAGTGAAATAAGATATAAAGATATGAAACATCTGGAAAACCTGCAATATAGGATAATAAGAAATATATATGAACAACCTGCAAGCAGCCTACTCCATATTGGGGCATACCTGCAGAACAGGAATATGGCCAATGTCTTGCAGAATAGAATATATAAAAAGAAATGCCTTCCATAACATAAACTCTGACAAAAAGAGACTAGTAAGAGATATAGTTGAAGATAAGATGAAGAACCCTTCTGGAAAGTGCTGGAGTAACAGTATAGATTATGTGTCGTAAACCTGGAATGGATATTGAAGAAATTAGAAGTTAGGGAAAGGGACTCTGAAAAAAAAAAATATGGTGAAGATAAAGGAAATCATTGAAGAAAAGAAGAAATCGATGAAAAAAATTGAGATTCACAGAAGGAAATGACCGAGAGCCTTATATCAGAGAAATTGATTGGATAAGGCAAACCTTGAAATGAAGGCAAAATTAAATATGCTCAAGCTGAAAGCAAATTCCAGGTGAAGATACACAGATGATGTATGTAACCTATGGAAAGAAGAAGATACTAAAGAAAATTTATTTTCATGCCCAAAATTAAGACTGTCAACAAAACAGGATACAGTATGTTGCAAAATACGAGAAGGGACCGGATTGCATATATAAGTAGGGTAACGCATGTAAAAGGATAATTTGAAAAGCCCACACTGACCACAATAGGTTGCCAAAACTGATGATAGCAAGGTATTATCCCAACTGATTTCAAGGTAGAATAGGAAAAAGTAAAGGTTGAGAATTTTATTATTAATCTAGTTATGGTATGAACAAATTAAGCTTAATTGCAATAATAAGTTTAAGCTTAGAAGCTTTACACCTATCTATAATGAGATAGAGTGCCCACAAACTTATTTTACGGAGTGAGCAATTAGGATCCAGGAACCTTTGCTGTAATTTTTGTTTATCATTGAAAGCTATTGCCTTGGCCCTAATTTACTTTGGCCTGAATTATTTGAAACTTTCAGTGTATATATTTTCTTCTAGCAACTTGTTTTTCAATGTATGACGAATGTCTTTTTCAATTGCTTATGGTTCCTAGTCCCTAATTGATAACTGCATAATATGAGTTTGCGGCCAATCTGTCAATTAGTAAACAGGAGCACTGATGGCGGGGGTTGAGGGTAGGTTCTTAGGGCTTCCCCTGGAATTTTTAAACATGAGGAAACATCCTTAGATGCGATTCCCTGGCATCTGATTAAAAAAAAAATCATAATTTTTGGAGGATTTTTATGTGACCAATTACAATTTGCACACAATGACTATGACAAAATACCGGTAAGCATACTTGACGAATTTACCAAAAGCATATGACCATGCTGATTCTTTGCTATAAACTCATTCGTAATATCAATGAAGTCAAGGCTTTCTAGGCCAACTATGTTTTTACCTACGATTTAGTATATCTATAATTTGTTCTACGATTCCAATTTTATATTTGAAAATTTTAACGATTTTTATGTTGTTGTTTCTTTCGTCTATAGTTTACAGAAAAAAAAAATTACCTAATGATTTGATTGATATTTATGTTATTTGTCTCTGGTTTTAACATAAGGTAATGATAAGTAATGGAGAAAATAACCCCACAAACAGAGAAGTACTCCATAGACTTCATAATACTGCCTGTTGATAAAAGAAAATTCAAGGTTTTTAAAATATCTGCCTATTAGTAAAACTATATATATATATATATATATATATATATATATATATATATATATATATATATATATATATATATATATATATATATATATATATATATATATAAATATATTTATATATATATATATATATATATATATATATATATATATATATATACAGTATATATATATATATATATATATATATATATATATATATATATATATATATATATATATATATATATACATATATATACTGTATATATATAAATGTATTATGTATGTATGTTTGAACTAGAACAGACCACCTTCGGAAACTGAACCTCGCAATGCATATATCTATATACAGTATATATATATATATATATATATATATATATATATATATATATATATATATATATATATGTATATATATAAATATATATGTATATATATATACATATATATATATATATATATATATATATATATATATATAAATATACATGTATATATATACAAATATATATATATACATATGTAGGCTATATATATATATATATATATATATATATATATATATATATACACACATATATATATGTATATATATATATATATATATATATATGTATATATATATATATATATATATATATATATATATATATATGTATATATATATATATATATATATATATATATATATATATATATATATATATATATATATATATGTATATATAAACATATGTATAAGTATATATATATATATATATATATATATATATATATATATATATATATATATATATATATTTATATATATAAATATATATATATATATATATATATATATATATATATATATATATAGGCTATATATATATATATATATATATATATATATATATATATATATATACATATTTATATATATACATATATATATACATATATATATATATATATATATATATATATATATATATATATATATATATATATATATATATATATATGTATATATACATATATATATATATATATATATATATATATATATATATATATATATATATATAAATATATATATTGTTGAAAATATATTTTTATATTTAAATGTATGTTTGAGTGGGTACTTGGTCCAGTAAAGTCTCCCTTCATCAGTTACACAAAGATCAACAGGTGAGGATGATGAGCACTTACACTCGGGGCACAAACACCCTGCTAATAACTTTACTGCCGCAGTTTACTAACCATTACTCTTAGATACTCATGGGTGAAATTTTACTCTGTCCAGAGGCCGGAGAACTCCACACGTGAAAATAAGAGTAATGTATGGCCTACTCTAGTTTTGTCAGTTCTATAGTCATCTTCACTCTTAGGCTCTGTTTCAACTCCGTCCCAGTGACCTCAGTGAGATGCTGGACAGGTATCTTACGTTAATGTAATTAGAGACAATAAAAAAATAATGGGAGAAGTGATGTAAAGTATAGTTTAAAAGTTTAAAGATATGGATCTTTACCTTCGCAGCAGATATTCAATAATATGTTGCTCGCTAACACACCCTTTTTCAAGTTACTTACTCCTTTCAAATATTGGGTATTCTGTCCCGTGATCAAATATTTATAATAGACACATTGAAATAAATGAGGGAGTAAAAATACTAAGGAGGCTTAATTAACCTAATATTGATTTATTATACAAAGTTACATTAAAAGAAAACGGACTTGTTAACAAAAAAAAAAGTTATCAAAACAAAATGTGAACTAATAAAATGCAACTCAAAATAATAAAAAGGGTTGCTCAGACACGTGGTCCTCTGCAATGATCAATAATCAAAATTGGGTTGGACATGTTGCCAATGTGACCCAGAGACTGTGCTAGTCTCAAAAGCAAAAAAAATGATATCGAAAAAATATATACACACTGTCCGAAATATGTAATTGCCAGATAACCTAAGCAAGTTAAAAGTTTGTCTAAACTAAGAAATGGGGGATTAGCTAAGTGGTGACTTTTCTACCTGCATTCCTTGGAAGACAGTCCTTGGAAGTCAGTCCTGGTCCTAAAATGGCCAGATCGTTGCATTCTTGACTGGCTCACCCCAAGAATTTTCACTTTGGCACTAATTGTTTTCCAGGCTCTTCTTCTCTATCTCTCCGACCAGCAGGACTCCTCTGTGAGTCGAGTTTTGGGAAGGGGGGATGTGGTGAGCCAGAGGTGGACGGATTCACTCACTGGCCAATCGCCCAAGTAGGTCAGACAGCCACAACTGCTTCCGTACAAATGGGCTGAGGTTAAGGTTGGGCGGGATTACCTGGCTTCACCTTTCAAGACCAGTGACGGTCACAATACGCAGGGTAATCCAGTGGAGGCCCCATATCAGGACTTTAGGACAGGAAAATATATTGTTGCAAGGAGTGCATAGGAGGTAGGATTTTGTACTTAATACTCAGAAAAATCATGCTGCTCTAAGGGAGTTTATATATACAACAATCCTACCTATTCTGGCTTGATAAAAAATAATAGTTAAAATGAGAAATTAGCAATGGGCTGGTGCGATGGGCATACATCTTGAAATTAACAAACCTTAATTGGTAATGAGAAATAAAAGATTCTTTCAATTCAGCTGTATTGTATTGTATATATTCAAACCAGTTTTATATTTTATCTCGACCCAAGTAGTTTAAGGAAAGAACCAACATACGCCGGGATAAGGCCCCTTGCTGTGCGTATCTACGCTGTGAGGTCACGAGCATGGCGTGCGCTACTGTCAACAGATTTAGTAGATTTAAAATAGTCCTCCCAATATTTTGATAAAGAAAACATAATGCAAGGGGTAATACAGTATCAGTAGGAGAGAGCCTAAAATACAAAGAAAAGAAGAAGAGTGAAGAAAAATTCTTCATATATATATATATATATATATATATATATATATATATATATATATATATATATATATATATATATATATATATATATAGGTAAATTTGTATTGTATTACAGGGTGAGATTTCGAACAGAAATTATGTTTTCTTATAATAAATGACGTGATTTAACCGAATTTGACCTTCATTTCAACCGCAAACAAACAGATTAACCAAATGGGATAACTTTAAGTTGCCGAATTGGTTGCTGTTATTACGGATGAAATGAAGGTGAAAATCGGTTAAATCACGTTATTTCCTACAGGAAAACATATATTTTCTGTTAAAATGGTAAAATGTTATCACTGTTGACATATATGTTAAGTTAAAATTTTAAAATATAAGCAATTGGTCAAGGGTGTCACTTCTCTTATGAAAGCACTGCGAACGATAACATTAGCAACGTTATCAATGATAGAGAGTGATACCAACGTTGACGTATGGTACACAGAGTTACCAACGACACGATGACATTACTAACGGTAGCAATGCTAGATATTTCCATACGTATTTTAAATAATTTTTCTATATAACTCTTACAAAATATATAAAAAGTACAAATAGGCACAGAACCTAAAAAACCCACCTAACCTGACCTAGAAGTACCCCAGTCACAAAACACATATAATGACTATTGAGGAATGACTTACTTTTATGAAGACGGCGACGAAACTTGCGGGTCACGGGAGGGTGAGACTGACGGCTTAACTCCTATGACTGGGATGTGGATGGATGAGGGGCATTGGGTGTTGTGGGTCTAGGGGGTCCATTGTCTGTTGTTGTATAGGAGGGTAGAGGAGACTGGCAGTATTTTCTGGATTGTAGTGGGTAAAAAAGAACCTGGAAAAATATTGCTTGAAATATTCAGTCTTCATTCCAGGTCTCTGAACCCACTCCTTCACTTCTCTCCAGAGCCGTTCTATATTTTGAGTATGGATGGTTGGGTCTAGGGAGTCAACGAAATGTTCAGAATGATTAATAGACTTAAGTTCGTAACCAATTTCCGAAAGAGAGTTGTATGCAGACCACCTATCACTGATAATAACACTACCAGGATTGATATATATCTGACTGAGGGGAATTAGAGTATCAGCATCTCGTTTAGTAGAAAGGGGGGGAACTAAAGGGATAATGAAAAATTTCTATGATTCCCATTCAATACCCCCAAAGACCCATATGACATTTAATTGTCTACCACAGTTGTAATTAGCTTTACAAAAATGAGATTCGTCTATTTCAACTTTTACTCTATCACCACCAATCGCCTCTTGATTATCGAAGAAGTATTCGGTAACCTCGGAACAGAAACTTCCCCTATCGATACTAGTTTTCGAGGATATGTCGATACTATCCATAAGGGTCTCGTGGTCCGAATGTTTATGCAAAAAGTGGTTTGCAAATAATATTATCTTCCATGGGGGTAGACGACTTTTCCCCAAAAATTTACTTTTATAGGAAGTAACGGTAAAACCACAACGTCGTTTTTTCTTAGTTTTAGGTATACTGGATTCAGAATTACAATAAAACACGGGAATGTCTTTCCTATGAGATAAAAGAGAACGGCACTTGGGGCACTCTAAGCGTTGAGGAATTACGTTGTGTGATTTCAGGAAATAATCAACATTGACTGAAGAATCATAAAAATCACCATGGAATTTAGCAACTGCTTTTAGGTACGGAATACTGCAGCCATTACAAGTTTCTATAACTTCCTCCATCGAAGAATACGAAAAAATAAATCTCACTTGAAATGACGCACACCTTACTAGGTCAAAGGTTACAAGGGAAAAGGATTTGGAGGAAGAGGCATGAACAGACCACTCAAAGAGATAAAGGAAAGGGTGGTAGGGAAATATCAGTAGACAGCCCCCTTCTGTAAACTTTGAATACTCATCGGTTGGTGATTGGTTAAGGGAAAAAAAACGGAGACTAGAGGGTAAACATGAATGAACTAAATAGGGAAACTAGTCCAGAGCAAGAATTTACGTGAAACAGAGGAGTGAAAAGTAAATAACAAAAGAAAAGAAATAAAAACAATATAGGAAGATAAAATGGAATGTATGACAAATAATATTGAATGGGAATGTAAAATGAGATGATTTTACCATGAATGAACTGGATAGGGAAACTAGTCCAGAGCAAGTATTTATGTGAAACCTGGGAGGGAAAAGGAAATAACCAAAGAAATAAACCCAATATAGGAAGATAAAATAGAAAATATGATAAATAATATTGAATGGGAATATAAAATGAGATGATTATACGATAATAAAACGAGTAATTGGAGGGGGAAAAGCTTCTGCGCAGGGGGAGAAATATTTGCGTAGGCAGAAAACTGGTATGCACGAACGTACGTACGGATGGGTGATAATGTTAGCATGGAATGCTAACATTTGATCTACATCAGACGTTGGCAGCACTGGTTACTGTATTTTTCATGAAATAATCTTTGCAACGGCACCTCCAAATTTTATCCAGTTATACCCCTTTGTATTTTCCTCCGATTATAATACATTAAAGAAGGTAATGTATAGAGAAGAAAAGGCTTGTTTTACGATTATATATCGTTTCCCCAGTATGTTTTCCCCACCACAAAGCCCGAGTTTCCACTGGGGGTCCCCCATTATCGTAGGATATAGATAAATATATATATATTTCTGAAACCATTCATTTGCGACGGCAACGAGTGTCATTTTCGAAGAGAGCGTAATTTTTTCTATAAGAAAGAGTAGTTTTTTCCTAGGTAACATTGCCTTATAATACACTACAATAAAACATATAGATATATATATATATATATATATATATATATATATATATATATATATATATATATATATATATATATATATATACATGTGTATATATATATATATATATATATATATATATATATATATATATATATATATATATATATATATATATATATATATATACATATTTATATATATATATATATATATATATATATATATATATATATATATATATATATATATATATATATATATATATATATATATATATATATATACATATATATATATATATATATATATATATATATATATATATATATATATATATATATATATATATATATATATATATATATACATATATATATATATGTATATATATATATATATATATATATATATATATATATATATATATATATATATATATATATATATATATATATATATATATATGTATATATATATATATATATATGTATATATATATATATATATATATATATATATATATATATATATATATATATATATATATATATATATATATATATGTATATATATATATATGTATATATATATATATATATATATATATATATATATATATATATATATATATATATTTCTTAACGTTAATACTACATCCAAGGCTTCTTCACCCCCATAAACCGCTCCTAACCTAACTTTGAAATCATCCCAGGTAACTGCTTCTTGAAATGAAACACCTCTTAGATACGCACTCGCATCCCCCTTTGAAATATCTATAAAACTTTTAGCTTCTTGTAATTGTACAAAAGGGTCTAGAATTTGTTTGGCATTTAAATGGGCATCGACTGATGAAATCCATGACTCCACATTTTGAGGCAGGAACCCATTAACCCGACCCTGAAAAGGAAGGATTGCAGACCTGGCATTTACAAGCGTCACAATCTGGAGAGGATTAATCTGTCCTACGCCACTAGGTCCAGGGATGGGGCTCACAGGGGGCGTCATGAATGCTGTATTTCTTTTCCTATCTCTTTGACCCCTTGTAAATCTATCAAAATATCTATATGAATACAGACGTCCACTGCGTAAACGCATAATTACCCACTGATAAATATTATAACAAAATTCCACAAAACAATGCTACTAATCCCAAGACATTTCCCGAGAATTTCTGAAAGAAAACGGAATTAGCACAAAGAGAGAAAAATTCTAGATGAGAATTCGGAGTTGAACACAGTTTCCTTTAATGAAAAGAAAATAAAAGATTAGCAAACCACTCACCCCGGTAATAATCGACTAACGACTCGTGATAACTACACTTCACTGCCCAAACTGAAATGAATATGAAAATTGTACTTAGCTTTTATATGGTTCTGTGTCATGTCGTCATATCCTCTCTCTCTCTTGATGTTTGGTTGAATGTGTCCGTCCGAGTTTCTCTCTCTCTCTTGATGTTTGGGTGAATGTTTCGGTCCAATTTCCGTTGAATGTAGTGCTTCCTGGATATGTTTTGTAAGCGTTGAACGTCAGTCCTTGGGTTTCCTAGGATGTTGATTGAAGATCCAGTTCATCAGTTTGTATGTATAACATTCATCAAATGTTTTAGTCCTCGATGGACTATGATACTTAGTCAAAATTGTAGATTCATTAATGTTGATTTCTTGAAGATCTTTCTCTGGTTTTTACAGCTTTATTTTTGATTTCTTGAAGATCTTCCTCTAATTCTTAGAGTTTTAGCGCTACCACCATTTATTAGTGTGCTACTGTTATTAACACACATTGAGTATGTGTTGTTTGAGATGTTGAGTCTTGAATTAAAGTCAATCATGGTAACTTTAAAATGGTTTATTCTCTAAAAACAACAGTGTTAAACATCTCCATCACAGGAGTATAGCTGGTTTGGTCGGATGACCAATTCAGGTGAAGTATAGATAAGAACTGCCTGAAATATTGATATCACAGATATCGTATGTTTAGTTGTCTCAGCATTTAAACACAATATGTAAACTTTACATTCGTCCAGGAAGACACCTGCATCCGGGGACGACACAATCTTTCAAACGGTATGCATTTGTGTTTGTGCTTCAGAAAAATGTTACATTGCTGAGAGATGCAAAATGCATCCTGTTATGATTTTATCTGACTACAGCAAATCTCACGCTAGCTTCTTCTTCCACAATGACATATTACGTCATGTGTTTTAAACATGTAATTACTAACTATTACATATATATATACATATATATATATATATATATATATATATATATATATATATATATATATATATATATATATATATATATATATATATATATATATATATATATTTGAATATATATATATATATATATATATATATATATATATATATATATATATATATATATATATATATATATATATATATATATATATATATATATATATATATATATATATATATATATATATATATACTTGAATATATATATATATATATATATATATATATATATATATATATATATATAATATGTGATTATGGATCCAAGGTCTGAGCACCAAAGAATATATTGTAATATGGCTCATGACTGGGAACCAAACATATAATATGATATATATCACGACTGGCAAGTTAATCAACCCCTCGAATTCCATACTCACTTTTTTGCTTTTACATTAAATCCATTACACTTTAAGATATCAATACACGAATTCTGAGACAGTTAAACAACTCCCAGACAGCAATATATCAAACACTGAATATCCAAAAGGTCTCTTAATTAACCTAAAAACCAAACTGGGTAATTATTCTTAAGAATTATTCAAAACTTAGTGTGGTTCTTAACAGGATACGAGCGGAATCTGATTACAAACAATGGTGATGGAAATAATACACTCTACAAAAAAAAATATATATATATATTCTACTTAAATTACATAATAGCAAAAGAAGTCACTCAAAAAAATAGGTCTGAACAAAATTAGATCGAGACAAAAATGTTACGATCGAAAAATTATATATTCACTTGACTTTAAATGTTAAATATGAATAAACCTTAATAAGACAAAAGAAATAATGCAATGAAAATCATACAAAAGCATGAAATTAATTCTGAATAATACAATATTCAAGTTTGATACTTAATGAAGATAGAGTGCCAGATCACAATACAAAAACTTAACCTTTCTACAGGGCCAGTTACAAAAACTTTACACAATGCCAACACTCGCCCTAATACAATGAATTTAAAATCACCGTTTTGTCTTACGTATATTTTCAACACACAATTTGCTTTGGGGCACAGAGTCCCTTACAAGAGGACATATTATATGTACTGAACACATTTTTTCATTTAAGAAGTCTTATACCATTAAATCTTCGGATTAATTTATGGCAATATAATTTTTTTGTGAATACTTTGCTGTGATACAAATTCGTGCTAGAACTGCAATTGAAGTGTAAGTAAGTTAAGAATTCATAATATCTCAGACAATGAAGCTGTCTTTTCAAATATATCAATACTGGGACATCTACACATTCTTTATAACTATATTTCTTGGAAGCGAGTATCAACTGGAATCTTTATATTTCACTGAAATCAGCCAGTTTTGATGATATATAACGGAAAGTTCTTAATGATATTCTTTCACGGGTCCGGGGAGTCGGTCAGCTACTGCTCCCATTTGTAATTCTTCTAATCTTCAGTTCCTTAAGTAAGGTGTTCAAATGGGATATTGGAAACAGATCTATCTGGACTTGAATCATATTTGGATTATCTTAATTAGTCTTTGAGAAATACAAGTGACAGTCAATAGTAAACATTTTTACGTAATGGTTTTGCTTTGAATTACAGGATTAGGTACCTAAAATAATCTTATAGTGATTGCCACTCAAATACCACGATATGATATAAGAATTAGCGATTTAAAAAGATAATCTGAATGATTTATATTTAACAAAAAGTCATTGAGATTCATTCCTTATTTCTCATAGTTTTAGTATAAGAAATCCCAATATGTGCCTGACATTTTTCTTTTAGCTACTGATCTCTAAGAAATCCTAATATTGCTTTCACAATGAGATATCGAAGCTCAATCAATAATGGATATACACAAAATCTATTTCATGGGATAATAAGAAAATGAAATATAATTACTTCGGTTGCTGGTGTTGTTGCATAGGAAAACGTGCGTTGCAGAGCGCAAAACTGTTGGTTTGCGTTGCTTAGGTGGGGACTTGTAAGTCTAGAAGCATAGAATAAATTTTCCCACGTGACGTAGGCGCTGGAGTTTGTCGGAGGAGGTTGCAGACGGAAAAAAATTCGGCAGGGATGACCAATAGGTTGCCATACACCATTTCAGTTACTGAGACACCCAATGCATCTTTATGTGTGATCCTTAGTCCCAAGAGAACCCAGGTAAGCTGCGTAAACCAGGAGGAGTCCTTACATGGGGACATCGAAGGGTTTGAGGGTGCGATGAAAATGTTCAACCATTTTATTAACAGCAGGGTTGTAGGCTTCACGCCAACGAGTGGAGCGGTCGATGAGAGTAAACAGGTAACGATGTCCTTGTGACGCGGGTAGAGGACCTACTACGTCGATGTGAATATATCCAAAATGACGCTGAGGTTGAGGAAAGGTGTCCATCCCTGAATCCCTGTGTCGATGCACTTATGAAGTTTAGCATGAAGTACAGGAGCAGACCCAATCCTTAGTATCCTTTGAAGTTTGGCATGAATTACAGGCGTGAACCTAATCTTTAGTATCCTTAGTATGCCGGGCCAAATGAACTTCATCTTCAGTAGCTCTGCAGTAGATCAGCGCAAGGGATGTGAGAGATCATAAATGTAATCAAACGCCTGTCGGTGCATGAGACAAGGTATCTGTGGTCGAAGTCTACCAGTACTGACACACAGAGGAGGATGGCGTTGGAGTCATCGAGGGGGATATTTTCCCAATGGAAGGATGTGCAGGATGTCCTACATGCTTGGTACTTTGGATATTTTTGTCGGGCTTCTGCTAAGGCATTGTGATCCAATCCCACGTGAATGGTGGCCATTGTGTTTCTTGACAGGGCATCAGCAAGGGGATTCATTTTCCCAGCAAAGTGTTGAAGGGTGCAATTGAACTCAGCCACAACAGAGAGATGTCAGCATTAACGGCATACTAGGCCTCGGACTTATGAGTGAATTTTGTACCAGAGGGATGTGGTCCATGCGAATGACGAGAGGCGTACATTTCAAGAAGTGGTGAAAGTGACAGACAGCCAAATGCACCATCAGTGATTCTTGGTTGAAGGCAGAATAGACGAATTCCTTCTTGGACAGTATTCTACTGAAGAAGGCCAATAGGCGGGGGAAGCTGTTGACCACATGCTCGAGTACTGCACTAATAGTAACATTGATGGTATTAGTAGAGAGAATGAGAGGGGCATGTGGCACGGAAAATTAAGAGCAGCAACGGTTAATTGGGATTTCTTTACATTGCAGAAGGCCGCTTCTTGAAGGGGACTCCACTTCCTGAATTGAGGGAGGCGTAGAGAGGGGAAAAATGGGCGGAGATGGCTGACAGGAAATGGTGAAAATAGTTGATAATGGCCAAGAATTTTTGCAGTGCTGTGTGCAAGAAGGAAGTCACGTCAGCGATATTTGGGAGGGAGTAGTGATCTTATTCTGTTCAGGCACCTGTAATCACCAGATGGACGCCGAGAGCCATCTTTCTTCAAAACAATGTGTAAGGGTGATGACCATGGGCTTGCGGCCTTTTGATAAAGGCCTATTTCTTCCATTTCATCGAAAGTTTGTTTAGCGGCTGCCAATCGATCTGGTGCCAGACGCCTGAATCTGGTGGATACTGGAGACTCAATCGTCTTCATATGGAGATAGATACGTGTTTGGCTGGAACCCTAAGCATTTGGAAAAGTTCTGAGTGGAAAACATCTGTGTACAATGTGAGGAGGTTAGTGTATACATCGTTGGGTGCTCTGATGTGGAGAGGGTCGTCGTATGGGGCGGATTGAAGAGGTGTCGATGAGTAAGAGTCTGCGTTGATTAACCGTCGGTGAGCGACATCAAACAGGAGGTGGAGATATGTGAGGAAATACTCACCAAAGACTAGCAATATGATGTCAGGAACGAGAACTTCCAATCATATTTGTGGTTTCCAAACAATAATGTGAGGTTTCCGTAACCATGGGTGGGTATCGCAGATCCGCTAGCATCTACCAGGCGGACGTCCGCAGACTTAGACAAACCTCGTCCTTTTCTTGACAGTGGCCTAGGCAGAAGAGAAAGGCAAGCACCTGTGGCTACTAAAAATTGCACGCCCATACATGCATCATGTAAAACGGAAAGATTAGTGATAGGGGAGGCCCCCATCACAACCCATGGCCTAATTACACGTTTTTTGGCCACTGACAATTGTTCGCATATTTCTTTGCAGCAGCCGTGAATCTGGAGTGTTAATGGCATAATTGCAGCTGATGGGCATCAATAAGTGGTTTTATAGGTTGTTGGTTTGGGCTTGAGCGAGTGGTTGGTTTTGGGTGGCTTTATCGCCGCTCCGGCATGTTATTTGGTAGGCGTCTCTGTCGTACCACATTCATATCAGCTTAGGTCGAAGTTGAATGGGGGCCCTCTTTGTTAGGAGTGGTGGCGTTGATGGAGGTCTTGAAGGTGGTGAAGTGGCTGTTCATAAGGCTGTTGACTTTGGTCATTAGTTCCTTCATGGAAAAAATATCGACATTAGGTATGACAGCACGTACAGGCCTGGGTAAAGTGTCATAAACAAAAGGCGCGAAGTAGGTTCACCTCACGAGGAGAGCCCTTTGTGGCAGGTTGCAGGTGAGTGATACTAGTCATATCTCTGAGGGCAACCGAAGACCTTTGGTCCCCCGACGGTCGTTGAGAGAGCTGAAAAAATATTGGCTATACAGATGGCTGGCGATGGCGAGTGCTGCTCAAGGAACGATGTTTTGGGGACGTCGTATGTTATTAGGGTGTACTCTTTCTCACAAAACCAGTCAGAGATTGTCAGAAGAGTGTCCTCGGGGATCACCGTGAGAGCATTATCTGCTTTTGGTGCTTGACTGATTTACCCTTTGATGTGAAACTGGACCTCGATGCGCTGAAAATAGGCAAATGCCTCTGTACTGGCAAAGGGTGGTAGTTTCATGGATGAGGTATTGATAAGAGAGTCAGTGTTGAGGGTAGCATCAATAAATAGTAAGATACAGCACTGAGGGGCTTGGCAGAAGGGAGCTGGTCAGTCCGGTGATCACCAAGTGTGCGAGTAAGTCATTAGGTAATAACTTAGAGGTGAGGTGAATGCAACTAACTTTATTTCAACAAACAGAGAGCTTGTATGCAATAGTTTCAGAGGAGGAAGGCCTCAAAAATTCAAACATAACAATTCATGAAAAGATATGCTTAAACAGGTTCTGTTAACAGTGAGGAGTGGATGGAAATAACAATAAGAATGAAAATATCATGACAGTGGATGAACGTGTGTGAAACACGTGCAGTACAGTGTCAAGAGGTTTTGGAGAGTGGTTGCTTGAGAGTAAATGTGGTGAAGTGAAGTTTGCAGAGGTGATAAGAGTGTCCTGACTGAGATGGTGTGGACACGTGTTAAGGATGAGAGGGAGGCAGAGAATTAAACGCCGAGATAAGGTGAAGGATGATATATAGAGAAGAGGTTTGGTGGAAGAGGATGCCTTTGATAGAAGGAGGGGACGCATAAGGTAATCGACCCCTTAATGTAGGGATAACGGTGGGAAGGAAGAAGATAAAGGCTAAACAGGAGAGAGAGAGAGAGAGAGAGAGAGAGAGAGAGAGAGAGAGAGAGAGAGAGAGAGAGAGAGAGAGAGAGAGAGAGAGTTGTTTCTGGAATAGAGATTGAGGTAGGAAATTGAGAGATATATATTATACAGGGAAAAGAGAAAAGAAGATAGATAGATAGAGAGAGAGAGAGAGAGAGAGAGAGAGAGAGAGAGAGAGAGAGAGAGATGTTAATGATTTTGCAATAGTCACCAAAGTTTCTTTGGAAGTTCCCGTAACGATGCAATCTTTTGACAGAACAATACCCATTGACCTTGCTCTTGCTCCAATAGGATTGTGGAAAATCTTTTGTTAAAATTTGTCGTAGGTGGGGCGAACTCGGGGGAAAATTCATTTTCAAACTATCTTATTGTTTTTATTCATATTCGATTCTTTCTTGTTGCGCAAATAAGTGAACTCCTAACCCACTGTTTTAAGTAAACTTAAACGTTTGATTATCGCAATAGATTTCAATGTACTTACGTGCGAAGATTTCCCCTCTTCTTCTTTTAGAAAATACTGCATCAGATACAAATGCATCAAAATATACTAGGTTATTCACGCTTTGAATTTATGATCATTTTTTAACAATTAGCCTTTAAAATTAGAAGGTCTAATATTTTTATCTTACTTCATACCTTTATGTTTAAGTTATTTTTCAGTAAACTGTTCACATTCAAGACAAACTTTACAAATGGAATTAATTTAGATTTATTCGAGATTTTACTTTTTTCTTCTATGATAGCAATTTATACGATTAGGGAAATAAAATTTATTCTGAATGCTACTCTTAATTGTTGGCCAGGGCACCAGCCACCCGTTGGGATACTACCGCTAGAGTTATTAGGTCCTTTGACTGGCCAGACAGTACTACATTGGATCCTTCTCTCTTTTTATGATTCACTTTACTGTTACCTACACATACACCGAATAGTCTAGCCTATTCTTTACATATTCTCCTGTCCTTATACACCTGACAACACTGATATTACCAAACAATTCTTCCTCGCTCAAGGGGTTAACTACTGCAATGTAATTGTTCAGTGGCTACTCTTCTCTTGGTAAGGGTAGAAGAGACTCTTTAGCTATGGTAAGCAGCTTTTCTAAGAGAAGGACACTCCAAAATCAAACCATTGTTCGCTGGTCTTAGATGGCACCATAACCTCTGTACCATGGGCTTTCCCTGTCTTGGGGTAGAGTTAGCTTGCTAGAGGGTAGGCTACATTCGGGCACAGTATTCTATCTTATTTCTCTCCCTCTTGTTTTTGTAAAGTTTCTATAGTTTATATAAGAAATATTTATCTTAATGTTAGTGTCCTTGAAATATATTTTAATTGTTAATCACTTCTCATGTAGTTTCCTTATTTCCTTTCCTCACTGAGCTATTTTCCATGCTGGAGCCCTCGGCCTTATAGCATTCTCTTTTACTAACTAGGGTTTTAGCTTAGCAAGTAATAATGATAATAATATTCAAGGTATTTCCTTTCTAGCTTTTTCGTTTCTTCCTTTCTGATTCCTGCTCCATTGCTTATGAAGGGGACTCTTTGACACACAAGCGTTTAAACCTCAGTCACATTCATAAGTAAATTTGAAAATAAAGAATCTCTTATTTCCTATACAAATATTAGTGCCCAATGCCAAACGTTTTTCGTTTCAAAACTAGTTACTGTATAGATAACTGAAACTCTCTCTGAAAGAAAAGGAAAACTTTATTTTCAGGTGATGGAAACTACTTTTCTTTAAGAATCTTTTCTGTGATATATTCTTTTAAAATTCCTGATAATTCATTTAGATAAAAAGATCTTTTTCTGATCTGAATGATAACGTTAGTATACATCTTCCAGAAATAAAAGAAAATTGCAAAAAATACCAGGCAACATGAAATGCTACTCACAAAAGATATCTCATTAAAAGTTAACCAATTTACACACAACATAATATAGGGAATATTCAATCTAAAAAAGCTTTGAACTTTTAACACGTGATCAAAATTTATTATAAAATACTTATCAATCCCTATTAGTATTTTTTTTAGAACTATTAGTAAATGAATAATGCGAAAAGGGTGAGAATTTGATTACAATTCTTTTTTTTTTTAAATGGAATAAGGTGATTACATTTATCAACAATTTTGCCCAAAAGCGAAGTATAATATCTCAGTAGGCTTCAGCAAACAACATATATGACTGCATATTGGAAATTGAATTTTCTAGTTTCTATATTAAAAGTATTATTATTACGACGACAAGTATTTCATATTGTTGATAGAAGTTTTTTTTTTCCTTTTTTATCATAAATATCTAATTTTCCAGCGTCTAGGATTTGCTATTATATACACCTGAACCTTTCTTATTTTCTTTTTATGCTCACTTACTGTCCTGTATTTGCAATTTCTCTATTTAATTTAAGTTCTGTTGGATTCCATGATAAATGGTTTTACTTGTTACTAAATATCTTATGAATGATTTCTGTATTAATCTTTATATTTTATTTCTCAAGTCTAATTTCAGACCGAATTTCTACGAGAGAAGTTATTTATCAAGGCTAAAGACTTTCTAAATTTTCATTACATCTTAACAGTTTTGGAAATGTCTGAATGTTTTCATTAGAAACTAAGTGGAAACGTAGTTATAAAATACATTTTTTCTTATATACGATATTATCAATAACTAAGGTAGAAGCCAATAGACTAAGATAACTAATAGGAAGAAGCACCAAATAGAGAAGTTCTCTAAGGAAAAAAGTCTCAATTCCGAGAAAATTATCATGAAAAATAAGATGATAGTAGTAACTGAAATACGCGAGAGTTATGCATAACATAATATACATACATACATATACCAAGGCATTTCCCCCTATTTTGGGGGTAGTCGACATCAAACAAATGAAACATAAAAGGGGAAATCTCTCTACGTTCCTCCCAGCCTGCCAAGGGACTCAACTGAGTTCGGCTGGTACTGCTTGGGTGCCACAGCCCACCCTCCCCCATTATCCACCACAGATGAAGCTTCATAACGCTAAATCCCCTACTGCTGCTACCTCCGCGGTCAACCAAGGCACTGGAGTTGACCGCGGAGGTAGCAGCAGTAGGGGATAATATACTACATTATTTTAATATTAGAAATACAGACTCAATTTTATATGGAGATAAATTCCCAAGAAAAAATAAATTTTCTAGATTCTGATTGCTAGAAAAGAATGCCCACTTATCTTTACTTATGGTATTTGTTCCTAATTTATCTTTTCCTTAAGTCTCCAGATCTATATACTGTATATCTGCCATAACTACTCAGCAAATCAAGAGAGAGAGAGAGAGAGAGAGAGAGAGAGAGAGAGAGAGAGAGAGAGAGAGAGAGAGAGAGAGAGAGAGGTAAATCAATCATTACAAACTTACGTCTCCCCTGTCTCTAATACTCCGGCCGTTCATGAAAGGGCAATTAAATAGAGTGCTTGAACACCGTTTGTGTATCTACACTTGCAAGCAGGGAAGTGCATACTGACGTACAGGTGTGATTCATCTAGCTTGAATGCTAGTGTGTCTTCCGCATAATATACATACGCTTGTCCATGCATATTCATCGGTGTACATTTGCCTGAGATTTGGTATGATTAAAAGCTACCGAGGGAATTACTGAAGATAAAGTTGCCGCAGAAGGATTTCTGCAGGAGAAAATGATTAACAAATACGTAATCATTAATCAAAGACAAAGAAACTTGCTAAACTTTACGTTGTCTGTCAAGCAAGGCTCCAACCCCGATTATTCTGTCCAAAACTGTCTCTTATAGATATTTTGCTAGTATTTTAGTATGTAAATATAGGAATCTTTAGGCATTTTCATTCAGCCAAACATATTCCAACAAAGAAAGTCGTTTCGGTATATCTATCCCTGGAATCGTCTGCTGTCGTTTGAAAAATATTTCAGTGATTGAATAAAAATTATATCACTGTCAAGTCTCAGAGGAGATAATGATTCTTGTTGGGATATATCAACCTGCAATGATTGCTCAATTTAACAGAAATTATCAATTTTTTTAAATTAAAGTATTAAATATTGAGTCTAAACATTCTCCCCGAAGTATCAATGTCTCTCTTTTCTCAATAGATCAAATGTGAAATGCTTTGCACACAATAGTAAATATAAATCGTTTGGTCGTTTTGCTTAGTAATTGTCAGTAATTACGCTTTTCTAATATTGTATCTTATAATCAAAAGTCGAAAAAGAAAGGTAATATTATTTGAAAACAAAAAAATAAACCATGATAATATTAACAATAATAATTAGATTTTCTGATTTGGTCGAATGATTTCCCGTTTTCTGTTAAAAAAAAACTATAAATACGCAGTTGAAAAGCAATGCGTAATTCGATTTACCTTATTAATATTAGCCTAATGAAATATGCGGCAGGTTAAAATATAAAGAAATATGGTAATGAACAATATTTTTCCACTTTAGATACAAAGATTAATCACTGTTTCAGTACTGAATTGAATGATTATCATTTTCATTATGGTGTAATTTCTCTCTCTCTCTCTCTCTCTCTCTCTCTCTCTCTCTCTCTCTCTCTCTCTCTCTCCATATATATATATATATATATATATATATATATATATATATATATATATATATATATATATATATATATATATATATATATATATATATATATATATATATATATATATATATATATATATATATATATATATATATATATATATATATATATATATATATATATATATGTGTGTGTGTGTGTGTGTGTGTGTGTTTTGTGTGTTTGTGTGTGTCTGTGTGTATATATATATATTATACAATTATGGCTCTATGGTCTGGGCACTAGAAATATATTATACCATTGCTCGTGACTGGAACCAAACATATAAAATTATATGTACTACGACTGGGAAGGTAATCAACCTCTCGAACTCCAAACTCCCTTGTTTGTTTTTACATTAAAACTGTTACACTTTAAAACATTAATACAAGAATTCTGAGACAGTTAAATAACTCCTAGACAGCAAACATATAAAATTATATATACTACGACTGGGAAGGTAATCAACCTCTCGTATTCCAAACTCCCTTGTTTGCTTTTACATTAAAACTGTTACACTTTAAAACATTAATACAAGAATTCTGAGACAGTTAAATAACTCCTAGACAGCAATTTTTAAAACACTGAATATCCAAATGTCTTTTAAGTACACTCAAACTAAACTGGGTAATTACTCTCATGTATTATTTATGACTTACTGTGGTACTGAACAGGATACAAGCGAAATCTGATTATAAAAAATGGTGATTATTATAATACACTCTTTACACATATAAATATATTCTATATAAATTACAACACCCTGAAAAGAGTCTACATAATAAAAAAAAATAAGTCACTGGAAAAAAATGAAGTCTGAACAAATTTTAGATTGAGACAAAAATATTACGATCTGAAAATTGTATATTAACTTGACTTGAAGTATTATATCTGAATAAACCTTAGACTAAGAAAAGAAAAAAATGCAATGTAATTTATAAAAAAGCTTGAAATTGAATGTGAATAATACAATATTATAGATTGCTACTTGATGGAAAATAGATAACCTGATCCCAAAACAAATCTCTAATCTTCCTACAGGCCCGTTTATAAAATCTGTGAGAGAATTTTCATAAGCACTCGCTATGATTACAAATACTGTCCACGTCAAAACTTTGATTTTTTCACTGTACACTTTTAAAACAATACACTGAACTGCGTGTGAGAGGAGAGGGGAAGAAGTCTGTCTTCAGGCTGCAATCTCTAGCTCTATCTATGTAACCTAACCTTGGTGTCACCTTTTATATGAAATCTAATTTCTTCCAGAAACTTCCCCGAGATTTGGGTATTAGGGCGGGCTGCGCAAAAGATGTCATAGTTGCCAAGAATCGCTCTCTTGAACGCTGTACTCACGCCACACCAGACGGCTCTCTCAGTCAGCTACCTCCGCCTACCCATTGTCCCCAAAATAAAGAAATATAACATCCTGTCATCAGGCCCTTCGCGACGTTTCTAAAGCACGTTGTACAGAAGTTTCCAAAGCACATGTTACTGAGCATTCTCTCTCAAACATGACGCAGTACCTCATAAAATATAAAAGAACATTACCTAAGCCTTTGATCATATCTCGCATGAATCCCACAACAATCTCAAATAGCTTACGTAAGATTTCGTAACAAACATACGTGAAATAAAAAGCAAATTCTTAACAATAACGTATATTAACACATACTAACTTGAATAAAGAACACAATGAAATTCACGACATATGTCTTATATAATTAACATAAAATGCTAACATCTACATGAGAGGCGCTCATTTCAAGAGATAGTTATCCTGTCTTCAATGCACAAATGAAATATAAATAAAATCATGAATAAACTATTGTATTTACTCTACACTAGATCAGCTCCATAAGATAGCTCCCCCCCAAAAAAATGATTTATTCCGGGCTTGATTCCATCGATTCATCCCGAGATAAATAATCTGCAGGGCCACGTTATCTTTACAAAGATTATGATCAGAGTACAATATAATCTCATTCTGTGGTCGATTTACGTAAACTAAAAACTTGTTTATTGCTGCGATCAGTGCTAGCAGTTCCGTTTGAACAGTCGAGTTGTCTCGTTGCTTCTTCTTTAGCTTTGATGAATTCCTTCCTTATCTTCTTGCAATAAGACTTCTCCTATTCTGTTATCCAACGCATCCACATGGATAAGGAATATCTCTGTGAAATCTGGTGCTCGCAGTATCGGTTTTGAAGTTAATATGGCCTCCCTCAGATTTTTTCCTTTTACCTGATATCTCGATAACATAGGTCTGATCGCTGCTTTCCTCCCAAATCAGGAATAGTTCTGGGAACTCATTGGCGAGAGGGAATCTTCTTTCCGATATGTAGACCAACACCTGCCATTCTACCGTAACCTGTCTGTTCGTACTTTTCCTACCAAACCTTTTCTTTGTTCGTCCTGGACTCGTCATCTTCATGCCTTCTCGGGAAAATTTTCTTATCTCACCGATCCTTTTCCTCAAATTCTTGACATTTTCTCCTGTTTCCTCTCGGTCATTCCATCTTTCTGTTAACATTTTCTTTGGTTCTTTCCTGAAGGGCTCTCCTCGTACTCCCAACGGGCGTAAGGGAGCTTCCTTGAGGCACTCGGGTTTTCAGCTGTCTGACATCCGTGACACGCACAGAAAAACTGGCTCACATCCTTATGCATGCCAGGCGAGAGAAAGTGTTTCATTTCCTTCTCCGTCGTCTTCCTTATCCCCATACATCCCGTCTCGTGCACTATCGCTATCACCTGTCTTCACACCGGAGCGGGAATTAATATCTGCCGACATATCCTACATTCAGCATCCCCAGGGATATTGGCGGGTCTATGGTTCCTCATTAGCAACCCATCCTGAAGATAATAACAGGTTGGAGAGTGCTGTGCCTCCGTCTCGTCCACCACACGGTACAATAACTCTGTCAACGTTGCATCCTTCTGTTCCAATCCTATCAGCCTTTTCTTATTCACTTGCCCTAATTCTAACATAAAATTTTCTATTTCTTCCAAGTCCATTTCTTTTTTTTCTACTTGTCTGCTCGTCTGTCACTCTTTTTCACTCGTGCTTACTCTTGAGTTCTCTTCTTGAATTTCATCAAATGAATCCTCTTCCTCGGAAAACAAATCCTGCGAGTTCATGAGTTCATTGCTCCTTCGATTTCTCATTCTTCTTTGTCCTCTTATCCACTTGTCTGTCGTTCTTCTTCACTTGGGCTTACTCAGGAATTCTCTTCTTGCATATCATCAAGAGAATCCTCTTCTTTTGAAAACAAATCTTATAAGTTCATTGTTCCTTTGATTTCTTTTTCTTTTTTCTCCTCTTGCCAGCTTGTCTGTCATTCCTCTTCTTCAGAAAACATATCCTCTAAGTCCATGCTACCATGTCCATTTTGTCCTTGTCCTCATATCTACTTGTCTATTGTTCCTCTTCGCTCGGGCTTACTTGGTAATTTTCCTCTTGCATACTATCAAGGGAATTCTCTTCTTTAGAAAACAAATCTTCTAAGTTCATCACTCCTTCAATTTCTTCTTCTTCTTCAGCAGCCACTTTCTTCTTCATACTCCTAGTCATAATACAACTAGGAACCAGAGATGGGTACTCCTTTTCAAGTTCAGTCGTAGGACTATTCTTCAAGGGTTTCTTCATTACAATGGGACAAGGCATGGACGTTGCTCCACCAACCCTCATACCCAGCAGGACGTCTACTCCTTCGACAGCCATTGAATCCTTTACTGCAAAGTGAAAATTACCTGTAACTAACTCGCATGACAGTTTAAAACGGCAAATATGGATGACTTCCTCACCTCCTATTCCCTTCAAGATAATTTAGTCCTATGTTGGAGACTGTTCAACCATCGCATGTACTCCAGTTTAAAATGGCAAATAGGGGTGACTTCCTCACCTTCTATTCCCTTCAAGATAATTGAGTCCCGTGTGAGAGACTGTTCAACCATCACATGTACTTCTCGTACCATCCCACTATGGTTACAACCTGTGTCGTGCAATATTCTGACAGGGGTTCGCTCACTCCCGTCTAGTGCTGCTAACATACTTTCTTAAATATATGGTTTAAAGTCATCCGCGCTGTTTGGGTTCGTCCTGTTTGTTGTGTAAACGTTACCTAGTTTATTTTCGCCTCCGTCCATTCCCGATTGCTTCTTAGTCTTTGCATTCTGTGAAGTCGAATTATCCTTAATCACTTGAGCGACTGCTTTCAGTTGGTTTGACCAACATTCCTCACTGATATGGCTTCTCTTGCCATACTCAAAACAGACAATACCAACCTTCTGCACGTCTTTCACGATAGTGGAAGGAGGACGATTCAATGTTTGGTGCTGTGGTACTATCACATTCTGCCTAGGGACAGTACCAGTGTTACTTCAGTTGTCTCTGTTAAACTTGTTCCTGTAGTTATTACTGAACTGGTTTCCATGGTTTGGCAAATACTTGGCACTTGGCCGGAACAACGGTTGAAACTTCATGCCTGAGGAGGGTTTACGACTGATAATATAATCTTCACTCAGCGAAGAGGCTTTATCAAATTTCTTCACCTCTCTCTCTCTCATGTACATTCGAATGTGTTCAGGAATTCCTCATAGATACTGCTCTAGTATTATCAATCTTTTAAATAATCCTTCTCCTTTACGTTAACAGCCTCGGTCCATCTCTTGAAACATCGTCATACCTTATAAGCGTAATGCATGAAAGTCATTTTCTCGTCCTTTTTCAAACTTCGGAGCCTTTCATTATAATGTTCAGGGGTCATCTGATACACTTGCAGCACGTTCGTCTTCACTTCTTGATACTCCATCCTCTGGTCCTGAGATAAGGATAAGTAACCGCTAGAGCCCTTCCCAAAGAGCGCACTCTATAATAACACAGACCTTTTGTCTTTTGGCAATTTCATCGTCGCTGCAATCATTTCAAAATGATCAAAGATCTCATCTAGAGACTCTTCTGTGAACTTTCGAATTATCCTCTGGCCTTTCGATACATTAAACACGGGTTTGTGCCAAGTAGGAGTCGTATCAGTTGGCGTTGTCAGCTGGGCATGGGTATTCATCAGTTGTAACTCACGCGCATACCTCGCTTCTTCAATCTCTTTTTCTTCTCGCCTTGTTTCCATCTCTCTCGCATGTAATTTTTCTTCTCTCCCTTCTTCATCCGTCTTCTTTATTTTTCTTCTCGTTCTGCGATTTCCCTTGCTTCCTTTAACCTTGTATGTCTTACAATCTCTCGAGCTTCTTCACGTTCTTTTTCTTCCATTACCTTCCTACGTCGCTTTTCTTCTCTCTCTTCTTCTTCTCGTCTTCTCTCTCTTTCTTCTCGTTCTGCGATTTTCCTCGCTTCCATTAAACTTGCGTGTCTTGCAATCTCCCAGGCTTCTTTTATTCGTATTGCTTCAATTTCCTTCTCTCTTTCCATCATCTTCAAGTTGATCAAATTCTCCTCTGCTGCAATTCATCGAATCTCAGCCTCTATATACTTATCTGCTTTCATGCCTTCAGTTTAAGGGTCAACCGGTCTTTGCTTCACTAAAAATTCTTCTTCAGCTTCCTCCAACAGTTCACAAGCTTCCACAATATTTTCTTTTGCCAACTTTCCCGACTTTATCGATGCTTCTAAGGCTAGACACTTGATTTAGGCTTTAATCATCCCACATCTTGCATGGCCTCCACATGCCATTATGATAGAGAGCCATTGAGTTTTAGTTACATTAGCTTCCGACAATTCCTGAAAACTTGGGCTATTCAAAAACTCTTGAATATTATACTGTACCATCTTGTAATTTAACACTAATTAATGCCTCTCCAAAAATAAAATACTAATAATACTCAAAATCCTATCAACACTATACTATTCAAAAACCTTTATTTTAAAACACAGCCCTGTTATCACCAATATTTAAAACAGACTTGCTTGATCCCTGGTCTGGGCACCAAAAAAATACTTATATGAGGATGGTTCCCGGGTCAGGGCCCCAAAAATATATTATACGATTATGGCTCCCTGGTCTGGGCACTATAAATATATTATACTATGGCTCGTGACTGGGAACCAAACATATGATATTATATATACTACGACTGGGAAGGTAATCAACCTCTCGAATTCCAAACCCCCTTTTTGCTTTTACATTAAAACTGTTACACTTTAAAACATTAATACACGAATTCTGAGACAGTTAAACAACTCCCAGACAGCAATATATAAGGCACTGAATATCCAAAGGTCTCTTAAGTACACTCAAACTAAACTGTGTAATTACTCTTAAGTATTATTTATGACTTACTGATTCTTAACAGGATATGAGTGAAGTCTGATTCTAAAAAAAAATTGATTGGAATAACACACTCTTTACAAGAATAAATTATATTCTATATAAACTACAACACTTTGAAAATATTTTACATAATAACAAAATAAGTCATTGAAAAAATTAAGTCTGAACAAATCTTAGATTGAGACAAAAATGTTACGATCTAAAATTATATATTAACTTGACTTGATTTATCATATCTGAATAAAACATAGACTAAGAAAAGAAATAATGCAATGGAAATTAAACAAAAGATTGAAATTAAATCTGAATGATACAATCTTCAAGTTTAGCACTGAATGAAAAATAGATGACCAGATCACAATGCAAATCTCTAATCTTCCTACAAGGTCATTTACAAAAATTCTTAGAAAATTTTCGTAAGTACTCATTATTATTACAAATATTCTTCACGTCAAAACTTTGATTTTATTTTACTGTGCACTTTTAAAATAATACACTGAGCTACTTGTGAGAGAGGATGAGGAGAAGAGGACTGTCTTCAGGCTGCAATCTCTATCTCTATCTGTGTATCCTAACCTTGGTGTAAACTTTTATATGAAATCTAACTGCTTCCTGAAACTTTCCCGAGATTTGAGAAGCGTGGTAGGCTAGGCAAAAGGTGTCATAGTAGCCAAATATCACTGTCCCGAATGCTGTACTCATGCCACACCAGACGGCTCTCTCAGTCAACCAGTTCCACCCACCCTTTGTCCCCGAAATAAAAAAAAAGATACCATCTTATCACCAAGCCCTTTGTGACGTTTCTAAAGCACGTTGTACAGAAGTTTCCAAAGCACATGGTACTGAGCATTCCCTCTCAAACTTGATGCAATACCTCAAAATATATAAGAACATTACCAAAGCCCTTGTTCATATCTTACACAAGTCCCACAACACTCAAATAGGTTACGTAAGACTTCGTAACAAACATACATCAAATAAAAAGCAAATTCTTAAAAATAATGTAAATTTACATATACTAACTTGAATAAAGAATACAATGAAGTTAGAGACGAAAGTCTTACGTAATTTACATGAAATACTTACATCTACATGAGAGGAGCTCATTTCAAGAGCTATCTATCATCTCTTCAATGCACAAATGAAATATGAATAAAATCATGAAAAAACTATTATATTTACTTTAGAATATACCAGCTTCATGAAAATATATATATATATATATATATATATATATATATATATATATATATATATATATATATATATATACATATACATATATATATATATATATATATATATATATATATATATATATATATATATATATATATATGTATATATATATATATATATATATATATATATATATATATATATATATATATATATATATATATATATATATATAGCTATATATCTATATATCTATATCTATATACATACAGTATATATATATATATATATATATATATATATATATATATATATATATATATATATATATATATATATATATATATATATATATATATATATAGCTATATATCTATATATCTATATCTATATACATACAGTATATATATATATATATATATATATATATATATATATATATATATATATATATATATATATATATATATATATATATATATATACAAGCGTCATAATCTTTATAACCATAGATACAATATAGATACAATTTTAAGAGGAAATAGGATATAGGAAGTGCAAGAGAACAGATGTTCTTTTCCTCTGTAAAAGGAAACCTGTAAATGTAATACTGCAATGATAGATTGTGGAATTACAACTGATGATGGAAGGTCAGAAAGTCAGAGGAGATGAATGACGTTGCTAAAAGTTCCGAGTAGAAGGGTTAAAGAGTTAAAGTTCATATGACGATGGCGTGGAGGACGTTTGCAGGTGATGCAGGGTTTTTGTATATTGGAGAGTAACGCACGTGCGCGTGCACACACACACACTCTCACACACATACACACACATATATATCCATATATATATATATATATATATATATATATATATATATATGTATATATATATATATATATATATATATATATATATATATATATATATATATATATATATACATATATATATATATATATATATATATATATATATATATATATATATATATATATATATATATATATATATATATATATATATATATATATCATATTATCCACAAATACCCTTTAATTTAGAATTTGCTCTGCCTCAAGTTCACAAACCCACTAGGAAATGCTTTTAATGATAAATATTCCTGCCCGGCCATGGATTCGAATCCTAGCTCTCATATAAATATAGGTAAACATTAGACTTTATTCCACTTGGATGTAAAGAGATCCGACTACTGCTTACAATGATTTACATTGCTAAAGTTCGCCTCATTGACCAGGCAGAAGATTAACTAGATTTGATAAAACTGTTACGAAAGTAATTAATGGATGCGATTAATGGCAAACAGCCAATTCAAGATAAGACATTGGACGGGTATTGTTATTCCAAGATATAAATTTATGGAAATTTTTTTATTGAATTCGTGAGTGAAAGTAACTGTTAAAGAGGATGGTATAAGTTACTACTGTTTGAGCGTTATTTAGAGTATAAGCTACATCTTTTCTTACGAGGCAATTTGTCAAAGGAGGGCCATTATTCATAAAAAGACTTACCCGAAACAGTATTCCTACACAAAAAAAAAAAAAAAAAAAAAAAATTGTCGTGTGGTAAATAAGCTAACATTGCAAGATTTGAAAATGGTCTTTGTGGTATAGATAAATCAAGAGAGCACTTAAACAGTGCACATCCTTATTAATGTCAAAACCCTTTGAACACAATTTTACATCGACCGGAAGCGTTTGATTATCGGGTTTTAAATGCAGTTTCAAAGTTTAATAGGAAATTAACTCTAGACTAACTTTATTTGTAAAACTATTCATAACATTTAGTTATCAAAACTGACAGCGATGTTCAATAAGTGAATTTTCGACTCAAACCTTCAATTAGAGATTTTTTTTTCAACTTTGTTTCCTTCATTTACATAGATTATAAAGTGAATCGAACTTTTGATGTTTATAAATTTGTTCTTGGCATCGAATTTCGAATAATTTAAGTTTCAAGATGTTCCAATAATGTAGTTCACTTGATATGGTATCCTGTAAAAAATCCCCAAAAGATTTCTCAAACAATGTGTTGATAAATTAGAATCATGTAAATTTCCCAGCGTGGAATAGACCACGTATTCTCTGCAAATTTGATCGAGTAACTCATTTGTCATTGAATAACTTTAAAATTTTAACTGAGTTCTCTCCAAGTACTCTATCTCTCCTTAATTCCATAATTTCTGAAGCTTCGTTAGTGGTTGCTGGGGCAAATCTTGAAAAATTAGACTTATTTCTTCCAAAACAAGTCCAGGCTTCTAATTCTTTCTCTCTTGATTTGAGTTCTTCCTCTTCACTATTATAATGATGAAGTTCAACCCTTCCAGACACATCATTGAAATTGGAGGTCGGATCTCTATTATCATCATAAAAGAATTTTATCATCAAATCATTCTTCATCAGTAAGTTCTTTTACAGGGGGAGAGATTTCCACTTGGTCCTTATAGTAAGGTCTTAGGCCAACAATCGGTTAGAAGTGGAGACAAAATGTGAACGCGTCTTGTAAGAATAGGGAAGACCAAGAAACTATTTCACTGATCGAGTAAGGCGATTGATTGGTTGCTATGAAATATGGTCTGACTTCATAAGAAAAAGAACTGAACAGTTAGTAATTGAAAATATATGGAAACTTTCACAGAGGATCAAGTATTACTACAGAAAATGTTTAAGTATGTTTGTAAATGTAATTGTGACTATTATTCTCCCTTTTACTATAAATTTTCATCTGAACACTAAAACTCTTTAATGATAGTAAACAGATTAGATATCAACAATCATTCCCCCAACTTTTGTGTTGGTAGTAAAACATTGAGACATTCCTTCATTGCATTGGCTATTAACCCACCCAAATTGCGCAAACGTCTCAAAGAATCTAATTTGACCATTTGATGGTTCCAGGTTTCTCGTTGCTCTCTCCACAACACTGATTGTGGGCACACTACTAGATTAAGTGTAGTAAGGGCAAAGCAAAGTGCTGTAATCTGCAGAGAATTCATTATTGTTAGTTACCTCATACTTTTACTTTTAACTTCTAGGACCTTTCTAATATACCCGGTGACCTCTTTAATTGGGGTTTCTATATTCCCTATTTCTATGTAATTATTTCTAAATTCCCTATTTCTATGTTATTATTTCTAAATTTCCTTAACTCATTATAGTTAAAAATATGCTCAGTAGTATCCTCTACCTCCCTACACCAGGATGCCTGAAAACTTTAAATCATTCATTCATTCTACCTCCCTACACAACACAAAGCCTATCATTATCATTCCTGTTTCTATAATCTTCTTTTAACTCTAACATATTTAACCTTGTTTTCAAAACTATTACGGCCTCATTAGTGTCAAGTTCTCCTATGTAATCTCTTCTACCATTACTATTCACAAACATCAGTTTGGTAATCTCTGCTTTCTTTTCTTCGATTTTTTCTTTTATTTTCATTTGCCACTTTACTTTTTAGCTCTTAACAACAGAACATAGATAATAACATAGGTCACGGATATGGTGGCATCATTTTGGTGCTCTTTATATCATTTTCTAGCCTTGTTAATTACTGGTTCTAGATTCAGAAATAAATGAATAAACAAAGCCAAAAATAATCTTCGTTTATTTTATTTGGTCAACAAGAATTTGTGGAGGTTCCTTAACTTTTGTTGTTTCTAAATCGAAACACAAAGAAAGTAATTTAATAAATAATTTCTGTCTTTCTGTGAAGGGGCTTGTTAGCGGATAGGCCTCCTGGACTATGTTGACTGTTCATTTTTTCCAGGTGTCTTCATCTATACTTATATTTAGTAAGAGTGTATTTCTAACTTCTCCAGCAATTTATGTTGATGCTGAGCCGTCTTAGATTATGTATAAAAGCAAATTTGTCACTAACATCATTCGTCTTTGTGAATAGTTTTGAGAAGTTCATCAATGATGAAATACAACCCTTGTTGGTAGACATTTATTTTGGTTAGTTTGTTGATGGTCCTCATATGATGTTCTGTTTCCAGGCTACGACGAAATATGTGTGCGCGAAGAGGGGCCGGCATTATGAACAAAATTTTTTTTTTTTTATATACTCACTTGAAAGATCATTATACAGAAATGTGTCCATGTGAATTTTTGTCTTAAAAATTATCATGCACATTCTTGAGATAAGATTTTGAAATTCCTTTGAAGACAATATAAAAACTTCCATCTCCCAGAATTTGCCTGTGTAATATTGAGCCTGGAAACTAATCTATCACTAAACTCCATTTTGGTCATATTGATGCGAGCAGATTTAATATGATGACATTTCTAAAGTATATTACATGAATGTCCACTTTACGGCTCGAGGCAACATAATTTTCGCTCCTTTCTTGATGTTCCTTCCACATACAAAGAATTTCTTTTTTTTATTGAAAATCTTGCACATTTTCCTCTTGATTTGAGTCTTGTTCGGGTGTTCTGTCATCTAATCTGTTTCTATATGTCAACGTTGTCAAAGAATACTATCTCTCTCTCTCTCTCTCTCTCTCTCTCTCTCTCTCTCTCTCTCTCTCTCTCTCTCTCTCTCACATTTATATTTTATTGTTAATCATGATTTCACATTTTTCATGCAAAGAAATATATTCATTAGTTGTTCATAACTACAATGGACAAGAAGATAAAGGAGTGACTTTCTAAATGACAATTCACCTTTTTCTCGGTGTCAGACCAAAATTGTATCTTAAAAACCAGGTAAATTACTCATGAGATTTTATAGCTTCCTTTTTTTATGTAGAAGAAATGGCTGTAGTCCTAAGTTTTTTTAAATGGATTGAGTTATGAAAGACGACAGACTTCTTTACCACAGCACCACTCGCTAAATAATGATTCAGCGTTGGTATTTTATCAATTTCATGTGAATAATCACTTGTTTATCGAAAAGCATGGTTTAATTTTCGGTATTATTTTCATCCTCATAGAATATTAGACATTATGCTTGTATCTCAACAAAATTCCTTTCTATTTTGCTACAGTTCCGGTGTGCGAAGAATTTCTAAAATCTCAGGCAGTGAAGCTTCCTTCCTTCATATTACTGTATCAGGATATATACATTCTTTTGATATCTGCTTTTCCTCTGACTTTTTTATAATAAATTTCTTGTAACACTTTAATAATGGATTTTTATTGAATTGGAATTCTTCGCTTGGTCTTCCGTAAGGATCATGGCTGTTTTTACTTGTATTTTTCTCATCTATGTGCTTTAATTAAAGTGTTAAAATGGATGCAGACTTTAGAGGTATTTCTTAATTTTCACTATTTTATGAAATCTTCCTGGACTACTTTGAGTTTCTTCCTTTCAGTGAAAGGGAATCTACTTTTCCTAGTTACAAAAAAATAAATGAGTTTCTAAATAAACACTAATTAGTCTTCCAGCGTGATTGAGAATGAAAATACAAATTTTCATCTAATATTCCACGATCAATTACCTCACATAAATCCCACAATGACTGACGATATAAAAGTTTTGAAAGAGTTACGAAAATACATTATTATTTTGAGGAAACCTTACAATATCAGGATGGGTCACATTTTCAAAAGATCAGTAAGATTTATAATCCAATAATTGTCGAATTGTACAGCGTAGGAACTTACTATTCAATTCTTTGACGTTTTGTCGCATCTGATTCTTATAAAATCCAATGCATTTATTTTCCAAAACCTATTAATGATTTAAGATATGATTTTTATCATTAATGAAAATCACAACGCTGATTCCCCCTTAAAACGAGATGTCGTCTTCATGAGGGATTTTGGTGGTTTATCGCTGGTCAATTTTAAATTGTCAAACATTTAGAATTTCTTATATGGGTTTATTTGTTATCAAATCTCAGCCCGATTATTATGAATTCTTCGGCTGATGAATCTCATCAAGGTATGCAGGGATATTCAAATGACATCCACTAAACCACGAGTCCATTATCACAAGCACGATATTTTATCTATTACCGAATATTGTTTCCTATCATAGACCACACATTTTTAGTATCATGTATTTCGAAATTCATTCTTTTTAATCCAACCGTTCTTAAATACTTATCAACATATTGTGGAATTCAAAATGGTCTTTAGCATAATACTAAGATTTACAGGTAATTGTAAATCTTTCAATTATGATATTGTTTTAATCTTCATTCTTTTAGACATTTATTTTCCCAATACTAAAAGAAATTTTGAAAATTTCTTTGATTTATTTATGATTAAATACATGTTTTTTTAGTATGGATCTCCTACGGTGTTTTAATTTTGACGCTTTTGGTATCTGTCTCCTAAGTTTAAATAATTTTCTTTATAAATATGAAAGATGTTTCAAATTTCTCAGTATTTCATTAATGCTTTACTCATTATAATTTATCAAATTTTAATCTCTATCTTATTTCATTTCAACATTTTCCTGAACCATATCATTGTTATCTTTAATTTCTTTCTTAGCTTCATTTATATAGATAAATTGTTACTTGAAACAGTTTTGGCTGATGAAGTCTCTCTCTCTCTCTCTCTCTCTCTCTCTCTCTCTCTCTCTCTCTCTCTCTCTCTCTCTACAAACACATCACGTTCATCTGTGTGTGTAAAATAGAACCTGTTATCAAAGTTTTTATCTTTTTGAATATATTTTGTAGTATTGAAAACCTAAGTACGTATCAGCCTTTTATTTCTGCCATATTTTTTCTCAAATCTTAGGTAAATGCTGTGAAAACCGAAATTTCCAATGAAACAAATATATTAAAAAGACTAGTAATGAAAAAAGATATAAGGACGAGATAATCGAGATAAAGCAAAGGCGGCCTTATTTGGTGTTGTGGGACAGGAGACCGTAAGGAGAAAATGCCAGGGATAGCGAAGTGGTAACTAAATGCTTAATAGAGAGAGAGAGAGAGAGAGAGAGAGAGAGAGAGAGAGAGAGAGAGAGAGAGAGAGAGAGAGAGAGAGAGAGAGAGAGAGTCATTAGCTAAGGCGGTGAGAGTTATTGAGTTCTTTTGTTGACCAAATAGTATTTCATTAAATACCTATTTGGCTATGAATCCTTTTTCCTTTGCCTACGAATACACTGAATAGTCAGGCCTATGTTTTACATACTCTCCTCCTTCCTATTACACATGGAATCACTAAGAGAACAGATAAATTCTTCTTCACTCAAGGGGTTAACTACTGTATTGTAATAATGACATAAGTTCACATACCTGGTTGAGGTGGGAAAATTTTTTATTTTTTTCCAATAGTTTCTTTTTTTTTAGGTAGTATTTCCTCTTCACATATTATGTTGGTATATAAATATACAGTCATGAATTTTTCTTATTTTTTTATTTATATTTATTTTGGCCTAAAATGCGTGAGTCTCATGCAGCATGCGGGACAGTTGACAGGTACGTCTCCTGTCCTACCAACTTTTGTTCTTCCTCTATTCTGGATAACCCATTTCCACTTGTTAAGGGAGAATCCCCAGGGCAGGTCTTCGCTAGGGTTAGTGGTCTGTCTGCCACTTGATCTCCATTTATGCAATCGGTATTTTGATAGGTCTGAGGTCTCTAGTTCTTTCACTGTCATGAAGTTAATCTGTGAATTCCGACGTCTACTTGTTTTGCGATGGTTGTAGAGTGAGCCCTAGGATCATTTGCTTGCTTGGTATTTTCCTTTCTAACGGTGGCTTCTCGATGGAGGTCAGGTGGTGCAATGCTGGCTAGTTTGTACAAAGGTGGTAGGGATGCTGCTGTCTGTGCAGAGGGGATTATTCAGCAGCCTTCATTTAGCTCAATATCCCTTCTCTTGGCACGGCTTGATCTTTCTCACACAGACACACAATATTCTTGAGTGGAGTAACTTAGCGCTTTGGCTGTTTGCTTTAAAGTTTTTGTACCAGCTATTTTGGATGCTATTTTGTTGAGGAGGTATTTCTGGTGGCTACTTTTTTTCTTAAGTTTATTGACATGCTCCTTGAAAGTCAGCATTCGATAAAGAGTGACGCCAGCATAGAGAATATGAATGCTTTTCCAGTTCTTCGTTTTTTTTTTCATCTTATTTCCAGTTTTCTGTATGCATAGTGGCTGTTCAGATGGAATAAGCATTAATGGGTTTTCATGGGGTTTTCCTTAAGATGCCATAATTTTGTAATAGTGTGAGATTTGGTATAAGCCCTTGTCAGTCTTCCTTCAATGGTTTTAAAGGACCTTATTGTATCGCAATCCCAGAGAAAGTATATATATATATATATATATATATATATATATATATATATATATATATATATATATATATATATATATATATATATATATATATACTATTATATGATTATGGATCCCTGGTCTGGGCATTAAAAATATATTTTACTATGGCTCGCGACTGGGAACTAAACATACAATATCATATATACTGTACCAACCGTATGTCACACAATTGTACATAATTCCTTTTGTATATATTATGCTTGTATCTGCGCTCTTCCCTCGCACTAAAAAGAACCTGAATGATCATGTCTCCATTTTGCTCTGTAACATTGTCTGTCTCTCGAACAGGTCATGTCCTGTTGCCTTGAGTTTTTGTATATAAATAAGCGTGTTCCTTAATAAACAACTCAGTCGTTTCCAATCTGCCTTTGAGTTCACAACCTTACTCGATGCCGTCACATTGGTAACCCCGGAAGTCGACTCGCTCCCACTGCCTTCCACCCCCACCTCCCTCGCCCCTCCATCGTTGGTACTATGACGAAGGCAGACTCTACTCCGGCGGTTGGCACTGCGGCCGCCCCATTGAAACTTTCACCGTTCGCTCGCGGAGAAGCGTGTGCTTGGTTTCAACGCCCTGAAGTCCACTTTCGTATCAGGGGCGTGACTCACTCAACCACCAAAGCGGATTATGTTCTCGCGGCGATACCCGAGGACACCTTCCCAGAAATATCCGACTGGCTTTGTGAACAAGGAGACACTCCGATAGCGTATGACGCCCTCAAATCATACCTTCTGCAGCAGTACTCGCCGTCGCCAGCCGCCCGTATAGCAAAGCTTTTTCAGCTCTCGCAACAACCGTTGGGGGACCAAAGGGCTTCGCTTGCCCTCAGGGAAATGACCAGTATCGCTCGCCTTCAACCTGCCGCAGACGGGTCTCCTCGTGAGGTGAACCTTCTCCGTGCCCTTTGGATACGCCATTTACCTAAACCTGTGCGCGCTGCCATACCCGATGTCGATAGTTTACCCATAAAGGACTTGATGACCAAAGCCAACGCCCTTATGGACAGCCACTTCAAAACCTCCATCAACGCCTCCACCCCTGACGACGAGGATGCCTATTCAACGACAACCGAAGCTGACATGAATGCCGTAGGACATACACGCCTACCCCGTAACGTGCCGAAGCGGCGACAAAGCCGCCCACCATCCACCAATCGCTCGCGCCCCAACGAACGACTTTACAACCACTTACTACCTCCCATCCGCCGCAGTTTTGCTACTACCACTTCAGATTCGGGGCAACCGCGAAGAAATGTGCCAAAGATTGTCAGTAGCCAAAAAACGTGTAAGTAGGCCATCGCTTGTGGCGGTGGCCTCCCATGTTTCTAATCTTTTCTTTTTACAGGATGCAGGAACAGGCGTGCGATTTTTGGTAGACACGGGTGCTTGTTGTTCTCTTTTGCCAAGGAAACTCTTCAAGGCCCAACGTAGTCTGTCTACATCTGCCGGCGTCCGCTTGGTAGCTGCCAACGGATCTGCGATACCCACCTACGGTTACGAGAACCTCACATAATCGTTCGGAAACGGTAAATTCAATTGGAAGTTTCTCGTTGCTGACGTCACAATGCCAATCCTCGGTGCGGATTTCCTCTCTCAATTCCACCTTCTGGTCGATGTCGCCCACCGACGATTGGTCAACGCAGACTCGTACTTGTCGACACCTCTCCAACCCGCACCCTCTAACCTCGCTTTCCACGTCAGCGCACCCACGGATGCCTACGCCCACCTCCTCACGTCGTTCCCGGAAGTTTTCCGTCCAGAACTTCGCCAAACGCCCACGGTTCCTGCCAAGCACGGTATTTATCACCATATCAAGACGACGGGACTCCCAGTCTTCGCAAAATTCAGACGTCTGGCACCGGAACGATTGGCAGCCGCCAAACAGACGTTTGCCGAAATGGAGAAAATGGGCCTTTGCCAAAAGGCCTCCAGCCCATGGTCGTCACCCTTACACATCGTTCTGAAGAAAGACGGCTCCCTCCGTCCGTGCGGGGATTACAGGCGCCTGAACATGCAAACAGAACCGGATCACTACCCCCTCCCAAACATTGCCGATGTAACCTCCTACCTGCACAAAGCGAAGGTTGTCTCTACGCTCGACCTCCTGAAGGGGTATTATCAGGTGCCTATGAACCCAGAAGACATACCCAAGACCGCCATCACCACTCTGTTTGGCACATACACCTTCAATTACTCCTGTTTTGGCCTTCGTAATGCTGGGGCAACGTTTCAACGTCTCATGGATGGCATCTTAGGGGACCTCCCTTTCTGTGTATGTTATGTGGACGACATACTAGTGTTCTCCTCCTCAAAAGAGGAACACCTCCGTCACCTGCGCATCGTGCTCGACCGCCTGCAACAAAACGGCCTTGTAGTCCGGTACGACAAGTGTACCTTTGGCGCCAACGAAGTGTCGTTCTTAGGGCACCGTATCACTCCTGAAGGAGTCCATCCCCTCCCTGAGAAGGTAGCAGCCGTTCAGAATTTCCCCACGCCCTCGACCGTCAAAGCTCTGCAGGAATTATTGGGCATGATCAACTATTATCACCGTTTTCTGCCAGCCATTGCCGCCACTCTTGCTCCCCTCTACGCCTCCCTCAAGGGCAAGCCAAAGGACCTGAAATGGGGTCCCCTTCAAGAAGCAGCCTTCTGCAATGCAAAGAAGGCCCTATCAACTGCTGCGGCTCTCACTTTTCCTATCCCACATGCCCCTCTCCTTCTCTCCACCGATGCCAGCGACGTCGCTATTGGTGCAGTACTCGAGCAGGTGGTCAAAGGCTCGCCCCGCCCATTGGCCTTCTTCAGCAGAAAACTGTCCAAGGCAGAATCGGGTTATTCTACCTTCGATCGAGAATTGCTGGCGGTGCACTTGGCTGTCCGTCACTTTCGCCATTTCTTAGAAGGTACGCCCTTCGTCATTCGCACAGACCACATGCCTCTGGCGCACGCCTTCACTTGACAGTCTGACGCCTGGTCCGCCCGTCAACGCCGACATCTCTCCGCCGTGGCTGAATACAATTGCACCCTCCAATACGTCCCTGGGAAAATGAATCCCGTTGCCGATGCCCTGTCAAGAAACACATTGGCTGCCGTTCAACTGTGATTGGATTACAACGCCCTGGCTGAAGCCCAACGACAGCATCCAGAGTATCAAGCTTGTAGGACATCCTGCACGTCCCTCCATTGGGAGGATTTTCCCCTCGAAGACTCCAACACCACCCTCCTCTGTGACGTCAGTACTGGTAGACCGCGACCTTGGATTCCTGCTCCCATGTGCCGACAGGTGTTTGATTTCATCCACGGCCTTTCACATCCCTCTTGCCGTTCTACTGCACAGCTGCTGAAGGCAAAGTTCATTTGGCACGGCATTTCTAAGGATGCTAAGGATTGGGTCCGCGCCTGTACTTCTTGCTGAACTTCCAAAGTACATCGACACACGGATTCAGGAGTGGGCACCTTTCCTCAACCTCAGCGTCGTTTCGCACACATTCACGTCGACGTTGTAGGCCCCCTACCCACATCACAAGGACACCGTTACCTGTTTACCGTCATCGACCGCTCCACTCGTTGGCCTGAAGCCATTCCCATGGAAACTGCAACGTCCGCCTCATGTACATCTCCCTTACTCTCTGGATGGATTTCAAGATTCGGTATCCCTGAGCATATTACTTCTGACAGGGGAACCACTTTCACCTCTCAATTGTGGACATCATTAGCGAATCTCCTGGGCATCACCCTACATCAGACAACGGCCTACAACCCCGCTGCCAATGGAATGGTTGAACGTTTTCATCGCACCCTCAAAGCAGCTTTGATGTCCCGCTGCAAGAAATCCAACTGGTTTACTCAGCTTCCCTGGGTCCTCCTTGGACTAAGGACCACTCCTAAAGACGCCCTCGACGTCTCGGCAGCCGACATGGTGTATGGCGACCCGTTGGTCGTCCTTGCCGAATTTTTTCATTCTACAACCTCCTCCGACGATCTCCAGCGCATACGTCACGTCGTGGGAAAATTTACTCCGTGCCGCCAGACTTACAAACCCCCAGCGAAACATCACATACCAACGGACTTGCACTCTGCAACGCACGTCTTCCTGCGCAACGACACCAGCAAGCCACCACTAACGCCCCCTTACACGGGCCCTTTCCTTGTGATCCGACGCAGTCCGAAAGCATTCCTCCTCAACATTCGGGGTAAAGAAGACTGGGTCTCCATTGATCGTCTAAAACCTGCTTATCTTCTGCCAGATGACCCGCCTACAGTTCGCCTCTCTAGATCAGGGCGCCCTATTTAACATGTACAGTATGTCATTTTTAGGGGGGGGGGAGCCATGTACCAACCGTATGTCACACAATTGTACATAATTCCTTTTGTATATATTATACTTGTATCTGCGCTCTTCCCTCGCACTAAAAAGAACCTGAATGATCATGTCTCCGTTTTGCTCTGTAACATTGTCTGTCTCTCGAACAGGTCATGTCCTGTTGCCTTGAGGTTTTGTATATAAAGAAGCATGTTCCTTTATAAACAACTCAGTCGTTTCCAATCTGCCTTTGAGTTCACACCCTTACTCGGCGCCGTCACAATACCACGACTGGCTAGTTAATCAACCTCTCGAACTGCAAACTTTTTTGTTTGCTTTTACATTAAAACTGTGACACTCTAAAACATTGATACACGAATTCTGAGACAGTTAAACAACTCCCAGACAGCAATATTTAAAGCACTGAATATCGAAAGGTTTCTTAAGCACACTCGAAACCAAACTTGGTAATTACTCTTAAGTATTATTTAAAACTTACCGTGGATCTTAACAGGATATGAGCGGAAAATGGTTCCAAACAATATTGATTGGAATAATACACTCTTTACAAAAATAAATATATTCTATATACATTACAACACCTTGAAAAGAATTTACATAATAACAAAATAAATCACTGGAAAAAATAAATCTAAACAACATCTAGATTGAGACAAAAATATTATGATCTGAAAATTATATACTAACATGACTTGAATTATTATATCTGAATAAACCTTAGACTAAGAAAAGAAATAATGCAATGTAAATTATACAAATGCTTGACATTAAATCTGAATAATACAATATTCAAGTTTAACACCTAATGAAGAATAGATAATCAGATCACAATAAATACCTCTAATCTTTCCTACAGGGCCGTTTACAAAACTTTACAAAATGCCAACACAGACCCTAATACAATGAATTCAAAATCACCGTTTCGTCTTATCTATTTTTTCGACACACGATTTGCTTTGGGGCACAAGGTCACTTAGGAGAGGACACACTAAACGTACTGAACACTTTAAAAATCAATACACTGGGTTGCGTGCGAGAGTGAGAGAGGTGAGGAGATGAAAATCTTAAAGTTGGTATTCTCTGTCTCTATCTGAATCTGTAACCTTGGTGTCACCTTTTATATGGAACCTAACTGCTTCCAGAATTTTCCCAACGAACTGTGAAGTGATAGTGGGCCAGCAAGAGGCGTGAGTTGCACAGTATCGCTCTCCCTAACGCTACTCAGGCCACGCCAGATGAATCTCTCGGTCAGCTAGCTCAGCCCATCCTTTGTCCCCGAAATAAAAAAAAAAAAATGACATCCTATCACTTGGTCCTTTGCGACGTTTCTAAAGCACGTTGTAGTGAATTTTCCGAAGGCACATGTTACTGAGCATTCTCTCTCAAACATGACACAATACCTCATAAAATATAAAAGAACATTAACTAAGCCCTTGTTCATATCTCGCATGGATCCCATAACACTCTTAAATAGTTTACGTAACACTCCATAACAAACATCTATCTATATCTATCTATATACCAAGGCACTTCCCCCAATTTTGGGGGGTAGCCGACACCAACAATGAAACAAAACAAAAAGGGGACCTCTACTCTCTATGTTCCTTCAGCCTAATCAGGGACTCAACCGAGTTCAGCTGGTACTGCTAGGGTGCCACAGCCCAACCTCCCACATTTCCACCACAGTTGAAGCTTCATAATGCTGACTCCCCTCCGCGGTCATCTAAGGCCCCGGAGGAAGCAGCAGGGCCTACTGGAACTGCGTCACAATCGCTCGCCATTCATTCCTATTTCTAGCACGCTCTCTTGCCTCTCTCACATCTATCCTCCTATCACCCAGAGCTTTCTTCACACCATCCATCCACCCAAACCTTGGCCTTCCTCTTGTACTTCTCCCATCAACTCTTGCATTCATCACCTTCTTTAGCAGACAACCATTTTCCATTCTCTCAACATGGCCAAACCACCTCAACACATTCATATCCACTCTAGCCGCTAACTCATTTCTTACACCCATTCTCTCCCTCACCACTTCGTTCCTAACCCTATCTACTCGAGACACACCAGCCATACTCCTCAGACACTTTATCTCAAACACATTCAATTTCTGTCTCTCCATCACTTTCATTCCCCACGACTCCGATCCATACATCACAGTTGGTACAATCACTTTCTCATATAGAACTCTCTTTACATTCATGCCCAACCCTCTATTTTTTACTACTCCCTTAACTGCCCCCAACACTTTGCAACCTTCATTCACTCTCTGACGTACATCTGCTTCCACTCCACCATTTGCTGCAACAATAGACCCCAAGTACTTAAACTGATCCACCTCCTCAAGTAACTCTCCATTCAACATGACATTCAACCTTGCACCACCTTCCCTTCTCGTACATCTCATAACCTTACTCTTACCCACATTAACTCTCAACTTCCTTCTCTCACACACCCTTCCAAATTCTGTCACTAGTCGGTCAAGCTTCTCTTCTGTGTCTGCTACCAGTACAGTATCATCCGCAAACAACAACTGATTTACCTCCCATTCATGGTCATTCTCGCCTACCAGTTTTAATCCTCGTCCAAGCACTCGAGCATTCACCTCTCTCACCACTCCATCAACATACAAGTTAAACAACCACGGCGACATCACACATCCCTGTCTCAGCCCCACTCTCACCGGAAACCAATCACTCACTTCATTTCCTATTCTAACACAGGCTTTACTACCTTTGTATAAACTTTTCACTGCTTGCAACAACCTTCCACCAACTCCATATAACCTCATCACATCCCACATTGCTTCCCTATCAACTCTATCATATGCTTTCTCCAGATCCATAAACGCAACATACACCTCCTTACCTTTTGCTAAATATTTCTCGCATATCTGCCTAACTGTAAAAATCTGATTCATACAACCCCTACCTCTTCTAAAACCACCCTGTACTTCCAAGATTGCATTCTCTGTTTTATCCTTAATCCTATTAATCAGTACTCTACCATACACTTTTCCAACTACACTCAACAAACTAATACCTCTTGAATTACAACACTCATGCACATCTCCCTTACCCTTATATAGTGGTACAATACATGCACAAACCCAATCTACTGGTACCATTGACAACACAAAACACATATTAAACAATCTCACCAACCATTCAAGTACAGTCACACCCCCTTCCTTCAACATCTCAGCTTTCACACCGTCCATACCAGATGTTTTTCCTACTCACGTTTCATCTAGTGCTCTCCTCACTTCCTCTATTGTTATCTCTCTCTCATTCTCATCTCCCATCACTGGCACCTCAACACCTGGAACAGCAATTATATCTGCCTCCCTATTATCCTCAACATTCAGCAAACTTTCAAAATATTCCGCCCTCCTTTTCCTTGCCTCCTCTCCTTTTAACAACCTTCCATTTCCATCTTTCACTGTCTCTTCAATTCTTGCGCCAGCCTTCCTTACTCTCTTCACTTCTTTCCAAAACTTCTTCTTATTCTCTTCATATGACTGACCCAATCCCTAACCCCACCTCAGGTCAGCTGCCCTCTTTGCCTCACGTACCTTGCGCTTTACTTCCACCTTTTTCTCTCTATATTTTTCATACTTCTCTATACTATTACTCTGCAGCCATTCTTCAAAAGCCCTCTTTTTCTCTTCCACTTTCACCTTCACTCCTTCATTCCACCATTCACTGCCCTTCCTCATGCTGCCTCCAACAACCTTCTTGCCACATACATCACTTGCAATCCCAACAAAATTTTCTTTTACTAACTTCCATTCCTCCTCTAAATTACCAGTTTCTCTTACTCTCACCTCATCATATGCCATTTTCAACCTTTCCTGATATTTACTTTTTACCCCCAGTTTTATTAGCTCTTCAATCCTCACTACCTCCCTTTTACATCCACCTACTCTATTCCCCCACTCTTTTGCTACAACTAATTTTCCTTCCACCAAAAAATGATCAGACATACCGTTAGCCATACCCCTAAACACGTGCACGTCTTTCAATCTTCCAAACATTCTTTTAGTTACCAACACATAATCCATTAATGCCCTTTCTACTACTCTTCCATTTGCCACTCTTACCCATGTATACTTATTCTTATCTTTCTTTTTAAAGAAGCTAGCACCTATTACCATCTCTTGTTCAACACACATGTCTACCAGTCTCTCACCACTCTCATTTTCACCTGGTACGCCATACTTACCAATGACACCTTCTACCTCTCCAGCGCCCACTCTAGCATTTAAGTCACTCATAACAACTACATAATTCCTTCTACCCAGTCCTTCTACACACCTAGTTAAATCATTCCAGAACTCATTCCGATCTTCTTCACTTTTCTCACTACCTGGCCCATACGCACTGACAAACGCCCAACATTCCCTACCCAACCTAACCCTTACCCACATTAACCTAGATGATATCTCCTTCCATTCCACTACTTTACCTGTCATCCATTCACTCAGCAATAACGCCACACCCTCTCTCGCTCTTCCCCTTTCAATCCCAGACACTCTACCAGACATTTCACCAAACATCACTTCACCCTTTCCTTTCATCTTTGTCTCACACAAGGCCAATACATCCATCCTTCTACTTCTAAACATACTTCCAATCTCACATCTTTTACTCTCTATCGTACTACATCCACGCACATTTAAACACCCCAAAACTAGAGTGCGGGGAGCAGTCACTCTCCCCCCAGGCTCCATCTCCTTGTCGATGTCTCGCAGGAATTTTTTACAGGAGAGGGGGTTCCCAGCCCCCTCGTCCCGTCCCTTTTAGTCGCCTCTTACGACACGCAGGGATAACGTTGGCGCTATTCTAATTTTTATATGCCCCCGCGGCCACAGGGAGCATATACGTGAAATAAAAGGTTAATTCTTAAAAATAACGTAATTTTACACATATTAACTCGAATAAGGAATGCATTGAAATTTTGGACGAATGTTTTATGTAATTTTCATAAAATACTTGCACGTACATGAGAGAAGCTCATTTTAAGAGCTGGCTAATTCATCTCTTCAATGCACAAATGAAATATAAATAAAATTATTAATAAACTACATTATTTACCCTAAACTAGACCAGCTTCGTAAGAATACATTCACACACACACACACACGCACACACACATATATATATATATATATATATATATATATATATATATATATATATATATATATATATATATATATATATATATATATATATATATATATATATATATATACTTATATATAGAGTATAAATATGTTTATATATGTATATATAAGTATATATATATATATATATATATATATATATATATATATATATATATATATATATATATATATATATATATATGTATATATATGAATATATATATATATATATATATATATATATATATATATATATATATACATTTATATGTATATATATATATATATATATATATATATATATATATATATATATATATGTATGAATATATATATATACATATATATACATATATATATATATATATATATATATATATATATATATATATATATATATATATATATATATATATATCCAAACATCCTGGACTCATGGAATGTTATTTGTGTAGATTTTGAATAATATTGGGGCTAGTATGAAGCCCTGTGGGAGACCATTCATTTGATACCTCCCCTTATTCTTCCTGCCATCCATTTATACAAAGAAAGATCTATTTTCAAAGAGTGACCCGATGATGCTTACAATGGTGGAGTTTTGGGTCATTTGGGATACTTTAAAGGGAATATCTCTGTGGTTGTCTTTGTCATTGGCAGCTGTGAGATCGACAAACATATTGTTTGCAATTTGCTTCTTCTCGAATCCCTCCATGATCGCCAAGGTAAGGACAGAATAGATTCTTGAGCTATACTAATCAACTATTGTAGGACAAAGACACCCCAAAATCAAACCAGCGTTCTGTAGTCTTGAGTAGTGCAATAGCCTCTGTACCATCGTCGTCCAATGTTTTTGGTTTGAGTTTTCTTGCTTGAGGGTACATTCGGGAAGATTATTCTATGTTTCCTCATTTCCTTTCCCCATTGGGCTATTTTTCATAATAGAGCCCCTGGACTTATAGAATTTCGCTTTTCCAACTAGGGTTGTAGCTTAGCTAGTGATAAGAAAATATTGAACCTGTTAAATCTACTTTCTATATCTCTGAGCCAAATGTATAACAGAGGTTATCATAGGTTAATTTAAACTATAGGTAAGCAAATGCGACAATGCATTTAGAAGTATATTAAAACTTTGTGTTTTTCTTTGCTTCCTTTGTCAAAACGAATTCAAACTCTTACATATCACTAGCACATCACTTGATAACTAAATGAAGATTTTAATGATTACTAATAACAGAAATGTATCGCTGTCTACCTCCAATTATCTTCGCATGATCTGTCACATGTCTAAGACTCGTTTTGTGTGACTAAAGGAAGATGTAATATAGTTATTTGTGTTATAAGCCTTTTTTTTCTTATAAATATCTACTTATAAAGTTACAGAGCATTATTGACTGAATGATATAAAACATACCATTAATCACCCTTTAGGAATAAGCTGTAAAATTATTATTTTTTCATTTTGGTCAATTATTCGTTTGTCACTTATGCTATAGATTGAGCTGAATCAGCTACTGATTTTCTTTTCCAGGTTACTTTAGATTTTCTTTTAATATAATAATTACATTTAAAATATCGTTGCTCAATGCTCAGTATTGAAAAAAAAAAACTTGTTTTTTTGGTGTATTGAGTTATCAGGTCTTTTGACTTCTTACCATGAAAGGCTTTGGCTTCTCCTTCAAGGCCTTACAGTTTCTCTTGTACGAAATTAATACATAAGTCCAGGAGGTACCGAAAAATGCTTGATGTAACACCATCTAGTCCGCTAAAAATTTTTGCAAATTCTCTTTATCAACCAGACACTTGAAATCCTCCCTTAACCCACAGTGAAATTCTTTCCAAGCTGAAGAAACAGAATGGTGACATTTGTATTTTTATTTCATACTGGTTCCATTTCTTCTAAAGACAAGTAAAAATTCAATATCGGCATTTTGTTCCGTCTGTGTGTTTATTATTCCTATCCATGAGAAGCACTACTACTCGCTGAACAAAAAGCGATAAAATAAAAATCGTGTCGGGGAAGACTCGTATTGAAGATGATAGCCAACTGTCCGGCCCCTCTCACACTATGCATTTTTCTCCCACTCGATCGGACGAGAAGCGGTGTATTCAACGTGGTATGGCCGTTGACAAATTGGTGATAGTCGAATGGTGTCCTTCAGCTTGGCATGAACCAAAGAACCTTTCCTTTTCCAGACTGTCTCTTCCTTTCTCAGAATAATTCTACTACTATCTAAGGTCTACTACTATCTCTTTTATTATTTTCCTGTACTTCTCTTTCCCCCTTTTTTTCCTTATTCTTTCCCATCCTAAGTACCTGACTTCGGGTTATAAACTGGATTGTATCCAAGGGTACTTATCCTTTCCCCATATTCCCCACTTCCCTATCCTTATCGTACTGGCCCCCACTCAAGGCGTTCTACGCTTCGCAGTTACAGTGGACGACACAGCTTTTTTGGGCAGTCTCCGCCTACAGAGACCATATTATCACTCGAAGTATTGAAAACAATATCCAGTGTGCCAGCAGATGGATAATCGGAGGGACCTGTTTTTCCTTTACCTATTACCAAAGGGACGATTAAGAATCCAATGTCCAAGGGGACAGGCATAGCACATATGCTACTCTCTTTGAAGAACTGAAGAAGGATGATAATAATATTTTTTATAACAAAATTCCTTAAGTAACAACCGAAGAACATTGGAGCTCATGTGAAAGACTGTCATTCGACCGCGTTCCGAAGTAAACCTTTAGGGAGATATTTTGACTCAAATCTCTTTCCTTTATCCCAACCAAAATCATTGTCTGGTTTTCAGGAACCATTTGTGTCTTATGTATGTTTAGGGGATGAAGAATTTGGGGTGGATGAAAACTTAGATATAGCCATATGGAGGAAGAAAATTTTATGAAAAAAAGAGAGTATTCAAATATCGTTTAAGTAGAGGAGGAAGGTATGTTGAATGTGCATTTGGAATTTTAACATATTTCTTCCTCTTGCTATGAAGTGAACTGTTTTCTTCATAACGTTGTAAGAGAGTGCAATGGCTTTAACTTTGAAAACCCTTTAAAAATAAATGGTTTAGAAGAGCATGAACATCCTATAAACATACGACCTGGACTAGCAACAGATGACATCAGAAACACGTTTGCTAATTATTTCGTGAGCGAAGTAGGAGTTTTGAGTTGCCAATATATCAAAATATAACATTGAGAAGGTAACTATGCTCTCTCATATCTAGTAGTAAATACTTTTGTGACTATACACGTGCATTATCTTATGCACGTCGCATTCTTATAGTTATAACCACTGGCTAGCTATGTTTTACTTAATAAAAATGCTTGCAAAATCAAAGATAAATACATAATTAAAAACACATTGTATTCACATTTCTCCTTATCACTCAAATCACAGATTACTTCTCTTCAAGCAAATATAACTAAATCAAGACTCTTATACTCTTCCACACTTTTATCTTGTAAAACCAGTTTAGTTTCAGCTAAACAATCAAGACTCTTATACTCTTCCACACTTTTATCTTGTAAAACCAGTTTAGTTTCAGCTAAACAAATGAGAAGTTCTTCATCAATATCATGATCCATATCCATATAGTTTACAATATGTTTCCATGAGGAAAAGCAGCGACTTTTTGATGCTGCTGCTTTTTACACAAGCAACTTTTTTCCGCCTTTACGGCGGAAAAAAGTCGCTGGTGTAAACAGCCATATTGAACATGATGGCCAGCTACAACCGCCAACGGGAGCGGCACCGCTTCCAGCCAGTGGGACAACGCTCATTCAAAGCGGCACCGCGGCGGCAGAAAATCGGCGCCGCTATAATTTGAAAGGCACCATTAGGTATGTCAGTTAACTTGTAAGCTGACGGAGGAGGTTTTAAATCTCATAGTTTGAAAGGGCCCTTAGTATAATAATTGTGGTAAGCCAGTTTTTGTAATAATATTTAGGACATTTTATGATTGCTAAACAAATCTAGTTATAAAGACATTTTTGAATATTGCCAACTCAAAGCTCTCTCTTCACTCATTAAAAAAAGCAGCAAATGTGTTTCTGATATCATTTGCGAATAGCGACAGTTTTCGTTCGTTATACCGGTGGTGTGGAGGCTGCCTCGTGGGCGGAAATATAAAGGATAGTGCAAAAGAAGCCTTGTGTTGTAGAGGTAGGTTACTCTGGCCAATGCCACTCATGTTTCCATTGTACTCATTGACGTTTGAACAGGGGACTTCCACCTTCTTCTGCTTAATAACTAAGAAGCAGAGCAAAAAACGCTACTACATATGCCGAGATGAGAAAAAAAAATCGTAACATTCTTACATTATCATAATCGAAAACTTATACTAAAAAAAAAAAATTGTCTTAAACTGGATTCGGTTTTTCAAATGTTTCGTAATATCTCTCTCTCTCTCTCTCTATCTCTCTCTCTCTCTCTCTCTCTCTCTCTCTCTCTCTCTCTCTCTCTCTCTCTCTCTCTCAGGGGTTGGTGCAGATATGGGGATAATTGCAGGTATACACACAAAAATAAACATGAAAGCGAAAGGAAACATGCAACATATTAGCAGAAAAATATAAGAGTGAGTTCACGCCAAGAATTGCGAATGAGAATAATGAAAAATAAATGAGAAGAAAATGTTGAATATCTAACGGATATAGATATTAATGAAGCAGATATTGTCAAGGCTATAAACGAAATTAAAAATGGATCGGCAGCCTGACCAGATGGAGTTCCAGCTATTTTGTTAAAAAAACTGCAAACACTATCGCGAAGCCGCTTGCAATACTGCTAAGAAAAATTGTAGATATGAGCGAGATAAATGTTAAACATAAATTAGCTTATATAACCCCTATCTTCAAAAGTGGATCAAGACTAGAGGCAAGCAATTATAGACCTGTTAGTCTAACATCACATATTATGAAAGTGTATGAGAGGGTAAAAAAAAAAGAAAATAATGAATCATTTGGTTAAAAATAATTTGTTTAATATAGGTCAACACGGTTCTGTGCCCGGGAAAAGTACACAAACTCAACTGATAGCACACTATGAAACATATACAAAAATATGATAAATGAAAAAGACACAGATGTGATCTATCTAGATTTTGCAAAAGCCTTTGACAAGGTAGACCAAAATATATTAGAGAAAAAATGAGAAAGCATAATACTGTGGGAAAGATAGGAAAATGGGTAAGAGAATTCCTGTAAAACAGAAAACAGAGAGTGGTTGCAAATGACGAGAAATCGGATGAAGCTCAGGTAATATCTGGCGTGCCACAAGGTAGGGTATTAGCTGCACTGTTGTTTGTTATTCTGATCTCAGACATAGACTGTGATGTTGTAAACTCTGTAGTGAGAAGTTTCGCCGATGACACAAGCATAAGTAGAGAAATTACTTGTGATGAAGATAGGAACTCACTACAAAGAGATCTAAACAAAATATATGAATGGGCGGAGATAAATAGGATGTTATTTAACTCCGATAAATTCGAATCAATGAATTATGGAAACAGAGAAGGAATGGTTTATGCATACAAGGGACCTAATAACGAGACAATCACAAACAAGGAAGCAATTAAAGACCTTGGTTTATTGTTAAATAGGAATATGTTATGCAACGACCAAATAGCAACACTGATGGCTAAATGTAAAGCAAAAATTGGAATGTTATTCAGACAATTTAAAACAAGAAAAGCTGAACATATGATTATGCTTTACAAAACTTATGTACCCAGTACACTCGAGTACTGCAATGTGATATGGTACCCACAGTACCAGAAGGATATTGCACAAATAGAGAGTGTACTAAGGTCCTATACTGCTAGAATAGAAGAAGTTAAGGACCTTGACTACTGGGAAAGACTACAATTTTTAAAACTATACAGTATAGAAAAGAGAAGAGAATGCTACATGATAATACAAGCATGGAAGCAAATAGAAGAAATTACTGAAAACATCATGGAGCTAAGAATGTCACAAAGAGCAAGCTGAGGTAGATTAATAGTGCCAAAAAATATACCAGGAAAACTAGGGAAGGTGCACAGGACATTAATCCACTACGCACCAGCATCGATAATGCAGCAACTATTTGATGTGCTGCCAGCTCATCTAAGAAACATATCAGGAGTGAGCGTAGATGTGTTTAAGAATAAGCTCGATAAATACCTAAGATGCCTCCCGGACCATCCAAGACTGGAAGATGCAAAATACACCGGAAGATGCATTAGCAACTCTCTGGTGGATATAAGAGGTGCCTCACACTGAGGGACCTGGGGGAATCAAACATAAAATAAGGCAATAAGGTAAGGTAAGGCTCTCTCTCTCTCTCTCTCTCTCTCTCTCTCTCTCTCTCTCTAATACCATAATTCCTTTGTGTATTCTCGATTCGTACGTTGACGACTACTGTAGTAGACTTGTTATCTTAATTTTAGTATCTTTTATCTTTCAACTTTCCAGAAAAATTTGCATATATAAATATTTCTTTTAAGCAAAACATTTTCTCAAATGTGAGTCGTATTTCTTTTGAAATGGAAATAAACTGTTTCTCACTTCTCCTCTCATATTAGATCCATAACCTATCGTACACAGGCAGCGTATGTTACTCTCAGTGACAAGAACAAAATAGAAATTCTAAACATTTATCATAAAAAGTAAAAGTCAACCCTTCTCATGCTGACCTGAGGTGTAATAAACTATGAAACCTTTCAAAGGTGGACGAGGTCATTGACGTACACGTTTCAGGCCAACGTTTAATTCAATCAGTCACTCTTCCATCACTTTCTCCCTTCTGTTCGAATGTTGACAAAAATAAAAATTGTCAATCGTGTTATCTGCACAATTCTTTTCCGATTTACAGTATTCGATTTGTTTTAATGTTTGTATAAAACTAGTACATGCAACTAGCATTTAAAAATATAAAAAAAACATTATTTTCTATGCTGATTTAAATAGAAAATAGTAACTTACCACAATACCTTTACAAATATTTGAAAAAGAACAGCAGACTACTCGCTTTTATCGTATCTATCGTTTTGCAAATTCGTGTCGGTATAGGTATGCGTATTGTCACCTCTGCGATGAAATATCTCAAGTCTTAAGAGAATTCAATGTACCTTAACTTATCTTATCATTTTACCCACGAACCATTATTAATTAAATGGTGACAAAAGAAACACTGCTCACGTATTTATATATATTATAATACCAATTAAACAACAATTACATAAGCGAGTGATCAAAACACCAACATTAATTAAATATTCTACACTTTAGTTACGGCTTAGGTAGTGAATAGCAAAAAAAAATATAACAATCACAAAAGTCACTGTTTGTAGTGGGAAGTATACTCCTACTTCATTCCAATAGTCAAGGTCCAAAGAAAGGTGTGAAAATACCAAAGCAAGGAGCACAGAGTAGAAGTAGATTGCATGGTCAAGAGATGGCGCTGAAGCAGAAGAGACGAATACACAAATAGAGAAAAGGTACACCGTTGAAAATAAAATTATACAATATATGTATGTACAAAGAGGGAGAGTGTCAATTCGTCATAGTCCCTCCCGCTAAGATGGGCCCACTATAGTGGGAGTAGATGGTTGTGGTGTTGGTACCTCCGATTGACTGATGGTTGTGGTGTTGGTACCTCCGACTGACTGAAGTCATAGATTGAAGGGCGACAATATAGATGACCAACAAAGCAACTTGTTGTTTCGGAGGCGAGAACGTTCGAGGAAGATGAGTGGTCGATGGTCGGTATATAGTACTACTCTGTGGTGTCCTTCCAAGTAGGGTTGGAAGTGCCGTAGCGAAGCAACGGTGGCATAAAGTTCCTTCTCGACAGTGGCCCATCTGTTTTGAGCTCGTTTGAAGAAGCGAGAGTGGTAGGCGATGGGAAGGAGATGATGAAGTGGTGGTGGCGTTTCTGTGGTGCTGACTGAGTAAGACTGTAGCAAATCAGCCCCATAACCTGTATTGCTGGCGTCAATCTGCATGAAAAATTCTTTATTAAAATCAGGAGCTCTAAAGAGGTTTTTAGAAACCAATATGCTCTTCAGTTGTTTAAAAATGTGAGTGTTCTTCAGTCCAGTCAAACTTTACCTTAGGGGAAGTAAGAGCATAGAGAGGAGCAGTAATAACAGCAAAGTTCTTAATGAATTTAGCATAGTAAGAAACCATTCCTAAAAAAGATTTTAGTTGCTGTCTGGTGGCAAGAATAGGAATGTTCTTGATATTGTCTATATTAGCTCCTTTAGGTATAATTTCCCCACTACCAATGCAATGACCTAGATAAATTACTTTAGCTTGACCAAAAGAACTTTTAGCAAGGTGGATTGTCAGCCCGACTTTTTGCAGGCGTTGAAAGAGTTCTTCCAAGGTGCTAAGATGTTCTTCCCAGGTTTTGCTGGCCATCACAAGGTCGTCGAGATATGCAAACACATCTTTAAGACCTCTAGTTATCTCTGCCATCATGCGCTGGAACGTTGCAGGTGCATTACAGAGTCCAAAGGGCATTACTAAGTAAGAGAAGAGTTACGAATGAAGAGATTTTCTTAGCTTTATCAGTCTGTGGTACCTGATAATATCCTTTAAGTAAATCTATTTGAATTAAGAATTTGGCATTACCAATATTATCTAGAATGTCATTAACCCCAGGAAGTGGATAGGAATCTTTAATAGTCACTTCATTCAATTTCCTGTAATCAGTGCAAAGTCTGATTTGCCCATTAGATTTGGGGACCAGTATACATGGTGAAGCCCAAGGCGATGTACTGGGTTCTGCTAAATTATTGTCTAATAAATACTGAACTTCCCTTTTCAATGTTTCTAGTTTAACTCCTGTGGCTTTATAGAAAGGTTGACGGATTGGAGTGGTACTTGTTTCAAGCAATATGTCATGGTGGACAGTAGAGCTACATTCAGGAATATCAGTACTAATGTCTGGAAACTTTAGTAAGAGTCTTGTCAATGCCGGTTTTTGAGGTACATTTAGGTAAGAAAGATAAACCCTTAAAGATTTTAAAATTTCACTATTAGAAAAATCCTTAAATGATAAAATGAGATTGGTTTCATCACCATCATTAGTTTCCTCATCTATTGTTAGGTTAGGTACCTTTGTTGCTTCTGTATTAGCTTTGGCTATTACTAAAGCAATATTAGGAATCACCTTTTTGACCGGAGTGATAAAGGGTTTATGTAGGTTTACATGAACTAATTGAGTTGGTCGTTTTCTGTCTGGAGTGCTGATTATGTAGTTTACTTTGGAGGTCCTATGATCGATCTTGTAAGGTCCAGCATATTTTTCTCGTAAGGGAGCGCCAGGAATAGGATGATACACTAAAACTTGTCGTCAGTTTTGAACCCGATCATTTTTGCCTTCTTATTGTACATGTGTTGCATCTTCTGCTGGGAAGAAACTAAATTAGTAGTAGCAATATCATAAATGTATGTAAATTTCTTTTTTTATTCCTTTAAATACTGGTTAATATTCGTAGTTTCTTCTGGCTTCCTCTGCAAAATAATCTCCTTTACCGAACTTAATATAGTTCTTGGTTTTGACCGAACATGAGTTCCAATGGGGATAACCCTGTGGAATCATGAGGTGTACATCTAAGTACATACATGAGAAGATCGAGGTCCTCATCTCAGTGCTGTGATGTTTCACTGATATACTTCCGTAACAAACTTTTTAAAGTCTGGTGCATTCTCTCCAAGGCACCATTAGTTTGCGTGTGATAAGCAGAAGAGTAAACATTATGGATATTAAATTGATACATAGCTTGCTTGAAAAGATTGCTAGGAAAATTGGTACCTTGATCACACTGTAGTTCTCTCGGGAAACCTAACAAGATCAAGGTTTTCAACAATTGTCCAACTATGGTTTTAACACAGATATTTTTAATGGGAAAGGCTAAGGGATACCTAGTGGTAGGACAAAGGACAGTCAAAATGTATTCATTACCCTTGCAAGTCTTTGGCAATGGCCCAACACAATCAATAATTACCTTATCAAATGGTGACCTAGGTACTGGAATGCTTTGAAGTGGTGCTGGAGGTATTTTCTCATTAGGCTTACCAGTGGTCTGACAGTGGTGACAGGAAGCAATGAACTCCTTTATGTCCTTTCTCATTTCTGGCCAATAAAAATCCTCAAACAACCTGTTGTAGGTTTTATTCACTCCAAGATGGGATTCTGTAGAATGAGCGAGGTCAAGCAAGGGTTTCCTTAAGAGCTCTGGAAAAACAACCTGAAAACAGTCATGTCACGAGTTAGATGTTGGAACTTTCGGAGACTTGTAATGGCGAAACAAAATATTTTTCTTCACATAGAAGTACGGAGTTTTAGGGTTGTCAGTAGGATCCACTACTTTATTCCTGAGTGCTTTCAAACTTGAATCCTTCTGTTGGAGTACAGCAAGCTGGTCCTTATTTATATCAACTAAATCCAGAGCCTCTGTTATTCTGTCATTCTTTACCTTGGGAGGAAAATTAGTGCTGGGCGTTTTACTGGATGATTTGGTGATTACTTGGGAGATTTTATCTGGCTTTTTGGAGAGCTCATCTTTGATTACTACCTCAGGTGTTGTTACAATCAATTTAGGTTCAAATACAGAGGATCCTGCAAGATCATTACCAATAATCATCTGAATAGGGTAACAAGGTAATGGTTTATATAAGAAAGTAAGTTTTGCCTTACCTGTAAAATAAGGACAAGCAATATCCACCTCAGCCTCGGGTAGGAGAGTAGTTTTGATGAGGTCACTTACTGCTATGTACTCTTTTGTGTATTTTAAGTTGTCTTGACTGGCAGCCAAAATTAATGTCTGGGATGAAGCAGAGTCTCTCAGAACTGTGACAGATGAATCATTAAGTGAAGCCTCACACATGAATTCATTAAATGGTTCCAGATCCTGTGAAGGAACAAAGGCATGACATGTCACTGCACCTTTAGTTTTCTTGGACTTACCATCAGTACTTACTTCTGACCTCTGACATTTTGGACAGGGACAACTTTCTATGGAGTGTCCATCTTTCTTACAATAAGTACAACTAACCTGATGAGATTTAGGCGATGAGACAGTCTTTGAAGAAGAATCTTTACTATTTTTGTGAATTAGATAGTAGTCGTCAACTAAGCTAGCTGCTTTTAGTATTTCAGTTTCACCTTTAAAATGTACATAAGTGGCAATATTAAAGGGAACTTTACACAAAAATTCCTCAAACAAAATCAGATTTTTAAGAGAGTCTAAATCATTAACACCAGCTCTCTCCAATCATTTGTTAAACTGTCTTACCTTTATATAACAGAATTCTACAAACGTCTGTGATTGAGTCTTGAAAGAGTTTCTAAACGTTTCCCTGTAGCCTTCCACAGTAATGGCATATGCATCTAAAACAGTCTTTTTAAGATCTTTATAGACTTTAACATCAATTAATTGTGACGCAACATATGCAGCCTTACCTTTCAAGTGGTTGCGTGCGAGTATTGTCCAGAAATTAGGCGGCCAATTCAATGACGTTGCTATGTCTTCAAATATTTGAAAGAAAACATCTGGATCCTTCTCGTTGAATTCGGGAACTAATCTGCTGGCTTTAGTCACATCGAATCTCGTGGGAAGTTTTTCTTCATCCTCTATAGTCTTAAGCCTGATAGAGGCCGACTTCTCCAGTTTTTCGAGTTCCAACTCATTAAGCATTTCTGATGCTCAAATTCTTCTTGTCTTCTTTCTTGTTTTCTCTTTTCCTCCACTTCAAGAACTTTTAACTGAAGTTTCAGTTTTTCCACTTGAGGATCGACATTAGCAATGGAACTTGTAAGGGTTCTTAGTTCTTCTTCATCTTCATTGTCCTCTGTTATGACGTTTTTATTCAGCAAGAACTGAATGATGTCATTAATGATACGTGCTTTGACATAAGTTATATCTGTAGGGATTTGGCATTTACTCGCAACCTTGAGAATTTCATGCTTTTCAGCCAAACGCAAGGTTAACAATTCCTCTCTAGGATTAGCCATGAATTTCTCTAGATCGAAAGGCATGGTTATTATTAAGGTAAGAAGGTTTAATATTTAAATACAGACTTATCCTGAACGTGCTGATTAAGTTACAGTACACCAAATACAGAATTACCGAATTTGAAGCACAAACCAATTACTTAATTAGGTCGTTAATAATCAGGTACTTCAATTATCGTGTACGAGCTTACGTCCGTTTTAACACAAAACGAAGTGTAGGCGAGACTGATCACCCCAACACGAGCGTTCAAAATTAAGTGATTGGCCAGGATGGCTTAAGTATGTCTAATGATCATTAAGTGATTAGACCAATAACAAAAACGCGATACCCATAAAGGATTTGATGGGCGAGGATGGCTTTTACGTTGATATCGAAGAATAAAATGAGGTTGGACGGATAAAGAAAGCACGATACCCAGAATTAACAGAAGGGATTTCGAAAAATCTGAAGGGACAAGGGGGCTAGCGAATGATGCCCGAAGTAACACAAAACTAGTGTTTTTCGGACTATTTGTAGCGAGAGTAACCCTTAATTGCGGCTCGTAATATGGGGCAAGCAAAAAGAAACAAAAAGGCTGTAGTACCCAGCGGACTAACGATTGTTGACAGCTATTCCTCCATATTATCGATGCCCTGAGCAAACGAATGAGGAGTATACTTCCACTAAAACAACAAAACGTTAACAATGAACGATTGAGGATTAAGAGCAGTGTTAAAAAATCTTACGGTTTGTATTTCACTGGTTCTGTGCGCGTTTGTAAACCACTATACTATTAAATTCACTTTTCACGATTCACGGTCCCAGACAGGCCCCCATTTTATCACCTCTGTGATGGAATATCTCAGGTCTTAAGAGAATTCTACGTACCTTAACTTATCTTATTATATTACCCACGAACCAAAGGAAACACTGCTCACGTATTTATATATATTATAATACCAATTAATCAAAAATTACATAAACGAGTGATCAAAACACCAACATTAATTAAATATTCCACACTTTAGTTACGGCTTACGATACTGAATAGCAAAAAAAATATAACAATCACAACTGTCACTGTTTGTAGTGGGAAGTATACTCCTACTTCATTCCAAT